>NW_023416295.1:177157771-177604325 GCF_014176215.1 Rousettus aegyptiacus | reverse complement strand
CGGATTGAAAACCCATATTTAATACCAAATAGTTATAATCGATTAACATTATAGGATGGAGAACAGTACACCGGGTAATCATAGTTATATTGGTAAATTTTGCTAGGCGAAGGACTATCCGCCTGCAGTTTAATTGAACCTTTGACTCGCACCCACATATCAATGTTGACTCCAAAGTAGTTAAAAACCTTAAATGCATTCAGAGAAATTTTAAAATTTCAACGAGGCAGCAATAACTTCATTATGTATGATTTAGCCGTGGTTTCTCATATCGAATAACGCGAGAGCGATGCGAGGAATAAAAACACGTCCTCGAGATTACAATCTTTTTGTGCCTCTGAGGAACCTACCCAGAGAGTGACGACACAGGCCGCGGAAGGAATAAAGCACGCGTGCGCTTATGAAAACTATCTGATATCGATGTACCGAAAACTTGCACGACGCGTCGACTGAAGACTAATGACAAAATATTAAAAATACACTTCTATAAACACTCTCAAAACCACAAAGAGATGGTCAACGGTCACACAACGATATTAAACCTCCATCGCGAAAAATGGAAAACAATAAGGTGCCTCCTTCTCACACAGGAAAGCCAACAAATTCGGGGGGAAAAAACTAGATGACAGAGACAGTGGAACTCTGACATAGTGCCTCTGCGGATATCATATACAACATACTATGTGTTCGAGAGTTTGCAATTTCCAAACACTGTACTGTAGGTAAAACTCCACCCTAAGAAATTTAAAATGGAGGTCCTAAATAAAATAAATTCGTCAATATCCATAGAAGGGAAACTAACGAAGGAGTGGGGGTTAAAATGATGACTGCCAGATGGTGAATGAATAAACAAAGATCGATTGTGAACAATTACTAAATTAAAAACCTGCAGAGTACGTAAAAAATACCATGTCGACTTCTCAAAAACAAATATAGAATGTAGGATACGTTGGTTCGACTTCATTTTAAAATGCCAAGAAACGTGAAATTGGGGGATGTGATCCCATCTCTGCGGCCACGTTTACGGCAGCGTGATTCGCAATAGCCAAAAAGTAGTAATGACACAGGGATCATTGATACACGAACCCAATTTTAGATATACGGAGGATTAGCAGTGAGCCTTAATGACTCAGGTGATTCTGCCAAGCTACAACTCAGATGCACCTCCAACTCATGTTAAGTGAGATGAGACCGCCACAGACGGACAGATATTCTATGATTCCCCATGGGCACGGCAACTAAATCTCAAAATTTCAGATGTAAACTACAGTGTGGTTCACATAGACTGGATAAGGGAATGAACGATTAGTATTTCTTGCATGCAGGCGCCCTGGAAGGGAAAAAAAAACTTCTGAGAATGGATAGAGCTGAGTTTTCTACCGCATTGAGAATGCATTAAATGCAATAAACATGTGCTTTGAACGTTTGAAAATGGTAAATGTTTTTTCATGTAGTTAATCGGAGGTAATAAAGCACAAAAAAATTCAGAGAATATTCACAAACTGTTAGGGGCGCCACAACCTAAACAGGCCCTTAAGGGTTAAGGATAAAACGTGCTGGGCTTGGGCCTCACAAGAACAGAAGATAAAGAAGACAAATAGCAGCCCGTGACACCAACATTCCAGAGACTGGCCGGCCACAGACATCCTGTTTGTACAGATAACTCTGAGAACTTCCTTTATCTTTGCTTATCAGCACATGACCAGTACCCCCTTTCCTCTTCTTTCCTTCCACTGCCCCTTCCCCACAGCACCAGCTGAAGACCAATTATATTGTGACAAGTCCCTTTTGCCTGCCCCCCTTTGTTCTTGCTGTATAAATATAGCTGCTTTGCAAAATAAAATTTGAGGCTTGATCAGAATACTGTCTTGCCTCCACTCCTTTTTCTCCGCCCGTTTTTCCTTACAGGCTGGGTCTCCCTCGCCCCCACCAAATAACAAGTCCCGCGGGTCGGGACAAGTGGCGCCCAACGTGGGGCTCGAGGTAGAGACCCTCGCCGAGACGGACCCCTGAAGCCGAAGTGCGTCGCCCGGGCCCCCTCACAGAAGAGAGAAGTTGAAGTTGAGGACGCCTCTCACCGCTCATGAGAGTCACCCGTCCTCGGTAAGTCTCCCCTCCTCCGTCTCCAGAAAAACGGGCCCCGCCCTCAAACGGGCCCCGCCCTCAAACGGGCCCCGCCCTGAGACATGGGCTCCCAGCTCTCTAAAGAAGCGGTCTTTATTCGAGACCTAAAAGAATCTCTTAGGGAAAGAGGAGTTAGAGTTAAGAAAAAGGATCTCATTAAGTTTTTTCTCTTTATAGACAAGGTTTGCCCTTGGTTCATTGTTAATGGACCTGAAATTCACCCTAAAAAATGGCAGAAAGTAGGTCGTGACTTAAACGATAAGCTCCACAGGGAGGGGCCCGATGCGGTCCCTGCCACCGTTTTCTCATATTGGGGTCTAATACGAGACATCGTTGAGGCCGCCTCTGATGACCCAGATAAACAACAACTGCTTTCTGTTGCTGAATACTGTCTTAGACCCCTTTCCCGCGCGCCATCCACTACTTCTCTCCCTCAAGACAAGGCCCCCTCTAAACCTCCTTCTGTGATTATAGACATGACCGATCACTCACCGAACGCCACCACGGGTTGTTTGTACCCCCCTCTCCCCAAAGAACACCCCCCTTCCGAAGTCCAAATGACACTTCCTATGATTGCTAAAGACCCAGGGGACAGCCCCCTCGACCCCGGCGATGCTGATATGCTAGAAGATGAGGCTGCCCGTTACCATAATCCAGAATGGCCGCCTTATGCCCTGCCGGGGCCTCCTCCATCCTATGTTTCTCAAGCTCCCACACTCACTCTTTTGCCGCCCCTGCTCTCCCCCTCTACATTGTCCGAGACGGAAAAAAGGCTTTCGGCACAGATTATTAAGGTTCAGCAGATTTTAAAGATGACGGCTGAACTCACTTCCCTCCAAGCTACCCTCCAAAATGTCACCCTTACCGCGCCACCACAAAAGTCCTCCCCGAAGGTTTCGTCCAAACCTCCCAAAAAGAGTCTTAACTTTCCCGTGGTTACCCGTTCCACCCGCATGCCGCCCACTTCCACCTCTGAGGCTACCTCGGAGGCCCCTGCCTCTGACTCAGAAGAGGAGGGTGAACATGCTCAGGAGGAGGATAGTGAGAAGGAGGAGCAGACTAACCCTGAACATAGAGAATTTCATAAGCTTCAGTTCAAAAACCTTAAAGAACTCAGCATGGCCGTTAAAACTTACGGACCCAATGCCCCTTACACCCTTTCGGTTCTAGAAACCCTCGCACGAGGGGGTCAGCTCCTGCCCAGCGAGTGGTTTCGGATAGTCCAGGCGGTACTGACCCGCGGACAATTCCTTACGTGGCGGGCTGATTTTTTAGAACGATGCCAGTCTACCGCTGTCATTAACCACAGGGACCCCCGCTCTCCCTCTGCCACCTGGACCTTTGAAAAACTTGCGGGACAGGGAAAATATTCCGCGGAGGCTAAACAGAGAAGGTTCCCTTCTGCACTCCTCGCCCAGACCACTAGCGCTGCGCTTGGGGCCTGGAGGGCACTCCCTATCTCAGGGGCTGCGACTACTCCTCTTACAAAAATCACTCAGGGACCACAAGAAGATTATAGCGAATTTGTCAGTAGGCTCCTAGAGGCGGCGGAAAGAACCCTCGGGGGCGAAGCCTCTAATGACAGGCTCGTTAAACAATTGGCCTACGAAAATGCCAATGCCTCTTGCCGCGCGGTGCTGCGCGGAAAGACGCGAGATAAAACCCTTGATGAAATGTTGCGCATGTGCCGTGACGTTGATCCCTTCACCTCTAAAATGTCCCAAGCCATGCATCTGGCCATAGACCCCCTTGCCTCCAAGGTATCTCAGGCTGTTAATCTCGCGGTGGGAGCTGCCGTCCACGCACCTCAAAATCGACATAGGCCCTGCTTTAAATGCGGCCAGCCTGGCCATTTTGCTCGACAATGTCCTAACAATCCCCCTAATAACCCACCCCCTCTTACATTCCCCCCCTCAGTTTGTCCAAAATGTAAGAAGGGATACCACTGGGCTAAGGATTGCCGCTCTACCACCGACATATTCGGTAACCCAATGCCCTCCCGTCAGGGAAACGGCCAGAGGGGCCAGCCCCGGGCCCCTCAACGGATTTCATTTCTGCTGGCCTCGGGGGACAGCCAACCAATAAACCTCCCGCCCTCCTCAGAGCTATACCCGGGAGCACAGGAATGGACCTGTGCCTCCTCCTCAACGATATTAAAACCAGAGGATGGTGTTCAAGTTTTGTCCACGGGGATTTCTGGCCCACCCCCAAAAGACACTTATTTTTTAATATTAGGCCGTGCATCGACTACCCTGAGTGGCCTTACTATACATCCCTCCCTGGTAGATAATGATTATACAGGGGAGATTAAGATACTAGCCAGTGCGCCTCAGGGCCCAATTACCATCACGCAGGGGCAGCGCCTAGCACAGGCGCTATCCTTGCCCTTAGACACCTCCCAGCCTGCCCTTAATGCAAAAAGAGGCCCCTCTAAACCGGGCTCTTCTGACCTGTATTGGGTCCAAGCAATCACCAAAGAACGCCCCATGCTCACACTTAAAATTCAAGGGAAAAGATTTAAAGGCATTCTAGATTCTGGAGCGGACTCCACTGTAATTTCCCGGGCTTCATGGCCCTCTAGCTGGCCTGTCCAGGCCTCTCTAACCCACCTGCAAGGGATTGGCCAATCAAAAAATACTTTACAAAGTTCACAATTATTAACCTGGGAAGATGAGGAGGGAAATACTGGAACCACTCAACCGTTTGTAGTTCCAGGCTTACCAGTAAACCTTTGGGGACGAGACATTCTCTCCCAAATGAAGGTCATTATGTGCAGCCCCAATGACATCGTTACTCATCAAATGTTAGCTCAGGGTTATCTCCCTGGACGGGGCTTAGGAAAAACAGGACAAGGAGACCCCAATCCTGTAATGGCTACGCCTAAACCAGATCGTTCGGGCCTAGGATTTAATAACCATTTTTTGTAAGGGCCATTGCTCCTCCTGCACACCAGGCAGACAAAATAACCTGGAAAAATGATAATCCTGTCTGGATAGACCAATGGCCCCTTCCCCACAAAAAACTTGATGCAGCCATAGAGTTAGTGCAGGAACAGCTGGCTGCGGGACACATTGAACCATCCACATCCCCTTGGAATACCCCTATATTTGTCATACAAAAACGCTCAGGGAAGTGGCGTCTCTTACAAGATCTCAGGGCATGGCCAATAGCCCTACCCTTTGCCAAAAGTATGTAGCCCAGACCATTGACCCTTTTCGCAAACTCTTCCCTGCCCTGTACATTATTCATTACATGGACGATATCCTTTTGGCAGGGGCCGAGGAGGCTCAGCTACATCTAGCTGGTCAGGAACTAATAAAAGCTCTTAAAGAAAGAGGGTTAAATATCTCCCCTGAGAAAATACAAATGCATCCTCCTCAGTTATTCCTAGGTTTTGAACTTTTCCCTACCAGAGTGTTTTCTCAAAAAATACAATTAAGAACAGATTCCTTACAGACGCTTAATGACTTTCAGCGCCTACTTGGAGATATCAATTGGCTCAGACCATATCTAAAATTAACCACAGGAGATCTCAAGCCCTTATTTGACATATTGCGCGGGGACCCAGATCCGACCTCCCCTCGCTGCCTCACCCCAGAGGCCAAACAGGCATTAGAAAAGGTCGGAACTGCTATCAGCCAACAGAACATAGGATATCACTCACCACAGTCCTGCCTTTGGCTGCTTATCCTCCCCACCCCTTTCTCCCCTACGAGCTTGCTTTGGCAAAATCACCCGTTATTCTGGATCCATCTACCGGCTTCACCCCCCCGAGTTCTAGCCACTTACCCTCAACTAGTGGCCACCCTCTTGCGCCTGGGGCGGGAGTCAGCCTTAAAACTCTTTGGAAAGGACCCTGACACTATAACCCTCCCGTATAATACAGCTCAGGTACAATGGCTAATTCAAAACGATGATGACTGGGCGATTAGTTGCACTTCCTTTCAAGGAACAATTGATAATCATTATCCTGCTGACAGATTAATTCAGTTCCTACAAAAAACCCCCATTGTTTTTCCCCGGAGAACCAAAGCCACTCCCATTGCGGGAGCCAGGCTAGTGTTTTCTGACGGCTCCTCTTCAGGCATAGCAGCCTTTAGTATTAATGGACAGGTTACCCGTATACAGACAGCCTTTCAATCTGCACAGCTTGTTGAACTAACAGCTATAATTACAGTCTTTGAACTCCTAAGCGAGGTTCCCTTCAATCTTTATACTGACAGCGCCTATGTAGCTGTTTCTGTACCCCTACTTGAAACAGTCCCCTACATACGCCCCTCCACAAATGCTTCCCCCTTGTTTTCCAAATTACAAAAACTAATCATTAATCGCAATGCTCCGTTTTTTATTGGGCACATCCGTGCTCATTCAGGCCTACCTGGGCCTCTCACAGAGGGAAATAATATAGTAGACCAGGCCACCCGATTGATTGCTGCCGCCCAGGAAGACACCCCCTTGGTGCCGCACAACGAGCTCACGCTCTACATCACCTCAACGCACATACCCTTCGCCTCAAATTTTCCATAACCAGAGAACAGGCCCGCCAGATTGTTCGACAATGCAAAGGTTGTCTGACACTTTTGCCTGAGCCACACCTAGGAGTGAACCCTCGGGGGCTAGTCCCTGGTGAACTTTGGCAAATGGATGTTACTCATTACCCCCCTTTTGGCAAACTTAAATATATCCATGTATCAATAGATACTTATAGTGGCTTTATTTGCGCCTCACTCCAAGCAGGAGAAGCCACCAAAAATGTCATTCAACATGTTATTTCCTGCTTAGCAACTACCCCCCAACCCAAAATTCTTAAGACAGACAATGGCCCTGGCTATAGTAGCACTAGCTTTAAACAGTATTGTGCCCAGTTAGGCATCAAACACATCACAGGTACCCCCTATAATCCCCAGGGACAAGGTATTGTTGAGAGAGCACATCAAACTCTTAAAAATATGCTCTTTAAATTACAGTCTGGGGGAGAAGTCATATACAATAAAACAGGTAACTCTAAAACACTGTTAAATCATGCATTGTTTGTCCTAAATTTTTTAACGTTAGATGCCACAGGCAAGTCTGCTGCCGACCGCCTTTGGCATCCGTCTACAGCTACTGATTACGCACAGGCCATGTGGAGAGACCCCCTCTCTAACAAATGGCAGGGCCCTGACCCCATCCTCATCTGGGGAAAAGGACATGCTTGCGTCTATGACACCCAAGCACAAAATGCTAGATGGCTTCCGGACCGATTAATCAAACTTTATAACCTACCCAGGGATCCAAAACCCTGAGAATCCTGTTCACCATGTGTTCTTTTGCAGAAAGTTACTGGAGGATCACAAGAAAAAATATGAACTGCCGCGATTGGTCCCCCGCCACTCTTGTCCTTGCCGTAGCTTCCTCCTCATCCTGAATCTGACCCTGCTTTGTGTCGACCCAGGAATCCCCCTCAAATGCAGGTTGGCCCTGCTACTAGGTAATTTAACCTTTTTAGGGGTCTGCACACTCTGCACCTGCATTTAACCAGGTCAATCACACCCAATAGAAAGAGGTACTTCCTAGTCCCAAAAGCCTACAAGCCTTTCACAGTCTTAACAATATGCTCCTACTTTTACTTTGTATACTGCTGCCCTCGAATTTAGCCCATCAAATATTTAATTACACCTGGCAGATTATTAATGAAGCAGGCGATGTCGCCTTTTCTGCCTCCTCACTGGCGGCCACCACACCTTGGAATTCACTCACCCCAGACCTTTGTCGCCTAGCCGCAGGAGCGTCCCTCTCTCTGAGGCGCCCCAAAATCCTAATGCTGACCATCGAGCCTCCTCCCCTGCGGGATGTGACTCAGGCCAAGCAAGAACTGTCCTTAGAGAGCCCGACTTTTATGTTTGTCCGGGTGGACACAGAGATAGGGCCCTTAATTACAGGTGTGGCTATAGAGAATCCTTTTTCTGTGCCTCCTGGGGCTGTGAGACTACAGGTGACGCCTATTGGCATCCTAGCTCCACTTGGGATTATATCTATGTGAGAAAGGGGTGGAATGACACAGGCCCTAAATGGTGGGGAACCTCAGCCAATCCAGTGTGCACCAAGGAAAACGCCACAAAAGGATGGTGCACCCCTCTTATTATTACATTTACTGAGGCCGGAAAAAAGGCCCCCCTTGAAGGATGGTTGAGAGGGCACGAATGGGGTCTACGGCTCCATATAGGAGGGCCGGACCCGGGCCTCACGTTTAAGGTTAGGCTAACCAAAGAAATGCCCAATACGGAAAATAAAATTATCCTAGGGCAGAATAAAGCCCTGTATCCTGCTCCCCCTCGTCCCCGAAGTTCTCCCATACCCACTTATAATAGTTACAGCTCTCCTTTTACCCAACACACTCCATTCCAAGCCTTCCTACCCCCTGCTGGGCCTTCCACGGGTAGCACCCTAATGTCTTTAGCAAATGCCACAGCCTTATCTCTTACAAATTCATCTTATGAAACCTGTTGGATTTGTTTTTTCACCTGTCCCCCCTTTTTATGAGGGCATCGCAATTATAACTCAAGAAATCATTTATACTAATGACTCGGGCCTCACGCGCTGGATAGGCCTTCCCCAGTCACAGGTCTCTCCTGGGCAAACGCTATCTCAGTTGTCTGGAATTGGCGTTTGTGTTCATGGCTCCGACTTGCTCCTCCCCCCTGAACTAAGTCCTATTTGTAATTCCTCTCTTGCACCTAATACTTCCTATCAATTCATGGTAGCCCCTAATGGAACCTATTTTGCTTGCTCATTTGGAATAACACCCTCTATCGTCCCTCTGTTATTAACGCAAAATCATGAATATTGTGTGGTAGTTATGCTAGTACCCCGAATCTCTATTCGTCCCCCCACAGACTTAATTCCTTTTTATTCTGACTCCCCGCGCTCAAAAAGAGAGCCTGTAGCAGCAATCACCCTCGCTGTCCTTCTTGGCCTGGGAGCCACCGGTGCTTCCTTAAGGATGGGGGACTGTGTGCCGCCCTTAAAGAGGAGTGCTGTTTTTATAAAGACAGGACAGGATTAGTCCAAGACAGCATAGACAAAGTCAAGAAAAGCTTAGAAGCCAGACAGAAACAGAGAGAAAAGGATGAATCTTGGTACAAAAACTGGTTCTCTACCTCTCCTTTGTTTTCCACCTTACTACCCAGTTTGTTAGGGCCCCTGGTTGGCTTGCTGCTTCTTTTAACCTTTGGGCCCTGGGCTTTCAGACGCATAACAGATCTTGTTAAAAAACAAGTAGACGCTTTGCTGCAAAAATCTCTCACAGTTTACTATCACCGCCTTAATGTCGAAGAGCCCCCTGAAGATCCCAGCACCGCCCTCCACTTTTCCACCCTCGTTGAAGATATTCACAAACCTTGGTATTCCAGACTCGGGTGGCGATAAAACGCTCCCTCCCTACGGGGAACGACATAAGGGACAGAGAAATGTCTACCTTCACCTTTGATAGACCAAGGGAAGGTATGGGCATCGAGATGGGTGCAGATGCAAAGCTACTGCAAGGGAAGACCCACTAGAGGGTCCCCTCTGTCCTTCCCTGAGAACATACCTGGTTTGCACAGAGGTTGGTATCCAAATCACAATCTAAAACCGGCTCTGCCTCTCCTCCCCAAAAGATACCAAGAGCCAACAATAGATGGGCGTATATAGCCCACGGGAGGAACCAGGTCAATGTTCCCCCACTCGGTTAAGGCCCACCTTTCTAAAATAGAAAGGGAGATGTTGGGAGCTGCGCCCTTGGTTTCTCAAGCCCTCAGGCTGTGAGAACCAAACCCATGATAAACAAGCCTTTCCGAGAACTGGCTGACCACCAAAGGTGCTGATAGTCTCCTGCTTTCCCCTCCACCTCGTACTTCCCCCTGTCCTTACTGCTCCTCACACCACCAGCTGAAGACCAATCATATTGCAACAGGTACCCTTTGCCTGCCCCCCTTTGTTCTTGCCGTATAAATATGTTTGTTATCCAAAAATAAAATTTGAGGCTTGATCAGAATACTGTCTTGCCTCCACTCCTTTTTCTCCGCCCGTTTTTCCTTACAGGCTGGGTCTCCCTCGCCCCCACCAAATAACAAGTCCCGCGGGTCGGGACAGTGTGGTTCACATAGACTGGATAAGGGAATGAACGATTAGTATTTCTTGCATGCAGGCGCCCTGGAAGGGAAAAAAAAACTTCTGAGAATGGATAGAGCTGAGTTTTCTACCGCATTGAGAATGCATTAAATGCAATAAACATGTGCTTTGAACGTTTGAAAATGGTAAATGTTTTTTCATGTAGTTATTCGGAGGTAATAAAGCACAAAAAAATGCAGAGAATATTCACAAACCACTAAAAACATCCAAAGTAAAATGAGCTAGCCAGAAAACAGCACTCGGTCATTAAAAAAACCACAAAGATTGCGGAAATGAGTCTCAGTAACCACTTCAGAAAAATAAAAACGGATACGAAGTGAAAAAAACTTTCCACGTTGGGACAGGTGTTGGGAGTTTACAGGTGATTAGGTGAAAACTGCAATGATGTCATCATTGAATCATGAGATGATGCCCTGGGGCGGCACACCTGTTTTGGATTAACCAATAAACCAAAAGGGACTCCTGTCTCTGAAATAGCAAATCAAGACAAACTAGGACAGCTGCGGAATCTGAGTACAGGAAAAAAAATTACCAGCACTGCTATGGAAAGCTCTCTAAACTTTTATTGCTTAGAAACAACCGTGCCAATACCGTGCCAGAAAAACAGAAAAGGAATTTTAAAAGAGCAGTACGCAGACGCGGTTCACTCAAGGCAAAGAAGCGTCTCTCTTGCTGTGCCGCTCATACTCATTAGAGACACCGGCCGCTCTATCGGCCCCCGCTGTACCAGGTGTAGGGGATGAACGCCCCAGGCTGCAGTACATGCGGCGGAATGTTTCTATTACAACATTCCGCAGCACTGACTCCAAAAAAAACAAACTAGTAATCTAAAGAGGGTGCTAACGGCCTAACAACAAACATGAGGATAAACGGAGCATTATGGAGCCCAAAATTAAACCTACATCGTTGTCCCTGGGGGTACCGGACAGCCGCACAGAAAACAACACTGAGCACTAGCTGGCCACCAAAGGAAAAAAAATTTTCCACAAAGGCCCTTGCTCCGCAGCGGCCTCAGAAGACAGATACTTCTATACCACCTCCTCCAGACTATTTGCGCATGAAGAAGCTTCTCCCTACCTGTTCCTCTTGCGGCTCAAACTCCCAGGAAGATTCTGAGGTAAACCATGTGTGGACACGGCCGTACATTGTCCCAAAAATGAAGCGGCTCCAGGAACGATGCTGCGCTGACTGAAATCTCCTCAGATATAACAGTCATCATGGTGGCTCTCGCGGGAGCGCCGCCCACGCGCCCCAGGCTCTCGCGGGAGCGCCGCCCACGCGCCCCAGGCTCTCGCGGGAGCGCTGCCCACGCGCTCCAGGTGTAGAACCAATGTTTCAGATACTTCTCCCATAGGAAGTGCTTGCTTTAATTTGGAACTGAGGTTATAATAGTCAGAAAACTGGTCTGAAGCATTCACATAAACCAGCCTGGACAGTGTTCATGAGAACCCCACAGGCTTGAAGTAACCCTTAATTCTTAGTGCTCACGCAGCGCCCTCTGCCGCTCACACGGGGGCACAGCTGAAATAGACAAGTCGACTCTAATATTAATCTCAGCTGTGCCACAGAATGACCCCTCTGCCAATTACAGGCTTGGGAGAGGGGAGAGGATGTGACGACCCCAAGACTCACCTAGTCCCTTACACGAGGACCTCCTCTGTCCCCACAATCTGGCAGAAGCCAGGATGGAGCGTGCCCCTCAAAGTCTCTTCTAAACCATTTTTCCGGGACCTCCTAGATCCCTCACACACCGAGCTTATGCCGCCAGAAAGAATTTGCCTCAAGGTATCTCTTCCCACATTTTCCAGCACCCCGTAGCCCTTCACATACTGGGCTTAGGCAAGACTGGAGGAATCGCCTCCAAATCTCTACTGTCCTATATTCCGGGCACCCCCTTACACTTCCCCTTGCTTCCTAGAGTGGGGAATAGAGAAATCACCTCCATGCAAGTCTCTACTCAGACAATTGTGGCCTGCCTTTACATTTCTCACCACCTGTGGCATCTCCTTTTTATGAAAAAGACACAGAAAGACACAGTCACAGAAAAAAAATGAACATCCATCAAGAGAAAATTTCAACAAAGGAAGCCGGGGGTAGAAAACTTCGAGTGGCTAGCTTCACAGATATTTTTTCATGGCCGTCTTTAACGTATTAGTAAAAATGACTGGCAACTACTAAATTCACCCAAACCCTGCGCAAATAGACTAAAAAGGCAGATGGGATGAGTAGACTGCTCACCTCTGCCAATGCACCTATGCGTTCTCTCACAGCCAGAGTAGTACTCAGGGGATAGCAGTATTCCAGGCATTAATTCTCCTGGTGCCATGTCAAGATGGCAGCTTTCCAATTCTCAAATCCAATAAGTGTCCCTTTCGAGACCGAACATCTTTTATCACTGAGAGAGGGAATGTTGTGCTGCGTTCAAATCTGAGACCCACGGAGCCAATCGAGATTAATTATGAGCCTTTATTAAATGGCCAGTAACTGACTCTCCCCACTAGAGAAGCAGCCCTAAGCTTTCAGGAAGGAGCTTATAAAACCTCAAACCACATCAAACAAGCGAGCAGGTTTACCGAGGCAGAAGTTAGCCATTAGTTTATCTTTGCACAGGACATCTCCTAGAAGTACACCCTAGTTATACATAAAGCAGATTAGAGGTAGAAGTTGGCTGTTATAGTCTGGTGCAAAAATGTTTATGGGGGACTCTTACATCTTATAGCAAACGGGGCCTGGTAGACAGTTTTGTTATCTGCATCCTGGCAATGATGTTTGCCTTTTCTTGGGAGCTGGCGCTTGAAGATATCACTCCCTGTCTTGCCCTATTGACTCATTTACTTGAGAATGTATCACTCATAGAGGAGGAAGGGTTAAAAGAGGCAGGATCCAAAATCTCCAAATTTCTTTATCCAGTAAGAAATATCTACATCAATCAGCATATATAGGAAAGCAGTCGTTAGGCTGGGCAATGCAGGCTAGAATTAAGATAGATGCTGTTCCCCATTGCTGTACACTGATGGACCCGGATATCTTCAGTTGCTATATAGTATGACTCAAAAAATAGCTAAACCGATTTTAATGCTACTAGGCACCCTCCCTATCTCACACCACAAATAACAAAATCCAAATTTTTTCAACGTACAAATGATCCTCTCTTAGTTCCTTGATCGACCCTCTATCTACACCCGATAACATTCCTTACACAAGCAAAGCCTCTCATTAACATTTTCTTCCCATGGCAGTCCCAACACACACCACCGGGGGGAGCCGAAGGGACACTGACTGCCTCCACCACAATGGAACCACCAAAAGCCTCCTCAAAATTCTCTACCGTGCTTAATAAAAAGGCAGAGCAAAGTCTGCCTGCAGAAATGCATGGGTTCATGCTGGGTCGTGAGAACGAATCGAGAGTCATACTGGGTCACATGTGTCCATGCTCGATCACATGAATGTGACTCAAAGGTAGGCGATGAAAAGCATGGAGGGATCACGTTGGGTTTAGCCCGGAAACCGACCACATCCCTGGAGCCTGAGTTCATAGATTGGCAAACCGTCCCAGGACTCTCGCTCCCGGAACTCTTGTCCCTTTCATCCTGAGACCTCACCTCGTGCCTGACCCCACCCTCTACCCCACTGCACCTCAACACCTCCTAAGACCAAACAGCCAGTCAAACTCATAGAAAACCCATCAGTATCTATGAACGAGCTAGCTGCACAATATTTTTACATGCCAATCTAATTTTCCAAGAGACGACAGACTCACACCACTTCTAAATTAGACCTGACACTGCAGACTGGGACTAGGAATTTCATTTTATGCTAGCGTGGAATTTACATAAGCATGAAAATAAGAGAACGAAAGGTAAGTTGTAGTGAGGCGACACAGAAAGCAATGGTACAGAGTGAGAGGGAGGTCGAGGCTGGTTCCTGGGCTCCTACTTGGAGCCTTTCTGTGTATTGCTAAGGTGATTATGCTAAGATCTTTTAGTTATTTTTCCCAACTTTTAAGATGGTGGGAAAAAGGGGGCACACGGATAGACAGTAGAGACCTGTGTTTTTAAAAGTGACCCTTTTCAAAGGGTCAGGACACTTTCAATAAAGAATAGTGTTGAGTCACTAAGTCCAAGTACTCACTTCTACTAACGTTTCATGCCCATATAGATGTATTAGAGGGAAATCACTGACAGCACCTCGACATTCTCCCAAACCAGGTAGAAATAGAACAAAGGAAAACAGGATAAACGAAGAAAGATATTGCTTACTTCTCCCAACACTCCATCTCTGCTACGGCTGTTTCCAGGAGCTGGCGGCATCCCAAAAAGGAATTCTCCTGGTGCCACACAAGATGGCAACTTTTAAGTTTTCTCAAATCCACTTAACTGAACTTTCAAGCACAGGCATCTTTTATCAAAGGAGTAAGGGTGTGGAAAAGGGTGAGATCTAATTAAAAAAAAAAAAAAAAAGAAGCCTGGATTCTCCAAATCTCTTTATTCAGGCAGAACTTCACCAATTAGCATACCTATGGAAGATTGCAGCGTCTTCCAATCTACAGATAAGGTGATAATGCTAAGGTGTTTTAGTAGTTCTTACCAATTTGTAAGGACAGGAAAAGAGGATTAGGGACACACAAAGGAGACCGGCTTTTTACAACGGGCACTTTCAATTTTTCCCCTCACTTTAGCTCAAACTGCCTCAGGCAGTAGTGGCTTCCGTTTGCATTTCTGATAGACTCAGCAAAAAGGCCATGGAAAATGCTGAAACTTTCCTTGTACTTATGATCACTTTGAAAAATTGTCCTCCATTTTAGTCAGATTTCTGATCTTGTTACATCTTTTGAAATCTGTTCCAACATTCTGATACAGGAATGAGGCAGGAGAACTAACTACAGTGGTGAATATTAAACCAGACTCTTTTCAGACCCTTCGAGGTTCCTCTAGCTTTTAGAAAATGCCTGGTGATCCCTATGACCAAACAAGGAGAAACCTACAAAGGAAGGTTCCTGCACAGAATAACCTATTTTCCATAATGTTAATATTTACCTTACCATAAGAGGAAAACAGGAAAACATAATTTAAGATGTACTCTACACAATGAAAATAATGATTTATTCCATTCTTACCCTGCACAGACCAAGAGAGCAAAACTAATTATCATAATGTTAATGCTCTATTACCAATAATTTTTAAAAGTTATGCCTTGTTGGGAAACAAGTTAATTTTTCTCTTCTGCCTTCTTACACTGATGTTGATATTGCCATGTACTATAACATCCAAAAAGCTAAAAAAGTAATTCAAAAGCCTAAGAATAGTTCATTTTGCTTCTATCCATTTATTTTTAAAATGTGGCATTTCTACAAGTATTAATGAAAATAAAACTATCGTGAGTTTTCATAAATATTTTCCAACTTAAAAGGTGTTTCAATACAAACAATGGATCATCAACCCAATAACTTTAGCAATGACAAATCAATAAGGCTTTCATTACAGCATGAAAGACAAAAGCACAGGAAAACATGGCCAGCTCCGCAAAGAAAGTTTCAATAAAAGCAAGCTCTACAAGGAAAGTTTCAATAAAGAAAACGAGGAGTCACTGAGTGCAATTACTTTGGCTTCACAAATCGTTTTCGTGCACATCTAAACATATTAGAGGAAAAAAGTCTGCCACCTCTTCTAATTTATCCCAAATCCCACAGAATATAGACCGAAAAGGCAGACGGAATGAACAAATTTAGGTACTGCTTACCTCTGCCGACACATGTCCAAGACCAATGAGCAAAAGCAGCTTCCAGTAGTTAGTATCCCAGCCATTAATTCTCCTGAGGACAAAGAAAAAAATAAGACTACTTTCTAGTTTTCCCATATTCAACTACAGTGCACCTTCAAGCACACCCTTCTTCTACCACAATGGGAGGAGAGGCATGGATAAAGGAGAGACCTAAAAGAGCCCGCCAAAATCTCCAAATCTTTGTTCTGCAGGACTTCTCCACTATTTAGCATATCTGTTGAAGGAGTACTTAGCCTGGGGGAAAGGCAAGATGGAATTCTGGTGGAAGCAATTTCCCTTTACATATAGACTAAAGGACATAAACATCTATATATTTGGTATATTGTGAAACAAAAAATAGATAAATAAATCTTAAGTACTAGTCACCCTCCGTATCTTATACCTCAAGTAAAAAATAACATAACCGGGTTTTCCACACCAAACCATTTCTCTCCTGGGTCCTCTGAAGTTTAACCCCCACCCAACATCCCACAGCAATGCTTCCAGGTAAAGCCTCTCCTCACCATTTCTCTCACGGCAGTACCACCGCCCACCACCTGGGGGCTGCAAATGTACACTCCCCACAAAATGCTTCCACAAGCCTTTAGAAAACTCAAGTGTGCTTATTGAAAAGACAGAACAGAGTCTGCCTGCAGAAGGAATATATGGGTCCATGGTGGGTCACGACGTTACTCAAGACTCATGCGTGGTCACATGTGTCCATGCTTCCTCACATAGATGTTAAGTAGAGTGTACCTAAGATTTGGCCTAGGCTGCAGACCCCGCCACTGATGCCCGAGTTCCCATGATTGGCAAATCCCACCAAGACCCAAACTCCGAGCTCATACGCAGTATTCTTGACCCTGAGACCCCAAAACCTCATCTTGTGGCTGAACACACCCTCTTACCATGCTGTACCGCAACACCTCCTAGAAGCAAACACCCAGTCAAACCTACAGAAAACATGAGCTAGCTTCACGAATACTTTAAACTGCCGATCTAAACTTACAGAAGATGATCAACTCACACCACTTCTAACTTTGACATAACACTGCATGCTGGGACTAGGAACTTTATTATGTCAAATTAGAATTAACATAAGCATAAAAATGACAAGAGCTCCACAAGTAAATTTTAGAGACAACCCAGAAAGTATGGTACATTGTGGGAGGCAGGTCAAAGCTGGTTACTGGGCTCCTACTTGGAGCCTCTCTATCTATTACTGAAATGATTATGCAAAGACCTTTTAGTTATTTTTCACAGCTTTTCAGGCACAGAAAAGAGGAAAAGGAAAAGACAGTGGAGACCTGTGGTTTTAAGTTTGGCCATTATCAAAAGGTATGGAATCTTTAAATAAAGAAAGCCATGAGTCACTAAGTGCAAGTACTCTCATTATCTTTTCGTGGCCATCCAAATTAATTAGAAGAAAAAGAAGGACATCACTTTGACATTCTCCCGAACTCTGCACGTACACAGAACAAAAAGTTCAACAGGACAAAGATGCTTTTTACCTCTGTCAACACTCCAACATCATCGTGCGGCTACGGCTGTTTCCAGGAACTGGCAGCATCCCAAATGTGAATTCTCCTGGTACCATGTCCACGTGGCAGCTTTCTCCTTTCCTCATATCCACTTAACTGAACTTCCAAGCACAGACATCTTTTATCACCAAAGCAGGAAGGGTGTGGAAAAGGGTGGAATCTAAAAAAAAGCCAGATTCTCCAAATCTCTTTATTCAGGCAGAACTTCTCCACCGATTGGCATATCTATGGACGCTATTAGATTGGAGCCTCTTCCTATCTACGGATAATGCTAACGCGTTTCAGTAGTTCTTACCAATTTATAAGAACAGGAACAGAGGATTTGGGACATACAAAGGAGACCCGGTATTTTTACAAAGGGCACTTTCAATTTATTTTCCTCACTTTAGCTCAAACTGCCTCAGGCGGTAATGGCTTGTGTTTGCATTTCTGATAGACTCAGCAGAAAGGCCCTGGAAAGTGCTGAAACAAAGAGAAGGAGGGGCGTGGAAAGGGGCAGGAGGATCTAGAAAAGACCGGGATTCTCCAAATCTCTCCTCGGGAAGAACTTCTCCAATTAGCATATCTATAGAAGCCGATAGCTTGGAGCCTCTTCCAGTCTACTGAAAAACTGATTTTGCAAAGGTTTTTTAATAGTTCTTCCCAAGTTTTAAAAGGGACAGGAAAAGAGGATTAGGGATACGCAAAGGAGACCTGCTGTTTTTAAAGTGACCCTTTCAAATATTTTTCCTTACTTTACCTCAAACTACCTCAGGGAGGAATAGCCTATGTTTGCATTTATAATAGACTCAGCAGGAAGACCCTGGAAGATGTTGAGATGTGCCTTGTAATTATGATCGGACTTTGAAAAATCAGCCTCCATTTTGGTCAGATTTCTGATGTTTTTACATCTTTGAAAATCTGTTCCAAAAACTAATACAAGGATAAAGAAGGAGAACTACACAAACTGATAAATATTAAACCAGACTTCTTTTAGAACATGCAAGGTACTGCTAGCTTTCTAAACCTGCCTGATCATCCCTATAACCAGACAAGGAGAAACAGAGAACAAAAAAAAATTCCTACAGATATGACTAACAAATGTTGATCCATACTGTTGATGTTTACTAATATCATAGAGAAAAATAGGAAAACAAAGATTTAAGCTACACCCTACACAATGTAAACCCAACAATTTATTCCATTCTTTACTTACTCTGCCCAAACCGAGAGATCAATACCAATTATCAATATCTTTATGAATTTGTTAAAGTTCCACCTTGTTGGAAAACTTTTTGATTTTTTCCTTACCGCTTTTTTATCCTAACGTTGATATTACCACGTATAATACCCTAGAAGCTAAAGATCTTAATTCCAAACATTAAGAATAATTCACTTGGCTCCTGTCCATTTGTCTGGAGAATGTAATATTTCTACTAATATTAATGAAACAATTCCTATCCTGAGTTTCCATAAATATTTTCCAACTTAAAAGTTTTTCCATTACAGAGAACCAATCCTCAGCCCAATAATTTGAGCGATGAGATAAACCCATAAAAAATTTTACAGCTTAGCCAAGGAAGCCGAGGATTCCTATCCCCATAGTATTTCCATCTCATAACAGTGAGAAACACAAATGCACAGAAAAACATGAACACTCTGCGAGGAAAGTTTCAATATAGAGAACTGGCAGTCACAAGGTCCAAATAGCTTACTTTCACAAATAGTTTTCATGCACATCTAATGTATTAGAGAGGAAAAAGTCAGCCAGCTCTTCTAAATTTTCCCAAACGTTGCAGAAATCGAGCAAAATGGCTTACAGGGCGAGCGAATGTACTCCCTAACTCTGCCGACACATGTCCCAGATCTCACAGCTATGGTCATTTCCAGGAGATAATATCCTAGCTATTAATTCTCTTGGTGCCATGGCAAAATGGTGACTTCCTAGTTTTCTCGAGTTCGACTAAAGTACAACTTGAGCCCCAAGCATCTTTTATCGGGGAGGGAAGAGGGGCATGGAAAATGGCGAGATCTGAAAAAGGGCCCGCCAAATCTCCAAATCTCTTTGTGCTGGAAGGCTTCTTCACTATTTAGCATATCTGTGGAAGGAGTACTTAGCCTAGGGGAAAGGCAAGATCGTATTATGGCAGAAACCATTCCCCATTACATACATGTAGAGGAAAGGAAACCAACATCTTTAGTTTCTCTATGATGTGAAGCAAACAAATAGATAAATTAATCCTTACTGCTAGTCACCCTCACTATCTTACACCCCAAGTAAAAAACAACATAACCAAAAGTTTTTCACATACAACCATTGCTCTGCTGGGTGCCGTGAGGTTCGACCCGCTACCAAACACACCACAGCAATGCTTGTGCACAAAGCTTCTCCTCACCATTTCCTCCATGGAAATCCCACCGCCCACCACCTGGGAGCTGCAAAGATACGCTGACTACCTCCCCACAATGGTGCTTCCAAAAGTCTTGAGAACCTTACCCAACGTGTTCACTGAAAAAAGAGCAAAGACGGCCTACAGAAGCCACACCTGGGTTTGAGACAAGACACCACTTTTAAAACTCTTAATCTTTTAGCAGGAAATGAAGTAGGACATCACTTTAAGAATTAACCTTCTTAGTAAACCTAGTTAGGATTTCTTTCTTCTTTCTTTGGAAAAAAAAAAAAAGGCCCTCTCCTTCAAATTCTGATAATTGCCCTGGGGACTCAGATCCTCTGACTATTGATAAGGGTCATCAGACCGTTGTTAAGCAGAAATGGTGTAAAGACAGGCAGGGCCCTTAGAGTCTTATGGGGGAGGGGACTTTATGCCAAATGTCTTTCTTTTTCCTCTTTAGAATTGTATTAACTGAGCTTGTCTGTTTCCAGATGGTAGCAGGAAATAAATTTTAATGATGACATACACTTGGGTGTTACTTATCAAAATACCCACGAGACGGCAGCATAGAAAAACTCTTCATAATGACATGCCCTGGGTGTTATTTTAAAAATGAACATGAAAAAGCAGCAGAAATAAATTTATGAGCAGCCCTGTCATGGTATTCCCACATTTCCCACCAGATAGTAGCAGTGAATGAATATACATAATAAACTACACTTGATGACCTATATTCAGGTGTTATTCCCAAAATACATAACGAATAACAAACATTTCATGAGAAAAACTCTGGTGCTATTCTCAAAATGCCCACGAGATGGCAGCAGAGGATAAGGAATAATATTTCAATACCTAAACTTTGGTGCTACTTCAAAAAGTACAGGAGATGGGAGCAGAGAAGAGCGTTTCACGGCCTTAAGGGCTCTGCTCACCATTAAAATAAAAGTACAGACTTGGTACTTACCTCACTTTGAAGTAACTCCTGTCCTTTGCATATCCCTTCTCACTCCGGGCCACGCCCCCAACACTTCCCCTGTACCTCCCCGCCTCGGTGGTGTCCTCTCCCCCTATCGCTGCTCCCTGACCCCTCCCTCAGGCCCTCCCAGCCCCGCTCCTGTCCCCCTCTCCTGTCCCCGTCCCGCCTTGAGTGGCAGGCGGTCTCCGTTAGACTGGCCAGAGCCGCAGCGGGGGCAGGAGCGGCAGCCATGGCCGCGTCCGGCGTGGACGAGTGCTCTCTGCAACTCGCGCCCGGCTCGGGCAGCGTCACCCCCACCGTGCCGCCGCACTGGCCCCAGAGGTGATGCAGTGCAGACCTCTCGCCGGGCAGAGGCTGCCCGCACTCTGAGCCATCCAGCACCGTGCGCACGGCTTGGAGGCGGGGAGGCCAAGGGAGAGCACGCACGCCTCACCCCTTCATTCCAGGCTTTGGCCGGTTCCCAGCCATGCCAAAGGTCTCGATCGGCTCTCTGGCATCCCAGGACTGATCAGGCCCCGGGGCCACCCTCCTCACCAGTCTCGGCCGCTCGGCAGGACCCGGGCCCGGGCGTGTCCCGCCAATCTCTCGACCACATGGGCACCTAGGCAGGTGCGGCACTGCCAAGTCCAGGCTGTGGCCCTCACCTAGACCCGCCCCTCCCCTGCAATCCCTGCCAAAGCCCAGCAGGACCTCCGAAAAAACACGCGGACACACCAGCCAGCCACTCCACCAGACAACACTTTGGGCCGCAATCTCGCCCTCCATGCAGAGCTCTCGGCCCTTGGGGCTCTGCCCCATGGACCCCAGGAAGAGAAAGGCCTGAAGCGGAGAGAGAAAACAGCCCAGGGCTGCTGGCCGCAGGAGAGCACGTGGAGGTGGGCGGTGGCGCGAGGAGCACGGACGTTCCTGTAGCCCTTGGGCTGGGATGGCTTCCCGGGACCCCCGGGACAGCGAGCAAGTAGGGCCCGGGGGCGTCCTCAGACACTCTGGCTGGATGGCGGCCAAAGGAGGGCGTGGCAAAAGGCTACAGTACCCTGTAGCCCCAGGAGGTCTCCAATCTAACCAAGTACTAACCAGGCCCGATCCTGCTTAGCTTTCGAGATCAGGCACGTTGAGGGTGGTATGGCCGTAGACAGGAGAGGCTGTCACCTGCCGCCCCAAAAGCTCGAGGCTGGCCTCCCGGGGGCCAGAGACACCCGTGCCTACAGCGCACGTCTTGTGGGGGTGCGGGTTTCCGCTAAGGCGCTGCGGGCCTTGACCGGTTCCCGGCAGTGCATAAGTCTGCATGGGCGTTACCGCATCCCCCGACTGCCCAGGCCTCGGGCCGTCTGCCATTCCAGTCTTGGCTGCTTGGCAGGACCCCGGCCCGGCGTGGTGCGCCATGCTCTCGGCCACCTGGGCACCTAGGTACCTGCAGCCCGACTAAGACCGGGCTCCGGCCTTGACCCAGACTCACACCTCCCCTGCCCTCCCCACCGAGCAGTGCCCAACCTGCCCAAACACACACGGAGCCCCTGGGCACACCCCGAGGCATCACTTCGGATGGACGCAGCCCTCGCTCTCCACCGGGACCAGGGAGCAGCCCAATCCGCCGCCCCTGGCCTTCACATCTGTCGTGAGAAACGCCTGCAGTCCTGGCGGGATGCCTGGTGCTTGGAGCAACAAGGTCATCAGAAGCAGATGTGGACTTGCACTGGAGGAAGCATTGCAGGGAGGGCGCACATGCCTGACCTATTCTGGGACTTCTTGCTCTAGGGACAAGGATGGGAAGAAGATACCTGAGAAGAAATAGCTGAAAACACGGTAGTGGCCTTGAGGCTGAGTCTGGGAATTGGCTGTAGTTTGTCATCGCTAACCTGATAGTAAATAACGATGATTTGCAAAGCCAGCTTTGTGAGAGAGAATAAAAAGCCGTGGAGACAGGAGTGGGGGATGCTAGCATTGCCATTCCTTGCCATTCCTCCTCTCCCTTATCCATGTTAGTAAAAGCATTTCCACACTCCTACTCTTCTCCCTAACTATCTCCGCAACAACATCGGCTCTCTCCAACAAGAGAGATAGACAGAGAGACAGAGAAACCCAGAGACAGAGCGAGTGACCAGGAGGGAAGAAGAAAGGAGAACAAAGGCCGCCAGGGCAGGAAGCACAGTGAGAGCCACAAAGGGGGGGACGGGGTCGCCGGGTAAGGGGAGGGCCGCGGGAGGTGGCCACGGTCAGACACAGCAGAGAGAGACAGTGAGGATGGAAGGGACAGAGACAGAGAGGAGATCCCGCGCGGGAGACAGAGCGTGAGCCCGTACCTGCCCGCGCAGAGAGCGGGACAGGACACGCAGACAAGCGCCCCGACGCACGGAGCCGGAACCCGGCTGTGACCCCGAGACCCTGCAGCCGCCCTGAAGAAGCCGCTTCCACAGCACAGGGTGGTAGTGCCGTGGCTGGGCTCAGGCAAGGAGGCGGTTCATGCCTCGTGCAGCATGCCTCGAGACAGGCTGGGGCTCAGGGAGTCTCATTGTTCTATGAGTCCTGCCAGGAGTCCCGCCACAGACAGGCAAGACACACAGGCTCCCTGTAGTGTGTGTGTGTGTGTGTGTGTGTGTGTGTGTGTGTGTGGCTGTTCGCTGCGGCCTCCTGCGAGCCAGAGGGCTCTTGCCGCGCACGCGCACCCACTCTCATGTGGCTCGGCCTCTCTGACGCTGCTGGTCGGTCCCGCTTCCTGTCCCGGGTGTGAGGGTCAAATTCGTACCTGGTCCGACGGCACCTGGCTGTCGGGTGAGAAGGGTGGGGAGAAGCGTGTCAGAGGAGACTTGAGGCCTTCGGCGTGGCAGGGCGGGTGAGGGTGGCCGGTCCCGCGTCCCGGGGACGCGAGCGCGCTGCCAGCGTGTGTTAGAGATGGCGGTCCTCGGGGCTTGGTCCCACAGAGCCCAGGAAAGAAAAGGCCCGGAGCGGTGAGAGAAAACAGCCCAGGACTGGCTGCAGGAGAGCGGGTGAGGGCGGGCGAGGGTGCAGGCGAGAGGCGGTTGGAGACGCCCTTGGGCTCGGCCGCCCGCCGGGACCCCCGAGACAGCAGGCGAGCAGGGCCCAGGGGTGTCCAGGGGCACCCTGGGCCGGCAGACAGCAAAAGGAGAGGGCGGCAAAAGCCCACAGTACCCGGCATTCCCAGATGGCCTCTCACCCAAGTGGGAGACCCTGCTTAGCTTCCAAGATCAGACAAGTTCAGGTGCATTGAGGGTGATAGGGCCGTAGATGCGAGAACCTGTTGCCTGCAGTTCCAAGAGCTCGAGGCTGGCCTCCCGGGCGCCGGAGACGTCCGCGCCTGCACGTCCAGGGTTGGGCGGTTTGAGCGGAGCAGGGGAGGGTCTGCCGGCCGCGCTAAGGCCCCGCGGGTCTTGACCGATTCACGCCCGTGCGGAAGGACTGGGTGGTTCTAGCATCCGGGTCTTGCCCAGGCCCCAGACCACTTGCCTTCCGGGTCTTGGCCGTTCGGCAGACCACGGACCCGGCGTGCCACGTCAACCTCTCGGCCACCTGGGGAACCAGGAAGGTGCAGCCCTGATAAGTCTCGACCCGGCCCTGAACCAGATCCACCCCACCTCTGCGCTCCCCGCGGGGGCTGAGCCCGACCTGGCCAAAACCACCCGGAAACACCGGCCACACCACGTGACAACGCTTGGCCCCAAAACCTCACCTTGCGCCCAGTGCCCTCCGCCCTTGAGGCTCGTCCCCCCCACCTGGAGCCCAGGAAGCGAAGGGTCCAGAGCGGAGAGAAAACAGCCCAGGTCTGCCTGCAGGAGAGCAGGTGGGGGCGGGCGATGTCGCGGGGCGCATGGTCTTTGGTGCAGCCCTTAAGCTTGGTCGCCTACCCCGGACCCCCGGAACAGCAAGCGACCAAGTGAGCAAGTGACCAGGGCTCCGGGGCATGCAGGGGTACCCTGGCCGGAGGGATAAAATGAGGGGGCGGCAAGAGCCTGCAGCACCCCGTACTCGCAAGCGTTCTCCCATTCAAGTACTAAACAGCCCCAACCCTGCTTAGCTTCCGAGATCAGACGGGATCAGGCGTGCTCAGCGTGGTACAGCCGTAAACAGGAAACACCGTCGCCTGCATTCCCAAAAGTTCGAGCCTGGCCTCCCGGCCCCCGGAGACGCCTGCGCCTGCACCGCAGCAGAAAATAAATTTTTGGACATACGCATGGGCGCAAATTTGAAATGCATATGATAGCAGCCGAAATAAGTGTTCATGAGATGCGCCGCTGTGTTATTCCCCGAAATCACACCAGATGCCAGCAGAGTGTAAAGTTTTATGATGACATCGATCATTTCTGGACACCGTATGGCAGTAGAGAATGAATATTCATGATCGCTCAGGTGTTTATAATAAAATAGACACCCGATGGCATCAGAAAATTTATTTTTATTGTGGTCTACACTCTGTTATTCTCAAAATTCCCAAAGGATAGCTTCAGAAAACAAAATTTATGAATACACTGGTATTTTCACAATGTCCACGAGATGGCAGCAGAGAACAAATTTTTCAAGACATGCGCTGCCGTGTTAGTCCCAAGATTCACACGAAATGGCAGCAGAAAAAAAAAATTCTAACAACACACGCTGGGGAGTCATTTTTTAAATGCACATGAGGTAGTAGCAGAAATAACTTCTCAAGACGTGCACTCCTGTGTCATCCCCAAAATGCTGAGCCGATGGCAACAGGAAGTAACTTTTTATATTAACATACGCTTGCCTGTTATTTTCAAATGCCCACCGGACAGCAGCAGAGAATAATCTCTCATGACGTGTCCTTTTTTATTTATCCCAAGATACACACGATATTCCACGTACCAGAACTTTGTTCAACCAAACGTCCTTAGGTGTCATTTTCTAACTGTACGAGATAACGAAAAAAATAACGGCTTACGACGTGTGCTATGGTGTTATTCCCGACGTGACGACAGGATGGCAGCACGGAATGAGTATTCAAGAGGATCTACAGTAGGATATTATTTCCCAATTGCCCACAAGACTAAAGCAGAAAATTATGTCATGATAAGCACTCCTGTGTTTGACACAAGACGCACGTGGAATGGCATCAGAAAACTTTTCATAATGACATTCCACAGAGTCTGTTTTCAGAATGCACATGAGATGGCCCCAAAATTGCATTTTATGACATGTGCTGTGATTTATTCAGAAAATGCTCACAGTGTAGCGGCAGGTGAGTATTCACAAGAGACACGCAGGTATTATTTCTGAAATGCCCTCCGGATAGCAGCGGCGAACAAATTTCACGACGTACACACTTTTGTTCTTCCCGAGATTCACACGACATGGCGACAGAGGAAACATTTATAGAGACACGCGATGGAGTGGTATTTTTAAAGGCACACGACGGCGGCAGCGGTAACTTTTCACGGGACGCACTGTGGCGCTATTCCCAAAATGCTCACCAGGTGGCGGCAGAAAATAAATTTTTCTGCTCACATACACCTGAGTGTTATCATCAAAATTTCTACGAGATGGCAACAGAGAACAGTTTTTCATTACTTGCGGTCCTGTGCTCTTCTCAAGTTTAACCTGAAAAGGTACCAGAGAAAAAAATTATAACGACATTCCCTGGGGTGTTATTTTGTAAATGCACACGAGATAGCACCACTTTCTTCCCCATGACATTCTCTATGGCATTATTCCCAAGTAAACACCAGACGGCCTCAGAAAATAATCCTGTGCTTACGTACACCTGGATATTATTTTCAAAATGCCCTTGAAATGGCAGCAGAGAATAACCTCATGACGTGCCCTCCTGTGTCTTTACACAGATGCAAATGAAATGGCAGTAGATAAAAGGTGATTATAATGACGTTACTTTGGGTTTATTTTCAGAATGCACCTTGCACAGAAGCAGAGATAACATTTTAGGATCTGCGCTGTGTTATTACTCCCAGAATGCCCACCAGATGGCAGCAAGAATAAATTTTATGACACTCGTATTCTTCTCAAGATGCACAATGCATGAAGGCACAGAAGGAATAGTTACGATAACCTACGCCAGGTTTTATTCCTGAAATCTCCACCGGGTGGCAGCAAAGAGTATACTTTTTTATTTCGTACAATCCGGTGTTATTCCCCAAATTCCCACCTATGACGGCAGGAAATAAATTTAATGACGATATACACTTGGGTGTTACTTTCAAATTACCCACGAGACGGCAGCAGAGAAAAACTCTTCATAATGACATGCCCTGGGTGTTATTTCCAAAATGAACATGAAAAAGAAGCAGAAATAACTTTGAGCAGCCCTGTCATGTTATTCCCAAATTTCCCACCGGATGGAAGCAGAGAATGAATATTCATAATGAGCTACACTTGATGACCTATTTTCAGGTGTTATTCCCAAAATGCACAGCAGATGACTGCACAGGATAATGAATAACATTTCATGGCCAACACTCTGCTGCTATTCCCAAAAAGTCCACGAGATGGCAGCAGAGGCTTTGGAATAATATTTCAATCCCTAAACTCTGGTGCTATTCTCCAGAGAGCCCACGAGATGGCAGCAGAGGCTTCGGAATAATATGTCAATACCTAAATTCCGGTGCTATTCTCCAAAAAAGGCCACGAGATGGCAGCAGCGGCTTAGGAATAATATTTCAATACCTAAACTCTGGTGCAATTCCCCAAAAAGCCCACGAGATAGCAACAGAAGATGGGGAACAACATTTCATGGTCGACACACTGCTGCTATACCCAAAAAGCTCACGGGATAGCAGCAGAGGCTTCGGAATAATATTTCAATACCTAAACTCCGGTGCTATTCCCCAAAAAGGCCACGAGATGGCAGCAGCGGCTTAGGAATAATATTTCGATACCTAAACTCTGGTGCTATTCCCAAGAAGCCCACGAGACGGCAGCAGAGGCTTAGGAATAATATTTCAATACCTAAACTCTGGTGCAATTCGCCAAAAAGCCCACGAGATGGCAACAGAAGACAGGGAAAAACATTTCATGATCGACACACAGCTGCTATACTCAAAAAGCTCACGGGATGGCAGCAGAGGCTTCGGAATAATATTTCAATCCCTAAACTCTGGTGCTATACCCAAGAAGCGGAACCCCGGATCCGCGGAACACCTGGGAACCCGAGTCTGCCGAACCCCTGGGAACCCCTTCGTCCGCGGAACCCCTGGGAACCCCTTTGTCAGCGGAACCCCCGGGATCCCCGGGTCCGCGGAACCGCTGGGAACCCCTTCATTCGCGGATCCCCTGGGAACCCCTTGGTCCGCGGAACCCCTGAGAACCCCTTTGTCCGCGGAACCGCTGGGAACCCCTTGGTCCGCGGAACCCCTGGGAACCCCTTGGTCCGCGGAACCCCTGGGAACCTCTTGCTCCGCGGAACACCTGGGAACCCCTGGGTCCGCGGAATCCCTGAGAACCCCTTGGTCCGCGGAACCCCTGGGAACCTCTTGGTCCGCGGAACCCCTGGGAACCCCTTGCTCCGCGGAAACCCTGGGAACCCCTTCCTCCCCGGAACCCCTGGGAACCCCTGGGTCCGTGGAACCCCTGGGAACCCCTGATCCCCCCGAACCGCGGAACCGCTCGGAACCCCGGATCCGCGGAACCCCTGGTTACCCCTGGATTCCCGGAACCGCAGAACCCCTGGAATACCCAGAACCCCGGAACCGCAGAACCCCTGGAACCCCCGTAACCCCGGAACCCCAGAACCCTTTTATCCCCGGAACCCCGGCGCTCCCGGAACTCCCGGAACCTTGGCACCCCTGTATCCCGTGCCTCGATACAGGTCGGGGCTCAGGGAGTCTCGTTGTCCTTTGAGTCCTCCCGAGGTACCACCGCAGACAGGCAAGACGCACAGGCTCCCTGGAGTATGGGTGTGTGCGCGTGCGCGCGCGCGTGTGTGTCTGTGTGTGTGAGTGTGTGTGTGTGGCTGTTTGCTGCGGCCTGTCGCGAGCAAGAAGCCTCTCGCCGCACACGCCTGCGCGCTCTCGTGTGTCTCGGCCTTTCTGACGCAGCTGCTCAGTCCTGCTTCTCGTGGCGGGTGTGTGGGCCGGCCTCGCACTTGGGCCGAGGGCACCTGGCTGTCGGGTGAGAAGGGCGGGGAGAAGCGTGTCGGAGGAGGTTTGAGGCCTCTGGCGGCCGGCGAGGCTGGGCGGGACGCGGCGTGGCGGGTGGGAGTGGCTGGTCCCGCGTCCCGGGAATGCGAGCACACTCCCAACGTGTGTTAGAGACGGTGGTCCTCGGGGCTCGGTCCTACGGAGCCCAGGAAGGAAAGGGCCTGGAGCGGTGAGAGGAAACGGCCCGGGACTGGCTGCAGGAGAGCAGGTGAGGGCGGGTGAGGGCGCGGGCCCGCGGCCATTGGAGACGCCCTTGGGCTCGGCCGCCCGCGGCGGACCACAGAGACAGCGAGCGAGTGAGTGAGCAGAGCCCAGGGGCATCCAGGGGCCACCTGGCTAGAGGGCGGCAAAAGGAGGGGGCGGCAAAAGCCTACGGCACCCGGCCTTCCCAGATGGTCTCCCACCCAAGTAATAGAATAACCAGGCCCGACCCTGCTTAGCTTCCAAGATCAGACAAGTTCAGGCGCATTCAGAGTGGTAGGGACTTAGACGGGCGAGCCTGTCGTCTGCCGCCCCAAGAGACCGCGCCTGGCCTCCTGGCCGCTGGAGACGCCCACGACTACACCGTACCTCCTCCTTGGGGGGAGCGCTGGCGGTTCCGCTAGAGAGGTGGCTGGAGCGAGAACCGGCCGCGCTAAGGCATCACAGCCCTTGAGGGACTGAGCGGAAGGACTGGGTGGGCGCTCTCGCATCCTGGACCTGCCCAGGCCGCAGACCACTTGCCTTCCCCGTCTTGGCCGTTCGGCAGGACCACGGCCCAGGCGTGCCTCGCCAATCTCGCGGCCACCTGGGCAACAAGGAAGGTGCAGCCCTGATAAGTTTCGACCTGGCCCTGAACCAGATCCACCCCACCTCTGCGCTCCCCGGCGGGGCTGAGCCTGACCTGGCCAGAACCACGCGGAGACACCGGCCACACCACCAGGCAACGCTTCGCCCCGAAACCTCACCTTCCGCCCAGTGCCCTCCGCCCTTGAGGCTCGCCCCCCCCCCCCGCCCCGTGGAGCCCAGGAAGCGAAGGGTCCAGAGTGGAGAGAAAACAGCCCAGGTATGGCTGCAGGAGAGCAGGTGGGGGCGGGCGATGTCGCGGGGCGCATGGACTTTGGTGCAGACCTTAAGCTCGGTCGCCTACCCGGGACCCCCGGAGGAGCAAACGACCAAGTGAGCAAGTGAGCGAGGGCCCGGGGCATCCAGGGGCACCCTGGCTGGAGGGAGACAAAAGGAGGGGGCGGCAAAGGCCTATGGCACCCGGTATTCGCGGTCTCCCATCTAAGTACTAACCAGGCTCAACCCTGCTTAGCTTCCAAGATCAGACGGGATCAGGCACGTTCCGCGGGGTACAGCCGTAACCAGGAACACTGTCGCCTGCATTCCCAAAACTTCGAGCCTGGCCTCCCGGCCCCCGGAGACGCCCGCGCCTGCACCACAGCAGAAAATAAATTTTATGACATACACGTGGGCGCTAATTTGAAATGCATGTGATAGCAGCAGAGAGAACTGTTCACGAGATGCGCCGCTGTGCTATTCCCCAAAATCCCACCAGATGGCAGCAGAGTGTAAAGTTTTATGATGACATCGATCGTTTCTGGACACCGTATGGCAGTAGAGAATGAATATTCATGATCGCTCAGGTGTTTATAATAAAATAGACACCCGATGGCGTCGGAAAATTTATTTTTATTGTGGTCTACACTCCGTTATTCTCAAAATGCACGCAGGATTGCTGCGGAAAACAAAATTTATGAATACACTGGTATTTTCACAATGTCCACGAGATGGCAGCAGAGAACAAATTTTTCAAGACATGCACTGCTGCGTTATTCCCAAGATTCACACGAAATGGCAGCAGAAAAAAAAAAATTCTAACAACATACCCTGGGGAGTCATTTTTTAAATGCACATGAGGTAGCAGCAGAAATAACCTCTCAAGACGTGCACTCCTGTGTCATCCCCAAAATGCTGAGCCGATGGCAACAGGAAGTAACTTTTTATATTAACATACGCTTGCCTGTTATTTTCGAATGCCCACTGGACAGCAGCAGAGAATAATCTCTCGTGACGTGTACTTTTTTCTTTATCCTAAGATACACACGAGATTCCACGTACGAGAACTTTGTTCAACCAACTGTCCTTAGGTGTCATTTTCTAACTGTGCGAGATAACGAAAGAAATAACTGCTTACGACGTGTGCTATGGTGTTATTCCCGACATGACGACAGGATGGCAGCACGGAATGAGTATTCGAGAGGATCTACAGTAGGATATTAGTTCCCATTTGCCCACAAGACTAAAGCAGAAAATTATGTCATGACAAGCACTCCTGTGTTTGACACAAGACGCACGTGGAATGGCATCAGAAAACTTTTCATAATGACATTCCACAGAGTCTATTTTCAGAATGCACGTGAGATGGCCCCAAAATTGCATTTTATGACATGCGTTGTGATTTATTCAGAAAATGCTCACAGTGTAGCGGCAGGTGAGTATTCACAAGAGACACGCAGGTATTATTTCTGAAATGCCCTCCGGATGGCAGCGGCGAACAAATTTCACGACGTACACACTTTTGTTCTTCCCGAGATTCACACGACATGGCGACAGAGAAAACATTTATAGAGACACGCGATGGAGTGGTATTTTTAAAGGCACACGACGGCGGCCGCGGTAACTTTTCACGGGACGCACTGTGGCGTTATTCCCAAAATGCTCACCAGGTGGCAGCAGAAAATAAATTTTTCTGCTCACATACACCTGAGTGTTATTATCAAAATTTCTACGAGATGGCAACAGAGAACAGTTTTTCATTACTTGCGGTCCTGTGCTGTTCTCAAGTTTAACCTGAAAAGGCACCAGAGAAAAAATTATAACGACATTCCCTGGGGTGTTATTTTTTAAATGCACACGAGATAGCGCCACTTTTTTCCCCATGACATTCTCTATGGCATTATTCCCAAGTAACCACCAGACGGCCTCAGAAAATAATCCTGTGCTCACGTACACCTGGATATTATTTTCGAAATGCCCTTGAAATGGCAGCAGAGAATAACCTCATGACGTGGCCTCCCGTGTCTTTACACAGATGCAAATGAAATGGCAGTAGATAAAAGGTGATTCTAATGACGTTACTTTGGGTTTATTGTCAGAATACACCTTGCACAGAAGCAGAGATAACATTTTAGGATCTGCGCTGCGTTATTACTCCCAGAATGCCCACCAGATGGCAGCAAGAATAAATTTTATTACACTCGCGTTCTTCTCAAGATGCACAATGCATGAAGGCACAGAAGGAATATTTACGATAACCTACACCAGGTTTTATTCCTGAAAACTCCACCAGGTGGCAGCAAAGAGTAAACTTTTTTATTTCGTACAATCCGGTGTTATTCCCCAAATTCCCACCTATGACGGCAGGAAATAAATTTAATGATGATATACACTTGGGTGTTATTTTCAAATTACCCACGAGACGGCAGCAGAGAAAAACTCTTCATAATGACATGCCCTGGGTGTTATTTCCAAAAGGAACATGAAAAAGAAGCAGAAATAACTTTGAGCAGCCCTGTCACGTTATTCCCAAATTTCCCACCGGATGGAAGCAGAGAATGAATATTCATAATGAGCTACACTTGATGACCTATATTCAGGTGTTATTCCCAAAATGCACAGCAGATGACTGCACAGGATAATGAATAACATTTCATGGCGAACACTCTGCTGCTATTCCCAAAGAGTCCACGAGATGGCAGCAGAGGATAGGGAATAACATTTCATGGCGATCGCTCGGGGGCTAGTCCCAAAAGGCCCACGAGATGGCAGCAGAGGATTAGGAAAAACATCTCAGTACCTAAACTCCGGTGCTATTCCCAAAAATTCCACGAGATGGGACCAGATGATAAGGAATAATATTGCAATACCTAAACTCTGGTGCTATTCCCCAAGAAGCCCACGAGACGGCAGCAGAGGCTTCGGAATAATATTTCAATCCCTAAACTCTGGTGGTATTCCCCAGATAGCCCACGAGATGGCAGCAGAGGCTTCAGAATAATATTTCAATACCTAAACTCCGGTGCTATTCCCCAAAAAGGCCACGAGATGGCAGCAGAGGCTTAGGAATAATATTTCAATACCTAAACTCTGGTGCAATTCCCCAAAAAGCCCACGAGATGGCAACAGAAGATAGGGAAAAAAATTTCATGGTCGACACACTGCTGCTATACCCAAAAAGCTCACGGGATGGCAGCAGATGCTTCGGAATAATATTGCAATCCCTAAACTCTGGTGCTATTCCCAAGAAGCGGAACCTCGGATCCGCGGAACCCCTGGGAACCCCTTGCTCCGCGAAACCCCTGGGAACCCCTTGTTCCGCGGAACCCCTGGGAAACCCTACGTCCGCGGAACCCCTGGGAACCCCTTGCTCCGCGGAACCCCTGGGAACCCCTAAGTCCGGGGAACCCCTGGGAACCCCTTGGCATCCCACGGGATGGCAGCAGAGGCTTCGGAATAATATTTCAACAGCTAAACTCTGGTGCTATTCCCTAAAAAGGCCACGAGATGGCAGCAAAGGCTTCGGAATAATATTTCAATTCCTAAACTCTGGTGCTATTTCCAAGAAGCGGACCCCGGGTCCGCGGAACCCCTGGGAACCCCGGGTCCGCGGAACCCCTGGGAACCCCTTGGTCCGCGGAACCCCTGGGAACCCCTTGGTCCGCGGAACCCCTGGGAACCCCTGGGTCCGCGGAACCCCTGAGAGCCCCGGCTCCGCGGAACCCCTGGGAACCCCTGGGTCCGCGGAACCCCTGAGAACCCCTTCGTCGACGGAACCCCTGGGAACCCCTTGGTCCGCGGAACCCCCTGGGAACCCCTTGGTCCGCGGAACCCCCTGGGAACCCCTTGGTCCGCGGAACCCCTGGGAACCCCTTGGTCCGCGGAACCTCGGAACCCCTGGGAACCCCTGGTTCCCCGGAACCGCAGAACCCCTGGAACACCCGGAACCCCGGAACCGCGGAACCCCTGGAACCCCCGTAACCCCGGAACCCCAGAACCCTTTTATCCCCGGAACCCCGGCGCTCCCGGAACTCCCGGAACCTTGGCACACCTGTATCCCGTGCCCCGATACAGGTCGGGGCTCAGGGAGTCTCGTTGTCCTTTGAGTCCTGCCAAGGTACCACCGCAGAAAGGCAAGACGCACAGGCTCCCTGGAGTATGTGTGTGTGCGCATGCGCGCGCGCGCGCGCGCGGGCCTGTGTGTGTGTATGTGTGTGAGTGAGTGTGTGTGTGTGGCTGTTTGCTGCAGCCTGTGCGAGCAAGAAGGCTCTCGCCGCACACGCGTGCGCGCTCTCGTGTGTCTCGGCCTTTCTGACGCAGCTGGTCAGTCCTGCTTCTCGTCCCGGGTGTGCGGGCCGGCCTCGCGCTTGGGCCGAGGGCACCTGGCTGTCGGGTGAGAAGGGCGGGGAGAAGCGTGTCGGAGGAGGTTTGAGGCCTCTGGCGGGGCGGGGCTGGGCGGGACGCGGCGTGGCGGGTGGGGGTGGCTGGTCCCGCGTCCCGGGAATGCGAGCACACTCCCAACGTGTGTTAGAGACGGCGGTCCTCGGGGCTCGGTCCCGCGGAGCCCAGGAAGGAAAGGGCCTGGAGCGGTGAGAGGAAACAGCCCAGGACTGGCTGCAGGAGAGCAGGTGGAGGCGGGCGCTGGCGCGGGACGCACAGACGTTAGTGCAGCCCTTGGGCTAGGGCGCTTGCGCAGGACCCCCGAGAGAGCAACCGAGCAGGGTCCAGGGGCGTGCTGGAGGGCGGCGGCAAAAGCCTGCAGCACCCGGTATTCCCAGGCAGTCTCCCATCCAAGCACCGACCAGGTCCGACCCTGCTTAGCTTCCGAGATCAGAGCGTTCAGGGCGGTATGGCCGTAGACGAAAGAAGGTGTCGCCTGCTGCCTCAAGTGATCGAGCCTGGACTCCCGGGCGCCGGAGACGCCTGCACCTGCAGCGCACCTCCTGCGGGGGTGCAGGGATTCCGCCGGTGAGGCCTTGGCCGGTTCGCAGCCCTGCGGGAGGTCTGGGTGGGCGCTCTCGCATCTCGGGACTGACCATCAAAGAAATAACTTCTCACGATGACATACACTCATCAGTTATTCCCAGAATACACACTGGATGGCAACAAATAATAACTTTTCATGATAACATGCATTCATGTGTTACTTCAGTGATGCCCAGATGACAGCACAGAGTAACTTTTTCTGAAGATACGCACTTGGATGCTATACCCAAAATGTCCACCAGATAGCAGCAGAAAATGCCTTTTTCTTAATTGTACTCTAATGTTATTCCCAAGATGCTCACTACATGGTGGCCGAAAATGAATTTTCATGATGCCCGACACTCCAATGTTATTCCTAAAATTCCAACCAGATGGCGGCAGAAAATAAATTTTTCTAATGGCATACGCCAGGGTGTTATTTTCAAAATGTCCATGATATGGCAGCAGGGAATAATTTTTCATGAAATTCAGTCCTGCGTTATTCCCAATATTCATACAAAATGGGAGAAGATAAAAAATTCCAAAAGACATGCACACGAGACAGCGGCAGAAATAAGTTTTCATGACATGCACTGTGGTGTTACTCCCAAAATACAGACCAGATAGCAGCAGAGAAAGAATATTCATGGTGACCTACACTCGGGTGTTCTTCCGAAAATGCCCACCAGATGGCAGCAGAGAAGTTTGGTTTTGGGGGTTTTTTTTGGCTTCCACTCTGAAGTTATTCCAAGACGTCAAGCAGATGAGAGCAGAAAATACATTATCATGACGGCATACGCTGAGCTGTTGTTCCAAAAGATGCCACAGGATAGCAGCATAAAATTAATTTTTATGATGACATACACTAGTTTGTAATTTTCAAAATGGTATTAAGTGGCAGCAGAAGATAGTTTTTCATGACCTTCACTTCCCTGATTTTCCCAAGATGAATACAAAATGGCCACAGACAGGAACTTTTCACAACAACATGCCCTTAGGTATCATTTTAGAAATGCACACGAGATAGCAGCTGAAATTATTACTTGTGACATGTGCTGTAGTCTTCTTTATAAAATTCCCACCAGATGGCAGCAGAGAATGAATATTCACAATGATAAAACTCAGATGTTATTTCTAGAATGCTCACCTGATGGTGGCACAGAATAACTATTTTATTATTACACTCTGGCATAATGGTCGAGGTGCACACTCTTGTGCAAAAAACAAATTTGCATCTGAACTACACTCGGATTTTATTCCCAAAATTCACACCAGATAGCAGCAGGAAAAAAAAATTATGAGGAAAAGCACCTGGATGTTATTTTCAATGTGTCCACAAGATGGCAGCGGAAACAATTTTTCACAATATGAAATCCTTATTTTTACCAAGATGCACATGAATTGGCAGCAGACAAAAACATTTTATGATGACAGGCCGTTGGGTGTTATTTGTAAAGTGCACACGGGATAGCATCTTAACTATCTTTTCATAACATGCACTGTGGCATTACTCCCAAAATTACCATTGCATGGAAGTAGAAAATGAATATTCATAATGACAACCACTCAGGTTATTTCTAAAGCCCATCAGTTGGCCCCTGAGGATAACAATTCATGGTAATGTACAACGAGTGTTCTTCCCAAAATGCACACAAAGCAGCAGCAGAGAACACATTTTTCTTACATATACTCTGGTGTTATTTCCAAAATACCCATGAGATTTCAACAGAGAATAACTTTTCATAATAACATAAACTCAAGTGTTATTCAGGAGAAGCCCACAAAATGACAATAGAGAATAACTTTTTATGACATACACTCGGGTGTTATTTTTTTTTAAGGTATTATTTTTCAACAGTACACAAAATAATAGCAAAGAATACACTTGGGTGTTATTCTCAATATTCCCACCGGATGGCAACAGTAAATAATTTTATGATATGTACTTGTGTATTATTTTCAAAATACTCATGGGAGAGCAGCAGGGAATACTTTTCATGACTAACTTTCCTGTGTTTCCCAAATGCATGTGAAATGGCAGCAGACAAAAGTTTTCAAAGTAACATTTCCATGGGTGTTATTTTCAAAACATACGTGAGATAACAGCTAAAATAACATTTTATGAAATGCACTGTGGTGTTACTCCCAAAATACCCACAAGATAACAACAACAAGAAAAACTTTATTACATGCATTCTGTTGTTACTCCCAAGAATCATAAGATGGGGGCACAGAATAAATTTTCATGGTTACCTACAATCAGGAGTTATTCCCAAAATGCCCACCAAAGGGTGGCAGAAAAAAAAATTTAAGTCATACACTTGGGTGTTATTTTCAAAATGACCACGAGAGGACAGTAGAGAAAAACTTTTATGACATGTAGTCCTGTGTTTTTCCCAAACACAAAAATACCCACCAGATGGCAGCACATGAAATAGTGGCAGTAAAAAACTTTTCATAAGAACAGTCCCCTGAGTACTATTTTCAAAATGCACACCAGATAGCAGCAGAAATAACTTTTCATGACCTGTGCTCTGGTGTTCTCAAAATGCCCAATGGATAGCAGCAGAAAATGACTACTCATGATGACAAATGCTTGAGTGTGATTCCTAAAATACTCACCAGATGGCAGCAAAGAATAAATTTTATTACTTACATTATGGTGTTATTCTCAAAATTCACATTAGTTGAAGGCGGAAAATACATTTTCATGCCCACCTACAGTCAGGTATTATTTCTAAAATGCCCACCACATAGCAGCAGAAAAAAATTTGTGATGATATACACTTGGGAAGAACACAAGCCTGCATGTGATGAATGCTATACTCTATGTTATTTTATTCATATTACCCATGGTAGCAGAGAATAACTTTTCATGACATGCACATGCTGTTATTCCCAAAATGCACTCTATATGGCAGAGGACAAAGTTTTCATTATGTCGTGACTTTGGGTGTTATTTTCAAAATGCCCACGAGATAGCAGCAGAAATAACTTTTCATGACCTGCTCTGTAGTGTAACTCCCAAAATGCCCCCCAAATGACAGGAGGAACAATTTTATTACTTATACTCTAGTGTTATTCTCAAGATGCTCACTAGACGAAGGCAAATAATGAAAATTCATGATGACCTATACCGGATTTTTTTCCAAAATGTCTGCCAGATGACAGCAAAGAGTAACTTTTTTATTACATACACTCTAGTGTTCTTCCCAATATGCACACCAGAGGGCAGCAGGAAAAAAAATTTTAATGATGACATACACTTGGGTGTTAAATTGAAAATGCCCACGAGGGGAGAGCAGAGAATAACTTTACGTGACTGGTACTCTTTCCCAAGATGCGTAAAATAGCAGGCAGAAGCTTTTCCTAGCAATAGAAACTTGGGTTATTTTCAAAATGCACAGGAATTGGAATCAGAAATAACTCTGGTTGACCTGCACTGTGGTGTTATTCCCAAATAACAGAGAATGGTTAATAATGATGGTAGCAGAGAATGATTAATAATGATGACAAAAATGCCCACCAGATGGCACCAAAGAAAATCTATTTTACTAACACTCTGATGTAATTCTCAATATTGCACACAGGATTGGGCCATAAATGGATATTCATGGTAACCTAATTTGGGTTTTATTTCCAAATTTCCAGCCAGATGGCAGCAGAAAATAAATTTTTATGATGACATACACTCAGGTGTCATTCCCCAAATACCCACAGGATCACAACAGAAAACACATTTTTATGATAATGTAAAAATGGCCACTAGATGGCAGCAGAGAATAATTTTCATAAATTGTGCTTCTGTGTTTTTCCAAAGATGCACATAAATGGCAACGGACAATAACTTTTCATAACGACACATCTTTAGGCATAATTTTCAAAATACACCCAAGATAGCAGTTGAAATTATTTTTGTGACATGTGCTATGGTCTTCTTCCCTAAATGCCCACCAGATGGCTGAAGAGTATGAATATTCATGATGACAAACAGGTGTTTTTACTAAAATATACACCAGAAGGCGGTACAGAATAACTATTACTTATGTTCTGGTGTTATTCCAAAGACGCACAAAGATGGGGCAGAAAATGAATATTCATGATGACCTCCACTTGCGTGTTATTTCTAAAATGCCCACCAGATGGAAGGGGAAAAATATAATGACATGTTTGTGTGTTATTTTCAAAATGCATGTAAGATGGCAGCAGGGGATAAATTTTCATGACATACACGCCTGTGTTTCCTGTGCATCTCAAGATGACCACGAAAAGGCCACTGAAGAAACTTTGCTCAACGACGCGCCCTTAGGTATTAATTTCTAACTGCATGCGATAGTGGAAGAAATAACTTTCTGACATGAGATTTGGTGTTATTCCCAACATTACCGTGAGATGGTGGCAGAAATTAATGTTCATGATGAGCTACACGGATATTGTTCCCAAAAAGCCCACAAGATGGCAGCAGAAAAAATAAATTTTTATGATTACATGCACCTTAGTGTTATTATCGAAATGTCCAAGAGATGGCAGTGGAAAACAATTTTTTATGACTTATACTCTAATTTTTATCCCAAGATTCACTCAAAATGGCTGCAGAGAAAAAATTTATAATGACATACCCTGGCGTGTTATTTTTTAAATATACATGAAATAGCGGCAAAAACTTTTCTTGACAGGCACTGGGCTGTTATTCCCAAAATGCCCACCAAATGGCAGCAGAAAATAAATTTTTATGATGAAATACACCTGGGCGTTATGTTCCATTTGCCCACACAATGGTAGCAGAAACGATTTTTCATCATATCCAATCCCTGTTTTTCCCAATATGCACATGAAAAGGAAGCAGACAAGAGCATTTTATGATGACATGTCTTTGAGTGTTATGTATAAAACGGACACAGGCTAGCAGCTTAAATATCTTTTCATGACATACACTGTGGTGTTACTCCCAGAATTCCCACTGGACGGAAGCAGAGAATGAATATTCATGATAACCTACACTTGGGTGTTATTCCTTAAAAAGCCAACAGATGGTAGCGGAGAATAACTTTTACCTTTACATCTGATGTGATACCCAAGATGTACACAAGATTAAGGCAGAAAATGAATTTTCGTGATAACCTAACTCAATTATTCCCCAAATTCCCACCAGATAGCAGCAGAGAATGAATATTCATGATGAGAAACATCTGGATATTAATCTTAAAATGCTCACAAGATGACAACAGACAATAACTTTTTATTACCTAATTTATGTGTAATCACACTATATCAGGGTGACAAATACATTTTTATGATGAGATACACATGGGTATTATTCACAAAATGCCCACAAGATGGAAGGAGAGAATAATTTTTCATGAATAAACACAAAATGAAAGCAGAGATAAAAATTTCATGTCATGCACAGCAGGCACTCTTCCATCATGTACAAAATCCCGCCATACAGCAGCAGAGAATATCATTTAATTACTTCCACTCTGGGGCACAGTAGATGCAAAGTACATGAGAGAAGAAAATATATTTTCGTGATGGCCTTTATTTGGGAGTTATTCCTCAAATGCCCACACGATGGTAGCAGACAATAAATTTTTATGCTGACATAGACCTGGGTATTATTTTCAAAATCTCCACGGGATGACAGCAGAGAACAATTATTAATGACTTGTACTCTGATTTTATTCCCAAGATTCACTCAAAATGGCAGCAGAGAAAAAACTTATAATGACATACTGTAGAGTGTTATTTTTAAAATGCACACGAGACAGCAGCAATAAACTTTCTTGACCTGCACTGTGGTGTTAGTCTCAAAATGCCCACCAAAGGGCAGCAAAGAATGAAATTTCATGATAACACACGGGCATTATCAGTAAAATACCCACTAGGTGGCAGCAGATAATAACGTTTTTACTTACACTCGCGTAATTTCCAAGATGCACGCTAGATTTGTTTAGAAGATGAATTTCCATGATGATCTACAGTAAAGTTTTATTCCTAGAATTCCCACCATATAGCAACAGAAAATATTTGTTGATGAAATACACCAGAAAGTAATTTTCAAAAAGTCCACTAGATAGTAGCAGAGAAAAATTTTCATGACTTGCACTACCGTGTTATTCTCAAGATTCACATGAAATGGGAGCACAGAAAAAATCATAACGACATGCCCTGGGGTGTTATTTTCTAAATGCACATGAGATATAGCAGCAGAAATAAGTTTTCATGATATACATTGTGACATTATTTCCAAAATGTCCACCAGATGGCAGCACAAAATAAGTTTTTGTTCTTTACACTCAGATATTATATTCACAAGATGCACAGTATATGAGACCAGAAAATAAAATTTCATGATGGCATATACTCGTGTGTTATTCCCATAATGTCTACAGGATGGCAGCAAAGGATAAATATTCATGATGACTGACGCTTGGCTGTTATGTTTGAAATGCCCACGAGATGGCTGCAGAGAATACTTTTTCATGACATGCACTCCTGTATTCACACCAAGTTTTACAAAAAAATGGAATCAGGATAAAATTTCTAAACATCATGCGCTTGGGTGTTATTTTCAACATACACATGAGATAGCAGCAGAAATATCTTTTCATGACAAGCACTGTGGTGTTATTCTCTAAACGCCTACCAAATGGCAGCGGTGTATGAGTAATTATGATGATGGTTGGGTATTACTCTTAAAAGTCCCACAAGAAGGCAGCAGAGAATAACATTTAATTGCACTCTGATATTCCAAGATACATGAGAGAGGAAAATATATTTTTATGATGGCATACATTCAGTGTTATTCCCAAGATGTCCACTAGATGGCAGCAGAAAATAATTTTACAAAATACACCTGAAATGGCAGGAGAGAATCACATCATGACATGCAGTCTCATGTTATTCCCAAGATGCCCATGAGATGGCAGTGAACTAAAACTTTTCTAAACGACATGTCCTTGGGTTTATTTTCCAAATGCACAACAGCAGAACTAACATTTTATGATAGGCACTGTGGTGTTATTCCCCAAATACCCAACTGATGGCAGTATAAATTATTTTTTTTTATGCAGACAAATACTTGCATGTATTTTCAAAATGCACACGAAATGGCAGCGGAGAATTACTTCATGAAATGCACTCCTGTGTTTTTCCCAAGATGCACACGAAATGGCAGTAGACAAACGCTTTCATAACGACATTCCTTTGGGTTTATTGTCAGAATGCACATGAGATTGCAGCCCAAATAACATGTTATGACATTATCTGTGGTACTATTCCCAAAGTACCCACCAGATGGCGGCTGAGAAAGATAGTTCATGATGACAAACACTCGGCTATTTTCCAAAAATGCCAACCAGATGGCAGCAGAGAATAACTGGTTTAATTACACTCTGGTGGAAATCCCAAAATGCACTCAGGATGGGGGCAGAAAACAAATTTTCATGGTGACATACACACAACTTTTATTCCCAAAATGGCCACCAAAATGTCCAGCAGAAAACAAATTTTATGATTATGTAACCTGGCTGTTATCTTCAAAATGCACACGCGATGGCATCAGGGAACAATTTTTTCATGACATGCACTTGTCTTTTTTTTCCAAGATGCATTCTAAAAGGCAGTAGACAAAATATTGGGTGTTATTTGTAAAATGTACATGAGGTAGCAGCAGAAATATCTTTTCATGACATACATTTTGGTATTTGTGCCAAAATGCACACCAAATGCAACAGAGAATGAATATTCATGATGAGAACAAGTGGATGTTAACCCTAAAATGCACACCAGCTGGCAGCAGATAATAACTTTTTATTATTTATATACTGTGTTTTTCCCAAGATGCACAATATATCAGGGTGGAAAATAAATTTTTATGCTGACATACTAGTGGGAGTCATCTTCAAAATACCCACAAGATGACAACAGAAAAAAATGTTTCATGACAGACACTCCTGTGTTCATCCCAAGATTAACACTAAAAGGCAGTAGAGATAAAAATTTCATAACATCATGCTCAACGTGCACGTATCTGTCGTACACAAAATGCCCACCAGATAATAGCGAACAAATATTCATGTCAAACACTCAGTGTCATTCTTAAAATGCCCACCAGATGGCAGCAGAAAACATTTAATTAGTTACACTCTGGTGTAATTACAAGATGCACAGTAGATGAGAGAGAAAAATATATTTTCATGATGACATATACTTGAGTGTTTTTTCCAAAATGCCCATGGGATGGTGGCAGAAGACCACTTTTCACAATGGCATGCCCTTGAGTTTATTTAAAGAATGCACATGAGATAGCAGAAATAACTTCATGACATGCACTGTTGTCTTATTCCCAAATTGCTCACCAGATGACAGCAGAGAACAAGTTTTTTAAATACACTGGTCAAACTCCCTAGGTGCAGATAAGATGGGGGCAGAAAATTAATTTTCATGATGTTCATTCCCAAATGCCAAGCACATGGCAGCAGAAAGAAATTTTTTAGATGATATGCCCCTGGGTGTTATTTTCAAAATGTGCATGAGAAGGCAGCAGAGAACAATTTTTCATGACATGTGCTTCTGTGTTATTCCTAAGATTCACACGGAATGATAGCATAGAAGAAAGTTAAAAAACATACCTGGAGTGTGTTGATTTTTAAATGCACATGAGATAGCAGTAGAAATAACTTTCTGTGACATGCTTGGTTGTGTTATTCCCAAAATGCCCAACAGATGGCAGCAGAAAATATGTTTTTATGATGACCTATGAGTTATTTTCAAAACGCACATGAGATGGCCACAGAGAATCACGTCATGACATGCACTCCTGTGTTTTTCCCAAGATGCACAAGAATTGGTGGTGGCAATAACTTTTCATAACTATATTCTCTTGAGTTTATTTTCAGAATGAACATGAGATAGCAGCAGAAATAACATTTTATGACACGCACTATGATTTATTCCCATAATACCCACCTGATGGCAGTAGAGAATGACTATGATGGAAAACACTTGGGTATTATTCCTAAAATGCCCACAAGATGGCAGCAGAGAAAAAAAATTTTCAGGAAATGCGCTCCTGTATTATTTCCAAGGTTCACATGAAAAGGCAGCAAAGAAAAAATTAGAATGACGTACCTCGGGGTGTTATTTTTTTTTTAATGCACATGAGATAGCAGCATATATAACTTCTCATGACATGCACTGTGATGTTATTCCCAATATGGCCATCAGATGGCAGCGGAGAATGACTATTTATGATATCTAAGACTCAGGTGTTATTACTAAAATATACACCCGATAGCAGCAGAAAATTAAATTCCCTGATGACTTACACTCTTTTGTAATTTGCAAAATGCACAAAGAATGACAGCAGAAAAAAATTTTATGACAGATACTGAGTGTTATTTACAAAATATTCACGACATGGCAGAAGAGAACAATTTTTCATGACATGCATTACTGTGTTATTCCCAAGATTCACACAAAATTGCAGCAGAAAAAAATTTATAACATATCCTGGGGTGTTACTTTTGAAATGTACATGATAGCAGCAGAAATAACTTACCACGGCATGCGTTGTATTGTTATTCCCAAAATTCCCACAAGATGGCAGCAGAAAAAAAATTTTTTTTCAGACGAGGCAAGGCTTGGTTGATCTCACAAATTGCAAAGACCTTGTCAGCTTACAATCCCTTATTTTTCACGTCTAAAGCACTTGGTTTTCCTAGGTGGCCTCCCTTCCAAGTAGTAACCAGGCCCGACCCTGCTTAGCTTCCGAAATAAGACGTGACCGGGCTTGTTCAGGGTAGCATGTCCATAGAAAGAAAATAATTTTTGTGCTGACAAACACATGGGTGTTGTTCCCAAAAAAAAAAAAAAATGCACACGAAATGGCAGCAGACAAAGACTGTTCAAAATGATATTCTCTTGAGTTTATTTTCAGAATTCACATAAGATAGGGGCAGAAAAATTTTTTATAACATGCTCTGTGATATTATTCTCAGAATTCTCACCAGATGGCAGCTGAGAATGAATATTTATGATGACATACCGCTGGGTGTTATTTTCAAAATGCCCAACAGATCACCGCAGAGAATGAATATTCATGATGTCGAACACTCAGGTGTTATTACTAATGTATACACTAGATGGCAGCAGATGATATGTCTTTATTACTTATAGTCTGGTGTTTTTCCCAAGATGCACAAGATTGGGACAGAAAATGAATTTTCATGGTGACCTTCATTCAGGAGTCATTCCTAAAATTCCCGCCAGATGTCAGAAAAAAAAACTTACACAGACATACACTTGCATGCTATTATCAAAATGCTCACAAGATGGCAGCAGAGAATAATTTTCATGACATGTACTCTTGTCTTATTTCCTACATGCGCACAAAATGGCCACAGACCAAAATATTGCTTAGAAACATGCCTTTAGGTGTTATTTTCAAACTGCACGAGATAGCACAATTAACCATTTATAACATGGGCTGTGGCATTACACCCAAAATGCCCACTAGACGGCAGCAGAGAAATCAATTCATGACATGCACGTCTGTGGTTTTCCCGAGATGCACATAAAAATGGCATCAGACAAAAACTTTTAGGAAGGAATTGACCCCGTATGTTATTTTCACAATTCCTACGATAATGCAGCAGAAATAACTTTTCATGATATGCTCTGTAGTGTTATACCCCAAATTTCCCACCAGATGGCAGCAGAGAACACACAGGACCTACACTCAGGTGTTTTTCCTGAAATACCACCAGATAGCAGCAGAGTATAACTTTCCATGACATACACTCCTGTGTTTGTACAAAGATGCACTTGAAATGGTGGCCGAGAAAAACTTTTCATAATGACAGGCCCTTGAGGGTTAATGTCAAAATGCACATGAGATAGCAACATAAAAAAAAAAAGTTAAGACGTGGACTGTGGCTGTTAGTACTAAAATGTCCACCAGATGGCAGCAGAGAATAAATTTTCATAATATAAACTTGGGTGTTATTTTTAAACGCCTATAAGATGGCAACGGAGAATAACTTTTCATGGTATGCCATCCTGTATTTCTCCAAAGATGCACACAAAAATGTCAACGGAGAAAAACTTTATAACACAGGCTGTTGGGCGTTATTTTCAAAATCCCCAGGAGATGGCAGAAAAGAACAATTTTTCATGACTTGCACTGTGGTGTTATTCCCCAAATAACCAAAGGATGGCTCCAGAGAATGAATATTCATGACACTCAATTGTTGTTCCTAAAATGAACACCGGATAGCAGCAAAAATAAATTGTATTACTTACACTCTGGTGTTATTCTTAACGTTCACACTAGATGAGGATAGAAAATGAATATTCAGGATGATCCATACTTGGGTGTTACTCCCCAAATGCCCACCAGATGGCAGCAGAAAATAATTTTTTTATGATAACATACACTTGAGTCTTATTTTAAAAGTGTATGCGAGACAACAGCAGATAATAACTTTTCATGATTAGCCCTATCTTGTTTTCCCCAAGATGCACACAAAAACAGCAGCATAGAAAAAGGTTTCATGATGACATGCTCTTGGGTGTTATTTTTCAAAATAACATGAGGTGGCAACAGAGAATAATTTTTCATGATGTGCACTCCTGTGTTATCCTCAAGATGCACAGGAGAGGGCAGCAAGAATAACTTTTTATGACATACACTCGAGTTAGTTCCAAAATGCTCAAAAGATGACAGAAGAGGACAACTTTTCATGAAGACATACACTCAAATGTTATTTTCAAAAAGCCTACAACATAACAGAAGAAAAATAATTTTTTCATGATGACATACACAAAAGTAAAATTTTAAAAAAGACCACAAGATGGTGGCAGAAAAAACATATTTTCATGACTTCAGGTCTCATTTCTGAGATACACCTGAGACAGTTGCAAAGAATAACAACTCATGACGACGACCACTCCGGCGTTCTTCCCAGTATGCCCAAAAGATCAAGCAGAGAATTACTTTCCCTGATGATATATGCTCATGTGTATTCTCAAAATGTGAACGAGCTGGCAGTAGAGAAGAGCTTCATGACATATATTCAGTGTTATTTCCCAGATACACATGCGATAACAGCAGAGAATAACTTTTCATGACACACACTTTGCCTGCGATGCCTACGAAATGACAGCAGAGAATATCTTATTACAATGTACATTGAGCATTGATTCCCAAGACGCACATGAGATGAGAGCAAAGAATAACGTTTCATGATGACAAACACATAGGTGTATTTCCAAATATACGAAAGTTGGCAGCGGAGGATAACTTTTCATGATGACATAAATTCAGGTGTCCTTTTCAAAATGCACATGACTTGACAGCAGAGAATCACATTTTTGATGACATGCACTCAGGTGTTATTCTCTAAACATACAAGAGGTGGCAGCACAAATAACTTTTCGGAGTATACCCTCCCGTGCTGTTTTCTAAATGAACACGAGATGGTAGCAGAGATTAAATTTTAGTGATGAAATACACTCAAGTATTACTTTCTAAAAGCCCACAGGATAACATCAGAAAAAAACTTTCATGACGACATACACTGGAACATAATTTTCAAAAAGCCCATGAGATGGCAGCAGAAAAAACTTCATGATGTACACTGGGTGTCATTTCTGAGACGCTTAAGAGACGGCAGCAAAGAACAGCATTTAGCGATGACGACCGCTCAGATGTCGTTCCCAATATGCCCACAAGACGGCAGCAGAGAACTACTTTTCATGATGACATATACTCAAGCGTACTAACATGTACACGAGATAACAGCAGAGAATGACCTTTCATGGCATACATTTGGGTGTTATTTTGGGATGCACAAAAATTAGTGGTAGAGAATAAGTTTTCATAATGACACACTTTCGGGTGTTATTCAACACCTGCACATGAGATGGCAGTAGAGATTAACTTTTTACGATGACATACACTTGGATATTATTTTCAAAATGCCCACCAGATGTTATCAGAGAATATCTTTTCATGATGACATACACTCGGGTGTTATTCTCAAGATGCCCACAAGATGACAGAAGAGAATAAATAACTTTTCATGACATACACTCTTGTGTTATGCTTAAAATGCCCACCAGATGGCAAGAGAATTACTTTTTGACAAACACCCTGGTATTATCCCCAAGATGTCCATGAGATGGCAGCAGATGATAGATTTTCATCATGACATACATGGGTGTTTTTCTGAAAAGGTACATGAGATGGCAGCAAAGAAGAGGGTTTCCCTGTCTTAAGGGCTCTGCCCACTCTTTAAACTCGTAATCCAGATCCTCTGTACTAAACTCACTTTGAAATAAATTCTGTCTTAGGCCCTTCACATGCCTCATCTAACGTACTGCTTCCATTTGCCAGATGTGAAAGAAAAATTAGTATTTCCATTTACTAGGGATTTAACTGAAGTCTGATTCTAACATAGTTCGGAGTACAGGATCCTGCTCTCACACTGGATCCTGCACAAATAGAGTAAACCAAATGGTCCTTGCAGCTTTGGGTTGAATCTTAATCACGCTATTGGAAGAAAAAATGCACATAACCTAACGATCCAGCTTCCCGTACTCTCAGCCACGCTGGGTTTTGTGTTGGGACTTGGACGGGAAGCTGGGGATGGGGACGGGTAGAAAAAAAGGAGGTGCCTCGGCCCTTCGCAGGAGTACAACCAACACCAGATCTCTATAACAATGACTTCCTCACTTCTAGCCTGCGCCCGTTCTCTGGCATATGAAAACCTGTTCTCTTCCTGTCTGGAGCACCGATCTGCTTCTGCCCATGTTTTCTTCCTCTGAGGTTTCAACTGACAAGAGCTTCCTGGCTGCTCAGAATGGATTATGTGGTGGCAGTTTCCTTATGGAGGACTGACTTCTGGCCACGTCGCTTTCTAGCTGTGTGACTTAAGGCGAAGACCCCTCGACGTTCGGATGGGGATAACTGGACCCTCTCAGGGTGGACGTGAGTTTCAGCGAGGTGGTGCACGTCAGCTCCTGACCAACATGCGGTCAGCACTCACTCTTCATCCCTCTTCTCTTCTTAGGCCTTTATTTACCTTCTCGGAGCCAGATAAATTAAGAATTTAGCAAACGGTCTCCTCTTAGACGAATGAGCTCTCCTACTCGTGTTCAAACAGCCAAAGTCTCCCTAAGTCCTGACTCCAGCATCTATGCTAGCTTTACTCTCAGGACGGCAATAACCACAGCCCCCTCTGGACTTCGTATCCCTGGCCCTCTTCAAACTCATGGTCCCTGACTCAGCTCAGGCCAGCACCACCTCTCACCAGTCTTCTCATGGGCCTCCCTGCTTCCCGTCCCTCCCTCTTCCTGTCCGACCTCCACATTGTGACCACTTTGGTCTTTCGGGGCCAGGGATCCGATCCTGACACTTCCCGCGCACGGAACTGCCCACAGGTTCCCATGGCCTAGAGAACGAGCCTCTGTCATAGGCACAGCACTGAGACTCTGTACCAGTCCCGTTTCTCTCCTGTCATAACACCTCATTCAGCAATCAGGCACCCCAGCGGTCAGCACTAACCTCTCCGGTCGTCAAGGGTTTTGAGAGCCTGAGGCGCCGGCACAGAGACTGAGCTGAGAATGCAGGAACTCGAGTGAAATACAGATTTTAGTTAATAATTATGTATCAATATTTGTTTATTAATTATAACAATTCTGTTTTAAAAAATACTAGAAAAAGAGGAGAAATTAAAAATAAGAGAAACCTACTGCATCAAAAAGGAAACATACAGGAAATGGGTGCTTTCCTAGTAAAAATACACATTAATAAGATGGACCCTACAATAAAGAAAATGCAAAGAGATCGATTAGCCGTCCAGGAACCTCTTGCCCCTGCTTGCTTTCCTCTCATTGTTCTGGGGTTTCCCTTTCCAGGGATCGTGAAGGAAGAGAAACAAGGACAGGCCCGTTCAGCAGCTCCCCAAACATCCGACCGCACCCAGCACCCTCATCTCCTCCGGCCAGGCTCCCCCAGAGAGGACGCAGTGCTGAGCGCATCTCAGGGATAATCGAGTCTGCTGTATTGGCTGGGCACTTCCTGGAGTAAAATTACTTTTTAAATAATAGAAATAAATTAATACTTGAGAGAGGAAGGTTTAAGAGAGGGTTTGGGCCTGGAAGGTTCGGGCGCTCACACGGTTGCAGGGGGACCTGGTCCCTCTCCAGCCCTCCACGCTCAGTGCCGTTTGGCGGCCCCCTTCAGAGGCGCGGTCTGTCTCACTGTATCGGGGCCTCCGGCCACTGCAGGCTGACTTCCCCTCGCCATCCACTGCACCCTCCCCCGGGCTCCATGAAAAGTCATGCCTTTGGCCTGGCTTCTCTTCCCTGAGCCCATCGGAGCCCCCAGGACATGGAATGTGGGGTCGGCTAAACATGGGGCCGGCCCCCTGGAACTGTCTGGGCTGGAAGCTGAGGTGCTGGCCTTGGGAGTGAGAACGGATGCTGGGTCAGGGGGACAGGCGCCCAGGGGTCAGGGCGGCAGCTCCCGCCCGGCGCTCTTGCCGGCCTCCCGCAGCGGCACGAGGCTCTCCTGCTCGCGGAGGAAGCAATGCTGCTGCTGCGGCTGCTGCCAGACTCCAGGCTCCCGCCTCGGGCTTCGGGTCTTGCATCTCGGACGGGCCCAGAAGAGCCCTTGTGCCCTCGGAAGACACGCTGGCCTCATCCACGTCCCTGGGAGGCGGCAGCCCAGGAGCCACACCTGCCCCCCAGCCACATCCATCCACCACCGCCCCCTTCACAGAGAGCTGAGACACAGGCCCGGGAAGGGGGACCTCACTCAGGGACGCAGTGGGAGGCTCAGGGATCGTTCCGCAGCACAGAACCCAGGGCCGGCAGCCTTCCGGAGGCCGTGGGGCAGGACGGAGACGCACGCGGCTCTCTGAGTCCACGCGGCCTCGGTGTGGAACGGCCTGTGGGGGGAGATACAGTTGTCCCCACATCTTTGACTCCAGTGGGTGCGGACGGCAGAGGTTTGTCGTGGCCGGAAGGCCGAGGGCCACGTTCTGCCACAGTTGTGGCCAGGGCCACATTTGCTGTCCACAGGGTTCTCGCCCGTTTTGGAGGCTGTGGCTATGAGGGGAGGTGCTTGTCTCACCCACTTGGATATCGGGAACTGAGACTCGCCAAGGGGCTGCCCTGGCTCCCCCTGTGGCAGCACGGCCAGCTCTGTGATTGGCCGGGGGTGCTTCACAGGCCCCGGCTGGACCGCAGCTGCCTGCACGGTCAGAGGCCAAGGGCCGTCCCGTCTGAGACCTGACTGCCCACTGCTGCCCACTGGGATGGGAGGAAGGAGGGCCTGTCCTTCCAGCCCTCAGGAAGGCTACACCTTGGGGCCGGCAGGTCACTGCGCTAAACCCGCACATGTCCACTGGGTGCCCTCGTGCGTCAGGGCTGAGCTGGAGCCTGAAGCCGCCCACGTAGGAGGAAACCCTGCTGACCTCTGACAGCGTCCACGACCTGAGACTGAGGCTGAGTTGTATCTGAAACAGCGACCAGAGCAGACACTTCATTCTCTACTACCAGAGTCCAGGACTTAGGGGCAGACATCCAATGGTCCAGCTCCACCCCTGAGGAAGTCCTGTTCATCCTAAATGCCTCGGAGATCAAGAAGGGGGAGGGGAAAGTGAGCCAGTGACCCTAACCTAACCCAGACCCTAACCCTAGCCTTCAACTCCTAACCCCCTACCTCTACACTAATCCCCTACTCTCTAACCTCAAGCCCTAGTTATTCTAACCCTCGACCCCTAGACTCTTGACACTGACCCTTCAACTCTAACCTTCACCCTGACCCTCTAACCTTGATCTTGACCCCTACCCCTAAACCCTAACTCCTAACTCCTAGCCTCTATCCTCTAACTTTAGTTCTAATATATACAGTATTTTAAAAACTTAATAACAAAAAAAAGGGTCCACACAATCCAATTTTAAAATGACTAAAGGGCTTGCGTAGATACTTATCCAAAGAAGACGCACGAATGACGACAATCGCCCGAGAAGATCCGACATCACTGACCCTCACCGAAGTGCGAAGAAAGCCCAGAAAGCAGTACCTGTCCCCACACACTCGGGGATGGCTATAATCAAGAAACTGGAGATGAGTTTTGAGCAGTATGTGAAGTTAGAACCCTCTTACTCTGTGCGCGGGAATGTAAAATAGTGCAGCTTCTGTGTAAAATAGTTGTCTGTGTCTTCAAAAAGTTAAAAATGAGCTACTTTTTCAGTCAATACACTCTGAGTTATATACCCCCAAAATTTAAAATAGGTGTTCAAATAAAAATTTGCATGCGAATATTTGTAACTGCATTATTCACAATAGCAAAGAGCTGGAAACAACCTAAATGTCCATCCACAGACGAGTTTACAAACAAAATGTAGTATATCCATGAAATACAACAGCAGTCAGTCAGAAAATGGAAAGATACATGTTAAATGGTGCAGCTGCTGTAGAAAAGATGGTGGTTCATCCAAAATTAAATATAAAAAGCACATAACCCAGCGATCCCACTTCTGGTATGCACCCAAAAAATGTGAAGGCAGGGACTCAAAGAGGCATTTGCACACCCATGTCCACAGCTGTGCATCACCATAGCCAAAGGCGGCCGCCGCCCAATGCCCAGTAATGGACGAATGAGCAAACACTGGAATATTATTCGGCCGCATGCAGGAACCGAGTGCTGCCAAAGCTGGAGGTGGGCGACTCGTGAAGACACGCTGCCCAGTGAGAAGCTAGTCACAAAAGGACACACGGCATGATTCCATGCATACAAAACGTCCAGAACAGGCCAATCCCCGAGAGGAATGAGGGCGAGGGGGTGCCGGGGCAGGGGGAGGGCCAGGGGGTGCCGGCCAAGCCGTGCCGGGTTCCTGCGGGGGTGATGGCATGTTCTGGAATGAGGCAGAGGAGGCGGGCGCACACCAAGTGCCCTGAATCCCCCTTGGGGGCTGTGTTGGGGGAGGGCAGCATCAGGCCGGGTGTTTCTGCCGGACGCTGGCCGGGTCTGGACCGAGATGGTCAGCAGACCAGGCCGGAGGCACCTGGGCCCTTCGCCGCCATCGAGGTGTGAGGAGGGCTCCTCTCGGGGACAGCTCCGAGAAGCCTGGCTCGCCTGGAAGAGGGCGTTTCGCAGTCGGGCGGTGTGAAGGCTGAGCACACACCGGCGCCCTCGCGTGCGGCTCTGAGGCCGTTCTTCGGGGGCGACCCTGTGTGGGGCACACCGTCCTGCAGCGCTTGGTGCGAGGTGGCAGATGTGTCAAGCAAGGACACCTGGGAACCGAGCGGGGCCCTTGGCGCGGCCGCCGCACGTGCTGTGCACATCAGAAATCTCTGGAGTGTGGAGTCCCGGGAGCGGCACGTCCACCCGGACGTGACGCGTGCCCCTGAGGCCCCGCCAGGGCGTCGGGCCTTGCAGAGCCCCCGCGGCTCGGTGTGCGGCGGCCCGGCCCACGCGTGGGACCCCCGACGTGATGCTCGATCCCGCTGCCCACGCCCGGCCGCTCCTGAGCGCCGCGGCCGCCCGCCGAGGGCACCAGCGCGAGCCTCCCACGCCTTCGTGCGCCTCACGTTCACGCCTCCTCCTTTCCTCTCACGGCCCTGGCCCTGGCCCTGGCCCTGGCCCTGGCCCTGACCCAGAACCTGAGCGTCAAGGCCGCCCCTGCCTCTCACCTGAACCCCCCAAAGCCCAGCTTTACTCCTGCCCCTCGTCCCGGCTCCTAGCCCTAGCACTCACCCTAACCTCATACCCTCTCTCAAACTCAACCTTCGACTAACCCGCCACTCGCCCCGTCCCATCCGCCAACCGCAAACACCAAACGCTCACCCCTCTGCTCACTTCCAAACTGTCATCTAACCTCTGAAACTACACCTGCGCCTTGTCCCGAACATCGTCTCAGCATAACTGATTCATTAAGTCCACCCTAACCCAGTCCGGACATAACCCTGGCAGTGACCCTGACACGACGCTCTCCGCGGAGCCTGGCCCCCGCTCAGTCCCACCGCGGGGCCTGTCACAGCCATGCTGCACGGACCGCATTCTCCCCAGAGCTGCTGGCCCCAGGCCAGAAGAGAATTCCCACATTCGGGGTTCCACACACTGCTTCGAAGAATTCCGTGCTGTTTTTCGGCACTTCGAAGGGCGCTTCACGGTACCCCGTCTTCCGTCGCCTATGCCGACCGGACAGCTGCCGTTGTCGGTCTGGCGCGTTTAAGGACACGTTGTCTTTTTCTTTCGCTGTTAGCGCCGGCTCATCTGGCGGCTCACAGTCATCACAATCGTGTTCTGTCCTCTTCCTTTTTCTTCTTGGGATCACAGAGCTCGTAGGTCGTTTGGCACGGAGAGCACATTATTCTCGTCAAGTGTTGCTTTTTCTCCCCCTTTATCGGGCAAACTACATGCATGTCGGAACTCTTCTTTCTCATGACGTATAATCTGCACTCCTGACCGCTTTGTCTCTCCAGGCTTCATTCTGGATGTGTTCTTCTAGCGTTTTGTTAAATCTGCAGTGAGGGCTAAGCTGATGTTAAACTCATCCACGATTTCATTTTCAGTTATTGTATATTTCAATTTGAGACTCTCAGCTCTAAAACTTCCATTTAGTTATTTTTTTGTTTCCTATTATTCTAAACTTTCAGTTATGTTTTTTATTCCCTTGACTAAGCACAGTATTTTATAAGTCTATGTCTGGTCATTTCAGACACAGGACTAAGGGCCCCATGGACACCTGACAATGAACAAAATTTCTAATACTCCACACTGGGAGGTGACAGGTCAGGACCGTCCCCTGACCTCACTACCCTAATTTACACTAAGCCTTGAGGCTCAGTTCCAACGCCACCTCCTCCGTGAAGCCTCCCATCCCATCGATCACCCCCACTGTCCTTTCCCAGCCAGTGAGGCTCATCTCCTCTGTCCTCCCAGGGCTCCCTCTGTACCCCGGTCATGCATTCATCCATTTCTGCGTGTCTCCCCAACTTCGTGAGCAATTTGGTGACCCAAACCATGTCTTAATCATATCTGAACCTTTGAGCAATCATCGTCATGCCTTGAACATAGAAGATACAAAAGCAAACATTTGTAAAGCTAGTAAGAGGCAGCCCGAAACACAAGAAGGAAACCACCAGAACGTGGCATTGAAAGAGGCGGATCTGCTGAGCATCTGGCATCACCGAGACCGGGCAGGACACGTGGAGTCTGGTGCCAGAGAGGCCCCCGCAGGTCAAGTCTCTATGGGGTGGGGAGCACTCAGGGCAGGCTGGAGCAGGCTGTGAATAAATGGCTGTGAACCTGTGGGGACAGAGGCCCAGCTGTAAAGACAGGACGAGAGGCCGCTGGCAGGGAAGGGGGGACCCAAAGCATTTAAAAGACGGGAAACTCCAAAACGGGTTTAGAGTCAAAGGGGAAGAACTCAGGGAAGAAGCCGGGGTGCGTTAGGGACAAGACAACCGAAAAGCAAGCCCAGAGAAGGGAGGCAGGACCCGGGGTGCACGTGACCGAGAAGCAGGTCCCTCTGCAGGGGTGACAGGGGTGAGGGTGCGTGTGTTCAGGCATGTGTGCAGATTCAGATGCACGAAGACCCTCTGAGACTCCTCGACGTTTTCTCTACGCCACTGGGTCTCCATCGGGGGAAATTTTGCCCCCTCCCCTGGGAACATGTGGCAACGCCTGGGGACGATTTTAGCAGCCTGCTGGCACCGAGTGCACAGAGACCGCCAGGGGTGCCGTTAAACGTCCTACAACGCACAGGACAATCCCCTCCACAAAAAATCACCCAGCCCCGAGTGTCAGCAGCCTTGAAGACAGGTTCCTCCTCGAGGGGAACCAAGCAGGTGACCGGCTTCAGCTGCCATCATTCTGAAGCGCCCAGGCACACTCCGGAGAAGGGGGGATGGCATCGCTGAGCCGTGAGCTCAGGAAGGGGGCGGTACCGGCCGCACCGCCGTCCTGGCTCCCCCGGTCCCAGGAGAATGCCCGGGAGCCCCGGGTCCTCACAGCGTGACAGGCCTGCATCGGGCTGGTCCTGGGCCTCCTGTTACGGCGGGCAGCCCCCTGTGGGCTACAGGGCCCCGGGCCAGAGCTGGCCGCAGCTCTTCTGCTCACGCCAGCACTGCTCGCGGGCACCAGAGAAGGCTGCCACCTCGCAACGCCGAAGGCGGTTTGTAAAAAAGGCTGGACAGAAAAAACGTTCTCATTCTGCGAGCAAGGCGGAGAAGAGAGGCATCCGCGGTCCGGTTCGGACCCCTCGGCCAGGGGGGCCTCTATGACTGCCAGCTCCCTCAGCCCTGGGGCAAAGGCCGTGCCAGCTGCGAAGGCCACAGCCCCAGAAGCACAAATGGGAAGAAAGCCCCCTGGGGACCTGGGTCTCGGCCCCGGCACGGAGCCAGCCCACCAACACCACACCTGCCTCTGCAAGACACGGGATGCGGCAGGTGTCTGGAGGCCCAGCTCCCAGGTCAAAGCTGGGGCCACGGGGCAGCCCTGTGGGTGACAGGGTGAGGCACGGGCTCGACTGGCCGCCACGAGGCGCCACGTCTGGAATCAGGCATGCCGCGAGCCGGCACGAGCAGAGGTCCCGGCCGCCCTCGGCGCCCCCCGCCCTGAGCACCCGGGCTGCCCCACAGGAGGCCAAGGGCCACTGCTAATGTGCAAGGAAGACGGACTTTGGAGGCTGCTGGGCCCGTGGCCACGACCGGGCAAGAGGCCCGGGGTCAGCGGTCATGCGTGAGGGTCCTGAGCCCACTTCCTCAGACTTGACACAGGTTCCAACTTAAAGAACAGCAAATAAAAGTAAGTCATCTACTCTGGGAAAGGTGGGGGCACTAGGCCTCAGTGGAAAAAGATGCTGGACCAAGGTGAGGACTGCCTGGCGGTGAACACGGTGGGCAGCTTCCGGGCCCGTGGGAGGGGTCCGAAGTCGCAGCTCCACCCTGACGCATAACAGGCTGGACAGACTGCGGCCACCGAGTCTTCACAGAACCATCAGAGAAGCGAGGTCACAGGGCACAGCTTTGCCCCCAAAGCTAGAGACGCCGACAGGCAGGTAGAGGGGACCACGAGTGACAGGGCCAGACGCCCCGGAACGGGAACCTCGGCAGGAAACGATGCCAGGGACGAGCTTCTGCAGGCTCAGAGCAGACGAGTCTGAGAGCTAAAAACTCAAGGGGCCAGTCCTGAGGGGGGCCCGCAGTCCCGTGACACTCACCTCCAGGAGCACGACCACGTTCCCGCGGGGAGCATCAGAGGGGAGCCCATGGTGGGGGGAGCGTTCTAAGTGCCCAGAGCCCTGTGTCCTTAACCAGCCTGCCCTCGGGAGGGAGCGTCGGCCAGAGCCCAGCCCGCTGGGGAGTTATGGGAGCCCCCGGCCCCGCCCGGGGAAGGGGAACCCCCAGCTCCAGCCCCTCCAGCCCCCCGTCCCGGCGAGTGGGGAGAAGAGAATGGAGAAGCCCGCGTGGAGTCCCGGAGCGGGGTGCGCTGGAGACTGAGCCGGGGGGCGGGGCCACGGAGCCCCCGCCCGCACCTGACGCCCTGTCACCAGGGTTAGTCACCGCGGGCCCTTCCGCCTGGTACTCGGCGTCCAGCTGTCAGGAAAGATGACAAGGCGCACCGCACGGTTTGAAGAGACAGAGCCGCATCAGAACCAGCGTCAGAAATGGCAAGAATTTTAGAAATCAGACCAGGAATTTAAAGCAACTTTAATTAATATGCTAAAGGCTTTAATGAGAATCACAGGCAACATGCAAAACGGACAATGTGAGCAGAGATGAAATCATAAGGGACCAGAAGCCAGAACTAGAGACAGAAACGAAATGGAGCCTCCACTGAGCTCTCACTGAGACGGGACGCCGAAGAGAAAGACGCCGGGCGGGAGCGAGGACTAGGCAGTGCCGGTACCGGGAGGGGACGGACCGAAGCGGCCCGGACAGAGTGCCCCGGCGCTGCGAGATGACCAGGAGAGGTGCGGCGCACTCACGACGGAAATGCCCGAGAAAGGCATTTTCCCCAAATGAATGTCAGACACCAAACCGCAGATCCAGGGAGCGCGGAGAGCACCACGCAGGATAAATGCGCCCACGGAAAAAGCGCACATTGGCTTATGTTCCAACTGCAAAGAAATCAAAAGTAAAGGGAAAACCCGGAAAGAAGCCAGAGGCAAAACGCAGCTTCCCACGGAGCGGCGGACAGGCGCCCGCGCCCTCCCGGGTCGCGACAGCCGAGGAGCCGCGCGCGCCGCGAGGCTCCCGCCAGAGCGGCAGAGAAACACCGTCTCAGGCGAAAACAGACACGAAACGGAGGGCATTTCTGCCAGCACACCTGCCTCGTAGGAGACGGATCGGCGTGACCTAATAACGTAATGGTCGTTATTAAAAATAACAGCGACGACGCTTCCGGCGGCCGCGGCGGACGGGGGAGCGCACCGGCCGCGGCGCGGCACCTTCGCGCGGCGTTCGCGGAGCCGGGAAGCGGCCTTTCCAGGCCGAGCCAGGGCGGGGGGCTGCGGGGCGCGTGCCAGCCGCGGGGCGCTGCGGGGCCGCCCAGGGCGGAGGGGCGCGGACGGGCCGAGGGCGCAGCGCGCTCGGCGCCGCGCCAGACACCGAACGTCAGCAAGACAGAGGAGCGGGGCAGACGCGGGGCCCGACTGCGTGTGGCGGGCAAGGGGCCGCGCGCGGCGTGCAGCACGCGTGGGTGCAGAGTGAGGACGCAGCGGGCCGCGCCGCGCGCACCGTCGCGAGGGAGCCGCAGCAGCCGTATTAACGGCAGACGCAGACTTCCGAGCGAGGAACGCTACGCCGGATAAAGAGAGCACCACGCACCAAAAAATGGGTCAATTGTCCAGAAAGACGTGACGAACAGCCCTCGGCACGTGAGCGCCTAACAGCAGAACGTGAGAACACGTGAGGCGACGACCCACAGACGCGCGCAGAGCGGCAGTGGATCCCCGCGCTCCTCAGACACCGCCCGATCCCGCCGACTTCGGCGCGTACCCCACAGCAGCTCGGGGCCACTCGCCGTGATGGACACCCGAGGACGGCCCCGCCCACCCACAGCGAACACCCTTCTCGGGCTCGCGTGGGGCGCGCACCCCGGCAGACCACGCTCGGGCCGCCCGCTCCCCCAGCGAGTACGAACGGACAGACCCGTGCAGCGTCCGCTCTCAGCCCCCAACGGAACTAACCCAGAAATCCACCGGAGGAAGACGGCCGGGAAGTCCCGGCACACTTGGAGATGACAACACGCACGTCCGGAGAACACGCGGGTCAAAGAAAAACTTTACAACACTCTGATCTGAGTGAAAACGAAAACGACTCAGCGGTGTGCGGGGCGCAGCGAACGCGGAGCGAACGGCATGGCCTCTGCAGCCCGTCCCGCAGGGGTCAGGGCACGGAATGCTGGGGACACTGGGCACGCAGCAGCTCGGTCCGTCCTCACCTCCGGGACCGACCGAGCACCCGCAGAGCTACCTGCGAGCCAGCATGCACCCCACCCTCCCGCCTCAGGACAGGACAGCCTTCCAGACCCACAGCCGTCTCTCCACTGACACTCACAAGGCACTCGACAGGACACATTATTAACTGCTCACTCAGGCACATGGAAGAGGGGCCAAACTACCCTGTGGGATACCTATTCTGGCTTGTGTGATGGCGAGCTTCCAGGGGAATTATGCAGACAAGAAAAACCTAAGCTGAAACCCTGTGTCCACCAATGCTCCCTCCCTTACAGCTTCCCAGTATTCTAGAGGATGTACAGCTCACCCCCAAACCACCGGGCCCCAAGGGCACACTGACCACTTTTCTCCTTAAGGCCCTCTGTCCTGAGCACCTCCCTATCAACTCTAGAATCAGAAAAATAGTGGCCAAGAACAGGGATGTCGCCAGGGCCTGCACACTTGCTGGACACTGACTCCCGATCTAACCTTACACACAGCCCAGGACCCTGCCTGCCCAAACTCGCCCCTTTCCACACTCAGCTCTCCTCAGCGGCAGGGCCTAACGACACTCAGTGCCAAGAGGGGGGCCTGTCTCAGCCACCTGGTGTCTCGAGGAGCTACGCCCCTGCCTGGCGCAGACGCTCCATACCACCTGCGCTACCTGCACCCCTGCAGTCCTCTGTTCATCTCTGAGTGTGGAAATGACAGAAATGCAGTGCTTTGTAAACTGGACTAAAAGGCGTTCGACGTCACTCTGCTGGGTCCTATCTGGTGACCTGCTGAGTCCGCCAACAGAGAAGGCACCTGGGAACACGACGAGCAGGACAGATGCCAGCCAACCCCCCCTCCCCACACCCCCCCTCCCCGCACACCCCCCCCTGGGCCGCAGTGGCCGGGCAGTCACAGGGAAAGCAAGGCAGGGTCCAGGCCCCACGCAGACGTCAAGCCAGGTCCCCTGGGTCCTTTGTGTCCCTTTACAGCACACAAAACCAGGACAGCTGGGCAGCCTGCTCTCTGAGCGGCCGGAGAGCAAGCTGGATGTTTACCAGGTATCTAGAGGGCTACCCTGGACACCCTCGCTATCCCCCCTTCGTTTCCAAGCTAACCCCAACTCCTGGCAATTTCACCTCCCAAAGATGTCTCAAGTCCACAGCTCCCACCTCTCACTACCACCACCCTAGTTCAGCACTTGTGCAGCAGCCTCCTCCCAGGATATAAAAATGCAAATCTGGTCATGGATCCCCCTCCCCCAACTCTTCACGGAGCACTTTGCTCTCAGGATAGAAAGAAACCCCTCCCCCCCACACACACACACCCAGCGCCACCCCCGCCAGGGCCTGCCAGGTCTTGCATGCCCTGGTGTCTTTCAAGGGCCACCTGGAACCCCGCTCTCCTCAGCTTTGTTCTGCTCCAGCCTCATGGGCCTTTCACGAGACTGGCCTGACGGCCTTGGTGTGGGGCTCTCCCCAGGGGAGTCGCTGGACTTCCCAGGTTCCCAGGCCCGGCCCACTTCCTCCTGTTGCGCGTTCTCCTCAGCGGACTTCCCTGTAACTGTTAGTGCAGCCGTTTGATTGACACCTGACCGCCCCTCTGGAAGGTCAGCTACAAGAGGGCAGCTCTGATTTCCTCGCGGCTGTGGCACACACCTGCTCTCCGCAGGTACCCGTTGACTGATCAGTGAGCGCCCCTGAGCCAGAGGTCCGCGGACGCGCTGTGCAGAGGGAGGACTAAGTGCCCTGCTACTCCGGGCTCAGCCGTGGCTGTCGCGATTTTTGGTTAGAACGAATGTCGACAGGTAGATGCTCAATTCCCCTCATCAGAGAATTACAGAGTTTAGAAGTCGCCAGCCTCGCACACGTGACGCCCGCCCGCCCGCCCCCTTTTCCTGAGGGCGGCCGGGCGCCGACGCCCCAAATCCCGCAGCAGGCCAGGCGCCCTCACCCCGGGACCTGCCCTCCTCCCGCATCCCAGCCTCCCACGCCGGAGGCCCGCGGCCGCGCTCCCGCCGGCACCGCGCTAGCCAGCCCGCGGCCGGCGGGGTCCTTCGGGCGTCGGCCGGGCAGCCCCGGCGGGGTCCTCGCGCCGTTGCGTAGCAGCTGCGAGGACGCGGGCGGGTGCGACGCGGAGCGCGGCGCTGCGGGAGCCGGGCGGGGTCCCGGGGTGCGCGCGGGCGGGGTCCGGGGGTGCGCGCGGGCGGCCTGCGCCCCTTCCTGGCCCGCAGCCCCGGCCCAGGGCCGGCCGGCGGCCGGGCGCCGAGCGGAGGCGGTTCGCCGGCGCGTCCCGGGCCCCCCAGGGTTTGCGGGATGACAGCGTTTGCGCACCGCATCGCGACAACAGCGACAACGCACTGAAGGTCCTGCAGCGCCGTGCGACGCGCCGGGGTGCGCGTGCGGCGCGGGTCGCGCCGGCCGCGGGGCGGAGGTGGGAGGGGCGGAGCCCTCGTTTCGCTTGCGGGTCGCCCCGCACTGCCCAGGCCCTGCTCGCGAGGCCGCGGGGACCTCGGCAAGCGAGGCCGAACCCCGCGGGGCCGCAGAGACGCTCGGGGTCCTGTCGGCATGTTCTGCCCCCCGACCTGTGTGCACACCTGTCACACTTCCAGACACGGTAGACTGAACGCGGGCGAGTTCCGCTCCCGGGGCATGCCCAGTGCCAGTGCCGCCGGGGTCTTGCCGCTGCGCCCTTTCCGTGTACCTGGTCAGCTCGGGAGGTTGGCCGTGGGACATTCTCAGTAATGTTTGCAAAGTTACATTTGGGCGTGAGGGTGGCAGAACAGAGCCACAGGTGATGTACACCCAGGTGTCGGGACTGGGTGACCGCTGATGCCTTGTGTAGACGGGGAATGTGACATCGGCCGGACTTCAGAATTTGTTTTCGCATGTTATTTATGCCTGTGTGGATAGGTGGCTAGTCCGGGTCTGGTAGGCAACAGCATGTCTGAGTCTGGCACTGAGAGAAGCGATCGCAAAGGAGGTACAGCTCCGACATCAGCATTTACGACAGTGGTCTCCAACCTTTTGGCACCAGGGCCTATGAGAAAATAGTGCCTGATGACCCGAGGCGGTGATGCTGGCGCTGGGGAGCGGCCGCAGATACAGCTGAAGCTTCTCCACTCTCCCTCCGCTCACCTGCTGTGTGGCCTGGTTCCTAGTAGGCCACGGACCAGCACTGGTCTGCGGCCCAGGGATTGGGGATCCCTGGTTTAGGAGACACTTGAAACTAGTAGCGTTTGAAGTAACCCTCGAGAAACAGGGTTGGAGAATGCACACGTTGAGAGAGGAAGAGGCAGCTGCTGACTGCAGTAAGATCGGAGAGGAGAGAGGCATGAGGTAGAGGATCAGGAATGCGCATTAGGCGTTCCTGGCCGTGCGGTCTGTCATTCAGTGATGGGAGCTCAGGCCACAGCATGGTCTTTGCCAGACAGTGTGTCATGTCGATCGCGTGGCATGGGTTCTATTTTTTGTTCCTGTTTTACAAATGAGAAAACTTGTGTGCATAAAACTTGTACAGCTTCAGCATCGCTTCAGAATGCTGTCTGTCTGTCCAGGTGCATGTGGGAGGTGTGGCCTTGAGCACGGCTGTGTAAGATGACACAGTAAAGCCCCAAAGAGGGTCTTTGTGGGGATGAGGTTACAACTGCAGTTTAGCATGTGGTGGTGGTGAATAGAGAAGCATGCTCCTGGGCACCTCTCTCGTGAGCTCATTGTCCCTTGGTCCCCCCTGGCCAAGAGGAGTGAGAAGTGCATTTGGTTGAGGGGACTTCTCTTTAACAACAGCCTCTTCTTGATCTTCTCAAACAGTGACAAGACCCCCCCTCCCCTGAGCTAAGCCCCTGTCTGCAGCCAGGAGCCAATGGCCGAGGACAGAGCCAAACCCTGTGAGCTAGACCAAGAGAAATACGATGCTGATGACAACGTGAAGATCATCTGCCTGGGGGACAGCGCAGTCGGCAAGTCCAAGTATGTGGGAGATTGGGGAAGACAGACCAGGCCCACGGGGGGCTCGGTTATTGGAAGAGTACTTCAGGGGCACAGAGGAGCGTGGCTTCTGTGGGGGTGACGAGGAATGGTCTTGGCTGTAGCCCAAGTGTACATTAGGGAAATGGGGGAACAAGGAGATTACATTAGCCGCCATGTGTTGGGGGTGGCGGTGGGAGGCAAGTCATGATGACCGAGGGACTTGACCTTTTTCCATGCGTCCTGGCGGAAGACATGGGGCGGGTCACCCCAGAGACGGTGGAAGCCGTCCAGGGTGAGGAGGGGAGAACTGGGCTATTCCTGAGTAAAGTGTGTGGGCCGAGAGATTGCAGAGTGATCACAGGGTCAGTGAGCAGGGAGAGAGCGTGTAGAGGTGTGACCGCCGTAGCAAGTGACAGCTGGCTGTGGTACGGGTGCTTTTTTGGAGGAGCGCACTGAGGTTGAGAAGAGCGGGCGAAAGGGTGACCGGCGCAGTCGGCGTGAGGCTCAGCGTACTCCTCTCACTCCCGTCATGCCTGTGTGCACGCACGTGTGCACCTGCCGAGCGAGAGAGGTGAGGGAGGCCCCACAGTGCCGGCAGCTGGTTTCCGGGAGGCGTGGTTCTGCCTCTGTCCTGTCGGGGCTGCTGCGGGCTCACTCTGCAGACTGAGGGCAGCCCCGCCTCTCGCCAGGCCTCGGGCTCGCTCTTATCTCCCAGGTGTTCCAGAGCCACGGGCTTTCTCCTTCCGTCTTTCATTAACCTGTCCTTGGGCTCAGGCAGCGGTGATAATTCTCTAGCGGCTTTGCTGGGTCTTAGGCCGTCGTGGATTCGCGTCCTCGCTCTGCCCCACCCCACGTGCACGCCCTGCAGCTCCAGTGTAGTGTTTCACAGTGCTCAGGCCGTCCTCAGCAACATGCCTGCACGGCCAATGCTGCGATCGTCTGTGATGTCCTCTCAACATGCCACCATCCCAGTGGGGGGTTACCGTGAGGACGTGCTCTGCCGACGCGGACCCAGCTGGCTCGCGACCACATCGTCCTAACTGGGCACTGTTTAAGGGACACGCATTCAACACGGGCCGAGCACCGCCAGGGCCGGGCCCTGTCCCAGGTGACAGGGAAGAGCCCCGCCCCCCGCCCTGCGTCCCCACTGGCACGCGTGCCGCCGAGGGGCCCCGCCAGCGCGCCGCGTCTTCCCTGCCATGCTCTGCACCCTGGGCACGGCTGCCCGGTTCCGAGGGTGTCCGTGCTCTTGCTGTGGCTTCTCTGCGGTTCAAGAAAGCATCCCCCCAGCGGGGAGTCACTCGAGGCTGTCGCGGCCTTGCCTCTCTTCTCACAGATTGCCTCGAGCCCAGATGTTCCTTCTGCTCGATCACAGGACAGCCTTCCCTATTCCCCCTTGTTTATGAGGAGTTGGGTCCAGATGCGTCACCGTTTTTCTTTCTGACGTGGACTTTGCGAGGGTCTCATTTACCCCTAACAGCTGTCCATCACTGTGCAGAGACACACCCCGCTGAGGCCACGTGGTCTAAGTACAAGCTAGATTTAACCAATGGGAATTTATAAGCAGAAAACACACAGCGTTCTCTGTGTCCCAAGCTCCTGGAGTAATAGCAATCCTTCTCAAACTATTCCAAAAAAGAGAAAGGGAGGGAACACTTCCAAACTCGTTTTACAAAGCCAGCATTACCTTGACACCAAAACCAGGCGAGGGCACCACAAGCAAAGCAAGCCGTGGGCCAAGAGCCCTGATGAGCGCAGATGCCGAAGCCCTGGACAAAATGCCAGCACGCTGAGTTCAGCGATGCACTGTAAGGGGGACCCCACAACCAAGTGGGATTTATTCCTGGGTTGCAGAGATGGCTGCCCATCAGCAAATCAATCGATGTGGTTCCCCACGTTAACAAAATAAAGGCTAATGTTATATAATCATGGCGGTAATGCAGAAAAAGCATTTGACAAAATTCAGCATCCATTTGTTATAAGAATTCTCGACCAAGTTCTTTCTCTCATCAGAGCTGTGTCTATTTTGTGCATTTTCTTTGTCAGTTATTGGCATTACGCATCTCTTCTCCCAGTCTGTGTATTGCTGTTTGCCTTATTTTCCTTTTTGTTTTGAAATAATAAAGAATGTAGAGGGTCCGTGCGCCCTTCACCTGTTCCCCAGCGGTTACGTCTTACAGAACACAGTACAAAGTCAGGAAGCCGGCGTTGGCTCAGCGCCTGCAGAGACCTTGAGAGTCGCCCCCAGCCCTCGCCGCTGCACCCGCGATTCATCCTGTCTCTGTCCTTGTTGTCTAAATGGGGTCACAGAGTGCGTAACCTTCCCTCGGCAGCTCGTCGGGTTGCTATGTCGGTAACTTGTTCTGTGTTGCGGAGTACTGGTCCATGGGCAGATGTGCCGATACGCCGCAGTTTGTTTTCCAGGCTGTTATAGTCATCCATGCAGTGAGACTTCGATTGTTTCTGGCCTGTCGGCTTTCCTGCGTGTCTCTTCACCCTCCCTGATCGTCCGGAGTATTTTCTCTACATGTACGGGGAAATGGCAACTCCAGCATACAGTGTTACAACTTGGGCTTCATTTTTTTTTTTTTTCTTTATTTTTTTTAGGCGAGGCAACCCTTGGTTGACCTCACAGATTGCAAGGAACTTGTCAGCTTACGATCCCTTATTTTAATTTTATTTTTATTTTTACTTTTTCACGCCTACAGCACCTGGTCTTCCTAACAGCTTGGGCTTCAGACATCACCGATAGTGGTGAACGTTCAAGCGGAGTGGAAAGGCCGCTGCACTTGCCCCTGTTTTCCTTACGCTGCTCGTTCTTCCTCCCCGATGCTCCAAGACCCCTTCGTTCTCTTCGTGTGAGAGTTTTGAGCCCCTTTCACCCCTGAGGAGTGCCGCCGCTGGGTCCGAGTTCTGCACTCGAGGGACACTCGAGGGACCCGCGCGCCCCGTGGTCTCTGGGCGACGCCTCCGCCCTGCGGCCGTTTTCCCCGAGGAGCGAGGCCGTCTCCCTCTCTCTGTCGTTCCTCTCGCCGCTCTGCAGGGTTGTGCTCGGTCTTCAGATTTCAGGAGTTGGACTCTGCTGTGTCTCTGCGTGGATTTCTTTGGGTTCGTCCTGTTTGACTCATGTTCAGCCTCCTCACTCTGCAGGCTTTTACGTCTTTTGCCAAATTTGGGAAATTTTCAGGGATTATTTCTTCTCTTGCTTTTTTAGCCTAGTTCTCCTTCTGGGACTCTGATGACGCGCATGTCATCGTATAGTCCCACTGTTCTCTGAGGCGCTTCATTTTTTCCAGTCTGTTTTCTTACTAGTGTTCACATTGGGAAATTTCTTTCTTTCTGTTTGAAAGTTCAGTGATTCCTCCCTCTGTTCCTTCCATCCTGTGAACTCGTCCACTGAGTTTTCCTTTTAGGTTGTTATACTTTCTAAATGTTCTGAAATAGCCATTGGGTTCTTTTGCATAGCTTCTATTTCTGTGCTGAAAATAGTCCATTGTTGAAACTTCTATATCTTTATTGATTCCAAGCACCTCTGTGATTGCTCACTGATGCCGTTCTATGACGCTGCTTTCCGAGCTCTGTCGGATGGTTTTAGCGTCCGTGTCATCACAGTGTAGGCATCTGTTGACCGTCATTTTGCATCCGCTTTGAGGTCTTCTTGGTTTTTCGTGTGATGAGTGATTTTCTGTTGCACTTGGGCATTGCGAACGTCCGGGAACGAGCCTTCTGTTTCAGCGGCCTCCCGTGGCACCGCTCCGGCAGGCGGAGGGGAGACGGGGGTGGGGGGCACACCCACCGCCGCTGTCATCGTGGTGGGGGGGAGGTCTGGGCTCCCTGGTCTTAGCTGATGTGGGATGGGGGAGTCTCATTACCGTTGGTCGGGAGAGAGGTCCTGCTCCCCACTTGGCCATCACTGATACCAGCCCCGCTTGAGGATGTCGTTGGGGTGCCTCGTTACAGTCTCAAAAGGGTGCCAGTCTGGGCTCCACACTTGGCCTTTGCTCGTGGGGTGAAAGCGTAGCTCCAGCTCTCTCCATGGTTCAGATGGGGGGTACGATTTAAATCGCCGGTCCCCAGCCCTCCTGGCACCAGGGACTGGCGCTCCTACGAGGATCCGATGCCTGGCGATCCGAGGTGGGGCCGAGGGGGGATGCCAGCAGCGGGGAGCGGCTGCAGACACAGACGGAGCTTCGCTCGCTTGCCCGCCACTCACCTCCTGCTGTGCGGCCCGTACCGGCTACAGACCTGTACCAGTCTGTGGGCCAGGGGTGGGGGGCCTGGGTCTAAATGTTTTCTAACCTAGGCCTTGGGGATACAGCAATGAACTGAAAAACACTGCTTTCATGGGCATTCCATGTCGTTTGAGAGGGTTTTACACTTACTTTTCCCTTGGCGTTACCTGTAGGGCAGAGAGTACAGGTGGGCTGGTACTTGCCTGCATGCTATAAATATGGTCATCGAGGGAGGTCTCCTTGCTGAGGTGGCTTTTGAGCACGGCCCGGAAAGGCCCGTGGGACGCTGGGAGATGGCTTCCAGGCAGAGGGCGCAGCCGCCCGGGCGTCCGCTCCCGCACGTGGAGCAGGGCTGGCCCTCGTGCAGGCTGCAGAGGTGGAGGTGACAGACCTGAGAGCCTCATGGGCCTGGGGGGCTCGCCGTGGTGACCTGAGCGCTCCTGTGCTGAGGGTCCGTAGTGGTGATCTGCGGGTTCCGGGCTTGGGGAGCAGGGCGGTGCCCCCGACCGGGCACTGCAGGGGCAGCAGTGTCCCTGGGTTAAGCAGACCCAGTGGTCGACCTGCCCAGCTCGTTGCGGTTCCCGCAGAGCCCAGCACAGACGCCCGGCAGAGCCGGGACGACAGGTCTCGATCTCTTCAGTTACTGCTGGTGACCAGCCGCTGGTGCTGGAGAAGGAGTGTGGCAGGGCCTCTGCCCACAAGCATGGCCGCTGGGTCAGGTTCACGGCCGAGGGCGCCAGGGACTTACGGGGGCGGGAAGAGGCCTGCACATCGTCCTCGGAAGGAAACCGCGTGGCCGCGGAGCGAATGGGAGGGGGAGCCACCGACTGGCTTGGTGCCGGGGAGGCGCGCTGACCGCCCTGCCGCGTTCCCCTTCCAGGCTCATGGAGAGGTTCCTCATGGACGGATTGTATCCTCGAAGGTCTGACAAGCTGCTCTTCCTGCAGCCGCCCGCCTGCCCGCTCTGCCGCTCTGCCCACCCGCCGACCCCGGGACGAGGCGGCCGGCATGCGCTGGCTTCCCGCCGGCTGACCCCCTCCTCCCTGGAGCGGCCACGTAGCTGGCGGGGCCCGGCACCCGCAGTGGCACGTCCAGCTCCGTGGCTCCGCGCGTGACGGCCAGCCGGTCCAGTTCCTTCCACACGTCCCCTGGGACTTAGGTGGTCGGGACTCACTCCCAGCTCCCCCCCTCAGCTGTGCCCGCAGCGTTTGAGGCTGACCTCCCTCTGCCACGTTCGCCCCATTTAAAGGAAAGGGAGGAGCGGCCCATTCCGCCACACCAGCCACCCCCCCCCCCGCCCCGCATGCGCCTCTGCTCCTTAACCTGAGCGCAGCGTGCCCCAGCAGCTGTCCACCTACGCGCTGACGCTGTACAAGCACACGGCCACGGTGGACGGCAGGACCGTCCTCGTGGGTGAGCAGCACGGGCCCCGCTACGCCAGCCCGCGGGGCGCGGGGGGCGGGGGGCTGTTCGTGGGAGAGTCAAGAGGAAGGAAGGGAGACCCCGAGACAGGAACAAAGGGTGCCAGGGAGGACTCAGAGCCGGGAGGCCTGGGAGGGTGAGAAGCAGCGTGCAGGCCGCGGCCCAGCTCTGACCTGGGGAGGGACAGCTGGACGTGCCCTGACGCTGCCCTCCGCGGTGGCCTGCCTTCCCACGAGGTCACAGCCCCCCGCCAGGCTCCGTGTCCCGTTGCACACGTGGGAAATCGGCCTGGTCTTCACCGTGGCGGGTCCTGACCTTTGTGGATTAGGGGAGAGGGTCGCCTGCCTTCCCCCCGTGGGGCTCCCTGTCAGCATGCTCACGTCCCCATCACCCACCCCGAGCACAGAGGTGGACTCGCACCCCTCGTGGCACCCGGGGGCCTGTGTCCCGACAGCGGCTGCTGTGTGGCCGCCTTGTCCCCGAGTGTGCCTTGTGCTTCCGCACGCAGAGGTGCTCAGGGTGTCCAGGCTCCTGCCCTCCAGCCCCTCAGGTAGTCAGAGCTGTGTCCCTATTGCAGACTTTTGGGACACAGCCGGCCAGGAGCGGTTCCAGAGTATGCACGCCTCCTACTACCACAAGGCCCACGCCTGCATCATGGTATGAGACCAGCCGGGAAAGTCTGGCCCGAGGGGTGAGGGGACGAGGGGCGCAGCTGTACCGGGGGACCCCGGAGGCCTCCCTCGACCGTGCCCTGGGATAGACGCTGGGCTGAGTGCGCCCGCGGTTCCAGGAACTTCCCTCCCCCGCTTTCACTGTACGTCTGGGCCCTGTCGCCGGGTGGTGGGCCACTGTGGGAAGGGCCGGGGAGGGGGAGGAGACGCGTGTGGACCGCGCCCTCCAGGGCCTGCCCGTGAGCTCCCTGGCTCCACTCCAAAGCCCCACTGCCCCATAAGTCCAACATCTCTTGAAATTTCCCCAGATTTTAACTAGCGCCCATAAGGGCAAAAAGCAGAAGAGGGTGACAGGGCAGGTTGGTGAGGGCAGCGCAGCGCCAGAGGCCTCCGTGGTCGGCGACGGCCCTGAGAGCGGCCCCGGCCTTGGCGCCCTGCGCTCGCTGCTCCTCTCTGGGACGGGCCTGCCTCTCCACGTGTCTTCTGGCTCCTTCGAGCCCTCTCCTGAGGCCGGGTGCCTGTGCCCGCGGGTGCCCGCCACCAGCCCAGCTGCTGCCGGGCCTGGCGGGTGGAAAGCACTTCCAGTGACCACAGGGGGCCCGATCGCCCTGCAGGGGGCTGGGGTTCCACCCTGCACCTTGACACCCCAATGGGGCTGTTCCTCGTCCTAGCCAGCTCCTCCTCACCCCTCAAAACAAGGAGAAGGGGGCACCAGAAGCCAGAACTGGGGAAGGGGGGCCTGGCGTGAAGCAGACTCCAGAAGCTTCGTCACAGGCTTGCTTCATAAGAAGGCTTTACTGGGAGCTCGAGACGATGTCGGCAGTTGGAATTGGGCCTGGACAGCGCCACGGAGGAGCCTCCCACATGGACCTCCGGCCGGACGTGGCAGCCGCTCCTGCTTCTCGCACAGGGCAGGGCCCTAGGCCTGCTGCCTGTCACTCCCATGTGGGGCTGGGCTGTTCACAAGGAAGACCAGCCATCCCGGCAGGCTGGCAGGCCGCAGGGCGCAGGGCTGTTCGTCTTGACCCTGTGTGCCGGCGGTGTTTAGGCTGTGAGACTATCCTGGACGACAGCCTGGAGGCAGGAGGCTGGCCTGGAGCTCCTGAGGGACTGGGCGGGTCACTGCAGCTGGGACAGGACCTGGGGCCTGTCTGCCCTCAGGGCGAGTGCCCAGGGCTCGGGCTCCTGCCAATACTTTAAAATAAGTAACTAGGTTACAGAAAGTTAATGACATTATAAGCTACTAAAGAGTAAAATACAAGAATTACTTTTAAGAAGTTTAAAATATAAAACAACTAGAGACCAAACAGAAGCTTTAAATTAAAAGTAAATCCATAGTAACTAAAGGGAAATTCTAGAAACATTTACAATGAATTTTAAGAGTTTAAGCAATAAAAATAATAGACTAAGAAAAAAGTTTACAATTTATAGGAAAGATGATACAACTTGGTTACAATAGGTAAATAAAATTAGGTGATGAGATGACAGAAAGAAGAATGAAGATTTTAAAACCACTTTAGAACTGGAGAGTTGGGGACGTCCTCGAGGGGGTGGGGTGGGCACAGGCACAGCTTTGGAGGGGCTGCAGCTCTAAGCAGGCGCCGGTCCGAGTCCCCAAGCCTGTGCCGCGCACCCGCGTGCACCTGCTGGGGGGCTGGGGGACGCGTCGGCAGCACTGAGCTGTCTTCCTCTGCTTGTTGCAGGTGTTCGACGTGCAGAGGAAAGTCACCTACAGGAACCTGGCCACCTGGTACACTGAGCTCCGGGAGTTCAGGCCGGAGATCCCGTGCATCGTGGTGGCCAACAAAATCGACGGTGGGCCGTCCCTACTTCTGGGTGTCTGCAGTCCCCGGGGACCCACCACCCTTCCCCAGAACTCGGCCCTGGTTGCATGCCATCACCCAGTGCTGAGCCAGGCTGCCCCCTTCCTGCACACAGACGCCCCGGAAATGACGTCTGCCTGGGACACACCCCCTCATTGTCCCGCCTGTCCCACTTTCTGGAACGAGGGCCTCCAGCAACCCACCGTGCAAAACTCCCTCCCTTGCCAATAGTCCACCTTCTTTCTACAGCGGACAGAAAGATGACCCAAAAAAGCTTCAATTTTACCAAGAAGTTCTCGCTACCCCTGTACTTTGTCTCGGCTGCTGACGGGACCAATGTCGTGAAGGTGATGGTGGACTGTAGGGTCTAGCGCGGCTGGGGAAGGCCAGGCAGAGAGGTGACCAGGGGAGCTACAAAGAGAAGGGCTGGCGGAGAGGGCGGGCGTGGCGGGGGCCGCGGGAGGAGCTGAGGCGACAGACGGGGCCGTCGCAGGTACCTACTGTGCGTGCCAGTGTGATGGGAGCGAGGTGAATCAAGGGGTGGCCTTGCTGCCTTTGGGGGTGGGGCTGGCGGGGCAGAGGCAGGCGGAGGCCCGCGTGCCGGCACTCAGGCCACGCCCCCTTCCCGCTCCGCCTTCCCCCAGCTCTTCAATGATGCCATTCGATTAGCCGTGTCTTACAAACAGAACTCCCGGGACTTCATGGATGAGGTGTTGCAGGAGCTTGAGGTAGGTCCTGCCGCATGTCGCCAGGGGGTGCGGACAGCCCCGTGCCGTGGCTCTAGCCAGGCCTCACGGCCGCCTTGTCCTCAGAACTTTGATCTGGAGCAGAAAGAGGAGGACGTGCCCGCCCCGGAGCAGCATGGCAGCACCGAGAGCCCATCTTCCTCCTGAGTCAGAGAGAAAGGCCTCTCTGGGGCGGGCTCATCGGGTCGGGGGGCTCCAGAACCCCCTCCCTCTGTGGCCCTTCTGCGCTGAGCCGAGAGCCTCCAGGCCACCACCCACTCTACCTCCTACCAACCCGCCTGGCCTGCGCGCTTCTCCCGCTTGGGTGGCCCACGGTACCTGGCCCGCACACAGCCATCCCCGCCCAGGAACAGGCTAGGCCCCAGCAAGCACCCTGACACATGTAGGAGGTCAGCACGGGACCCCGAGGCCGGACTGGGGTCAGCGTCCACCCTCCGGGTTGGACAGCAGGGAAGCCGGGGGCGTGCCGGTGTGCCTCTTAGATAAAGAGGTGCAGGTGGTTTCTTTGTCTCCAAGAACTGCTCCCAGGGCCTTTCTGTTGCATTCCCACCAGGGCATGGCTTCCAGCCCGGACTCCACGTTCCCAGCCCTAGGGCTCGCGAGGCCACCACCTTTTCTCCTTAGCTTCCCAGCCAACTTTTTAAAAAACAGATTCGAGCAGGTTCCCAGCCAACTTTTTAAAAAGCAGTTTCGAGCAGGTTCGAGCACTCTTCTGGGTGCTTCCAGGGTGTTGGGAACAGCAAGGCCAAGGTCACGAGCACAAGTTGGCCATGAAAATCCAGAGAAAGTAGGTGACGTCACTGCTGGTGACGCCCCACAGGCGTTCCGCGCCCCGTGGGTCGCCGAGACGGGCCGCCTCGCGCTGCCCTGTGCTCAGAGGCCCCGTGGGGCCGCCGCCCTGCGCTCCTCCCCGGCCCCTGCGGTTCACCGGTGTGTGCGTGATCGTTTCCACCGTTCTTATTGATTTCTTCTGTTTCCTGTTTCATAGTAAAGGGCGAGTTGTATAAACTGAGTGTGTGAGCGTGATTTGTGGGTCTGGCCCTCACGAAGGAGCGGGGGAGCCATCGACCGCGTCGTCGAGGGGAGACCGCCACGGTGCCGCGCGAGGTCGCCCGGTTAATTCGCTGAGACGGAGAGCGTTGCAGTGGGATTTGGTGTTTTAAAACGAACGAGTATTTGGGACTCAAGAACAAACTTTTCTCCATTTCAAATTAATAATACTTCCACTTTGAGTTTGTGAGATTTGACCTGACGACGGAGTTTCGGGAATGTGCTCCGCTTAGGTGGGCTTTTAGAAACAGCAACAAAAACAAAAACCCTTTTGCTTACTGAAAGTGGCTGATAAGTACTTTTTAATGTAGTGGCTTTTTGGAGCTGGAATTGAAATACTATAACATCTGCCTCACTGTCACTGTTACATGGCCATTTTGCAGCTGGGTCCCTGGAAGCAGAGGCCGAGGAGTCAAATCCTACTCGACTTCTGGGCAGTTCCACAGGGTAGGCAGGACGCTGGGCAGCTGCAGCCAGCTTGGGTCTGCCCCCTCCCCGCCCAGGGGAGCTGGGGGACAAGCTGCCCTCAGGCTTGGTCCCACTGTGAGACCAGAGGGCTTTTTGCCCAGTCGAGCCCAGTGTGCGAGGGAGAGGTAAAGGGGCCCCTGGCCTCAGGGCACATGGCTCCCGTTTCAGCAGGGGGAGCCCCCTGGGGAGAGGGTCCACCGGGAGCCTCGCCCGCCAACACTCGAGGAATTTGGGGATGGTGCCCAGTGCCACCAGCATCCTAGCCACCCACCCTCAAGCCGTCCAGCCCTACCTGCTTCTTAGGTTCTTCCTGACTTCACACAAGGAATCTAATAATTCATCGAGGTGAAATCTACATAGCAAAACTAGCCATTTTAAACAATAGAGTGCCATTCACTAGCTACGCTGCTGAGCAGCTATTATGTCTAGACCTAAAACCTTTCCATCCCGTGAAAGTAGCACCCTCGACTCATTAAGCAGTTTCACCCTCAGCCTTGGGCAGACCAGTCTGCGCTCCGCCTCCGGACTTAGTTTCCTGGGCGTTCCGTGTAAGCGGAATGATACCGCGCCCGTCCACTGTCCGCGAGCGCGTCTCCCAGTTTCATCTGTCTCCGCTTCGTTTCTCGTCGTGACCGACGATTGTGCTTCTTTACAACAATCTGTCCGTTCGACGTGGCCAGATATTTGGCCCGTTTCCCCCTTTTAGCTGCTGCGGACAGTGCCTGTGCTCAGCACACGTCGTCAGTTCTTAGGCATCTTGGTCTGCTCAGGCCGCTGTAGCAAAATGCCGTTGGCTGGGTGGCCACAGTTCTGGGGGCGGGGGACTCCCAAGGTCAAGGTGCGGGCAAGGGAGGTGTCTTTCTGAAGCCTCTTCTCTTGGCTTGTAGCGACTTCCATCTCAGAGTGTGCTGCCACGACCTCTTCTTTGTGTTCAAGCAGCGAGAGACGGGGGTGTTGGGGGGAGAGAAGCAGGGAGAGCGAGCACACTCTTAAAAGGCCACAGGCCCCACGGCCTTAGGACTTCGTTTTTCACTAATTGCCTCTGAAAGACTCTCCAAATACAGTCACATTGAGGATAAAGGCCACAGCATATGAATCGGGGAAGGGGACATACTTCAGTCCACAGCACAGTATACACAGGAGCATTGGAGGATCATGTGCTAATAATATGTTTCAACTCTGGAGGGACCACCAATCTGTTTTCCATTGTGAAACCACCACTTACTACTCCTACACACGAGGTACCGGGTTCCGGTTTCCCCCGGTTCTGGCTAGCACTTGGCATTTTCCATCCTGAAAGACAAACATAGCTGTCCTCGTGGCCGTGAGCTGTGTCCTGTGGTCTGGGCTGCGTGTCCCTGAGGGCTGCCGTGTCGAGCATCCCTCTGTGTGCTTGTTGGCCATCTGTCTATTTTCTCTGGAGAAATAGCTGTTCAAGTACTCCACCTATTTTTAAATTGGATTCTCTTTTTGTTGCTCTAAGAGTTTTTAAAATATATTCTAGATATTAAATTCTCATCATGTTTATGGTTTATAAATGTTTTCTACCGTGCTGTAAATGTCTTCGGTGCAGAAGCCCTTAATTTTGATGAAGTCTGCTTTTCCTTTCATTGCTCATGCTCTCGGGATCACATCTAAAAATCCAAGGCCATGAAGACCTCGCTTCTGTTCTCCTCTAAGAATTTTATGGTGTTTAACGCTCATATTTTTGTCATTGATACAGTTCGAGTTACTTCTTGTGTGTGATACGAGGGAGGGGCCCAACTTCGCACTTTCACGTGTGGACATTTGCTTTTCCCAGCACTATTTGTTGAAGGGGCTGTTATTTTCTCTTCTAATGGTTTTGCCGCCCTTGTGAAAAGTCGACGGGTCACGACCGTGTGTGTTTGTTTCCGGACCCACAATGCTGTTGCATCGGTCTAGATGTCCATCTCACCCCAACGCCACACTGTTCTCATCAACGTAGCTCTGTAGTACAGTTTGGAAGTTGATGAGAAGTGTGAATGCTATAACTTTGTTCTTTTTAAATATTGTTTTGACATCTTAACAATATTAAGTCTTTCAATTCATGAATACTGAGCGTCTTACAAAAATTTTAGGTCTTCAGTTTATTTCATCACTATTTGTAGTTTTCATGTACAAATCTTTCACTTCCTGGTTAAATTTATTTCTAGATATTCTTTGGATGCTATTTCCTTTTTTGACTCATCATTGCTGGTTATAGAAACATAGCTGATTTTTGTATGTTGATCTTGTACCTTGAAATTTTGCTTAATTGTTTTATTAACTCTAGTCGTATTTTTGTGGATACTTTCAGTTTTTCCATAAGTAGAATCATATCACGTGCCTATCGAAAACATTTTTCCATTTTTTTTTCTAATTTGGAGACATTTTATTTCCTTTTCTTGCCTGATTTCTCTGAGCAGAATTCCCAGTACTCCTTGAATTAAAGTGGCAGGCATTCTTGTCCCTAATCCTAGGGGGAAAGTTTTCAGTTTCTCACCATTGAATATGATGTTATTTGTGGGTTTTTCATATGGCCTTCATCATGTTGTAGACATTTTCTTCCAGTCAACATCAGTCCGTCAACATGTGATGTATTACGTGAATTGATTTTTGTATTTTGAACCAGCCTTGCATTCCTGTGATAACTGTGCTTATTCACGGTGTATAATCCTTTTAATAAGCTGTTGAACATGCTAGCATTTTGTGAGAGGGCTTTTGCATTTATGTTCATAAAGGATATTTGTTGGTGATTTTCTTTGCTTCTGATGTAACTTTGCTATCAAAGTAATTCTGCCCTTGCAGAATGAGGGAGTTTGTGAAGGGCGGGTGGCTCACTCTTTAAATGTCTGGTAGAATTCACCAGTGACGCTGTGTGGTCCTGGGCCTTTCTTTCCAGAAGGCATTTAAAAAAAATGATTTTATCTCTTTGCTTTTGACAGGTGTGTTAAAACTTTTAACCATTTTTTCTTTCTATTTCTTCTTGAATCAGTTTTGGCAATCTGTGTTTTTCTAGGAATTTGAGTGAGGGGCATGTGGAAACTCTACTGCTTTGCAACTTTTGTGTAAATCTGAAATTATTCTGAAATAAAAAGTTAATTAAAAAAAGAAATCAATGCAACTCACCGGATTAACAAAGTAAAACAGATAAACTATATGATCGTCTCAATAGGTGCAGGAAAGGATTCTGACAAAACCCAACACTCATTCTTGATAGTAAAAAAAAAAGAAAGAAAAGTAAAAAGAAAAATCTCTTAGCAAAGTGGGTATATACGGGAACATCCTCAACCTAATAGAGGATATTTGTGAAAAACATCACACTTCACAGTTAACCGCCCTGTCAGCATCATGCTTCATGGTGACAGCCGAGTTGTACACACCCCCTCAGGCTGGGAACCACACGGGAGCATCCACTCTCGGCACTGGCATCCGCATTGTACTGCAGGTTCACAGCAGAGCAATATGGCAGGAAAAAGAAGTCAAGGCATCCAGACTGGGAAAGAAGAAATAAAACAGTCTTTATTCACAGATGACTTGTCTGTCTATGTAAAAATCCAACAGAATGTACAGAAAGGCCACTAGAATTAATAAGTGAATTCTGCAAGGTTTCAGGATGATAATTAATACACAAAAACAATTATTTTTCTATATACTAGCAAGGAACAATTGAAAAGTAAAATACCATATACGGTAGTATCAAAATATAAAATAGGAGTAATTCTGACAAAATATGTGAAAGACCGCACACTCACAATATAAAGCATTGCCTAGAGAAATTAGAGAAATCCTAAACAAAGCTTATTGGAGAGAGAGATTGTGTTCATAGTTTAGAAGACTCGACCTTGTTAAGAGGCCAAGTCTCCTCGAGCTGATTTATATAACCATACTAAAAACTCCAGCAGGGTTTATTTTCATAAGTCAACAAGCCGATTCTAAAATTCGCATACAGGTGCTAGGAACCTAGAATAGCCAAAACAGCCTTGAAAAAGAAAAACGAAGTTGGAAGATTTCAAGACTTACTATAAAGCTATGTGTAGTAAGACAGTTTGGTATCGGTGTCAAGGTAAACAAATACATCAAAGGAACAAAGCAGAGCTCAAAATTAGAACAATGTGTATATGAACAACTTGTTTTCTTCAGAGGCACAAAGGCAGTTCAGTGGAGAAAAGAGAGTCTTTTCAACATGGTGCTGGAAAAATTGGATATCCACATACAAAAAATGAACTTCCATCCATAGCTCATACCACATACAACAATCAACTCAAAATGGATTATAGGCCTAAATGTTAAACTTAAAATTCTAAAATTTATAGCAGAAAATCTTTGCATCCTTGCGTTAGGCAAAAATTTCTTTTAACACCAAAAGCATCGTCTATTAAAAAAAGAATCTGAATAATTGATTAGTACTTCATCAAAATTTAAAACATATTCTTAAAAAAATATTTAGAGGATTAAAAGACAAGCCTCTGATTATGAGAAAATATTTACAAAGTACACATCTGATAAAGGACTTATGTTGAACTTATAAACAGTACTGTCAAAACTCTATAAAAAGCCAACAGCCAAAAATTTTGAGACACTTGATACCAGACATTCAAAGAATGAACACCTATCCTGCTCAAACTATTCCAGAAAATTGAGGAGGGGAGGCCCCCAAGCTCATTTTACAAGGCCAGAATTACCCTGATCTCAAAACCAAAGACATTACCAAAAAAAAAGGAAATTACGGGCCAATATCCCTGATGAACATAGATGTGAAAATCCTCAACAAAATATTAGCAAACCGAATTCTACAACACATTAAAAAGATCACACGCCACAATCAAGTGGGATTTATTCCAGGAATGCAAGGATGGTTCAATATCTACAAACCAATCACCATGATAGAAGATTTTTTGGGAAGCCAGTGTTCAGATCACATGTCATGATGAAGAGACTCTGAAATGTGTACGACATTTGCCAGCCTGTGATGGTTCTTCGAGCCATGATTACTGGGTGCCAGCTCCCAGGAGAGAGGGCCTCTGCAGGACACACGGCAGTTCTCAGAGAACCGTTCGCAAGGAAGCTTCGAAGGCCACCTGGGAATGTGTGCATGCATCTTTCCACGGGCTTGGATGTAACTATGTGCAGTTGGCAGTGGCTTTTCAAGGATTTGGTTTCCATTACGAGGATAAAGCCCCCAGTGCAGACATCACTACCGTCACATACCCAGATCTGCAGAGGGTGAGCCAGAGCTGGGACTTTCTCTGAGCCGAGCAGAGAAACGCACGCCCGGGCAGTGCTAGCTGCCGGCACCATGCAACTGGCTGCTGGGGACAGCTTCAGGAGGACGGTCGCAGGAGGCGGCTGCTTTACCTCGGGGCGGATCGAGTTGCTGGAAGAATAATAGACCCGGAAATGCCGACGTGAAGGGTGCCGACATGCTGCCGCCACAGCCTCTTTCCAAAGCGTGGAGCCAGCTGTACCTGCAGAAGGACTTTATTCTGAAGAACCCTCGCCGGCTTTTAAATGGGTTGGGAGCAGGATAGAAGGGCCCCCTGGGAGCAGGGAAGACATCCTCTTTGCATCTAAAGAGCCCACTGGTTTTCTGTTTAGATGAAGATGGGGTGAGCGCCGTCATTCCTGCTGAGATGGGATCTTACCCGGAGACTGAGCGTAACACGGACAGCAGCTGCTTAAGGCTCATGAAAAACATGGCAATCACATTTCAGAAACTTTATATTTCCTGTGTTATCCAAATACCCTCACAAGTATATTTGAAAGCCCTCACAATTTTGATTCTCAAAAGAATATCCAAAATTCCGTGGGGCAATTACTCCATGGCATATGCGGGACGTTACCACTGGATATGACAGCAGCCGGCCTCGTAAGCAATGAGTGTTGCCTGTGAGTAGGAATCGACAAATGATTACTTTTACGTTTCAAAATGGCTGGGTTTCTGCTCTCACAATGAACAGAAGCACAGACAGAGTATCATGCGGAGACGTGGACGCCGCCTGCCCAGGCCAGCAGCGCCTTCCTTGGAGAACTGAAGGGGCCCATTGACGTTCCGAGTGAATCCCCTTGAGCCAGCGGGAATGGGATGGCCGGCGCCCCGTCCACTGAAACGTGGGAGAACCAGCCCGAGAGCTGTGCGCCGGCCCCCCGCAGTGTCCCCTCTGCGCTTCGTCTGGCCGAGTGCCTCTTCTCCTTTTCTTTTGTTTTCTGGTCAGCTGACTAAACAGACTATACATCTGAAACAAAACAGTCAAGAGGGAATTACTCTAATTTTTCATAATCTTGAACAGCAGTCATTCCATTGAAAGTATTACAGTAACACTTCCTTTAATGGAAACATAACAAAACAAAAGTGAGTTTTCTAATTAAAGTTTGATTACTCTGAGTTCTTTAGTCTCATAATTTTTAAAAAGGCTTAGGTGTTATTCAATGGTAGAGTCAATTAAGAAGATTAATCCATAAAACTGGCAAGAAAATGGCATTGTTCCCAGATCGCTGTGGAAAACTGTCATTGTTACGTCACATGTTAATTAATAAATTAGAGTACCTGAAACAAGGCATTTAGCACTTTTGGTTTAGAACACTGTTGCGGTACGTAGCTTTAGTGCCTCCATTAAAGATGCTCTCTGTGCGACATACATTTACTGTGTATTTAAAAATCTGGAATTTGCTAACCGTAAGACGTCAGGACGGCGCTCCTGGTGGCTTTGTTCCTGACCAGTTTCTCTGCGCTTCTCAGGGTCTGGTGTGGCCAAAACGGGGTTTCTGCATCAAACACGATTTAACAGTTAATTTTCAGACAGCTAACGAAAATATTTTACACTATGGAGGCACTTCACTGCTGTACCAAATGAGTTTGCTAATTTAAGTAAAGAAAAAAATCTGAGCTCGGAAAGGAACTCCGACTTTATTTAGAAGTCTAACTTTTGAACTGTAAGTTTCTAAGTAGATTTATTCCTTTATCCGATGAAATAACGCTAACTTCACTAAGAAGCAGAACAAACAGATTTTAGGTATCATTAAACACGGAAACTAAGGTCCAGCTCATTCTAACGTTTTACTGGCTTCTGTAGAGGTTCTGATCACATGGGTACTGCTTATCGTTGTTAATGTGGGGAAAAAGTTTTAGGAGTTCACTGTTATTTGCTTCTGCAGATTTCTAAAAGGACTTAATCAAGAAGTGCTGTTCAAGTGTCTTAAAGTGTCTTGTCCTGTCCAGCCCACAGGTGCTTAAACACCTGTGGAATAGTTAGGATGTAAGCCTTGGATGTAAGCATGCTAAGCAAGTTGCCTAGAGGAGATAGTACTGGTATTAGAGAATTGATTTCCTAAAAAAATAATTATATAAAGTTGACATTAACGTGCTCGTTAAATCATGGTTTGGTTTGTCACGGCTGCCATGTAACAATCGGTTAAAGCCGTGTAATCTCACTGCGATCCTCAGACTGCTGAGCTACGCGGCTGTGAGCTGCCCCTTGCCACCGCTGGTCCGAAGCGTTTCAAAGGCTTCACAGCGAGGAGGGACCGTGAAGGAGCGAATATAGGTTATAAGGTGGGGAATGATCTATATTCTACAAAGTGGCGTGAAGAGTGTGCCGCACGTGAAAAACGTGTGTGTCTCACCGAGGGACGAGGCGGAGCCCCAGGGCCGGGGCGGCCAGCCGCAGCCGCCGACAGCTTTCGTCGAGGGCTCGAACATAATGCGACATCTGAGTCGCCTCAATCTAGGAGAAAAGTTATTGAAGCGTGGATTCCTATCTCGAAAATGTAAAAGTGCAGTTAAATTAACAAAGTTGTGCAAACGCTCCTGAGGTGTACCGACTGCCCGGCCGGGCCCGCGAGTCCGCCGAGCTGAGCGGGCCCAGGCTGGGCGCTGCCTTCTTCTACCTTTTTCTTTATGAACAATATCATGGAAATGAATGCATTCTGACTGACGGTGCAGATCAAAACTGGGATTTTTTAAAAGCTTTGGAAAAAAGGAAAGAATTAATGAGGCAAGATAACAACGTACGTGGGAAATAAACAGTAAAAACGGGCCCGGGGCGGGGCGTGCGGCCGCAGCGCAGCGCTCCCTGTGGGGGGCGCGCCTGCCGCCTCCCCAGGGTGGGGACCCCCGCCTTGATGCCAACCGGTCCAGCGCCCGCAACACGGAGGCGGAGGCCGCAGCCACGCGCGGTGCGGGGGAGGCCGCGCGCGCGGAGGACGGTGCCCGCTGCGCGCCGCTCGCGGGGCAGCGACGGCGGCGGCAGGAGCGCGCGGCCGAGGCTGCGTAGGGCGCGGCAGGCGCTGGGGGCTAACGAAGGCCACGAGGAAGCTTCGGGGGGCCACAGGCGTGCTCCCGCGCTCGCCGCAGTGGGGCTTCACGGCGAGTTTGCATGTCAGACTTACGCCTGCCGGACCGACCAGCCGCTCCACTCCCGAGCTCGCACTCAGAAAGGAGGGCGCATGTCCGCAGAGGCTCATCTGTGGGGACCAGAAGTAGGTCACTGACAACTCTTTACCGAGAATATAGTTTCTGTAGAAAACCCCTAGAAGGTAACCTGTTTCTCGGTGAGTTTCCTACACATCGAAGAACTACACACCTCCGTTGTTTTTTTCACTTCCATTTAAAAATTGCTAAAATTACATTCGTTGGCATGTTCATTCCTTGCAAATACAAGAGTCTGGATATTGACCACGCCCACAGCGAGCCGTCCCTACGCTGTCATTATTGTCCCTCCGTCACTCCTGGCGTGGCCAGTTTTCTGGTGTCAGAGTTTTACCATGTGCACTTTGAGCTACCGCCAAGTCATTTCCTGTTATTCCAATAAGATTCACTACAAATGCTAGCTTTAAAAATACTTCCGACTTGCCTAACCCTCGCACAGAAAAGCAGTGAGCCTCTCCCCAGGCGCCGAGGGCCCCTTCCAGTGGTGCACTGCTCGGCTGTCCTTTCCCATCTGTCCCCTGGCCCCACGTGCGGGAGGAGCCGCCCCGGGACCGTCCACAGGCACGTGAGGGCAGATCAGAGACTCTCGCTTCACTCACGACCACTGCATACGTGACTCTGAAAACGAACACTGGCACCAACGTGCGGGCCCTCCTGTGTGGCCAAGCATTTCGGGAGTCATGCGCAGACAGACGGCGTGCGCCCAGGTGCCCTTGCAGGTCACCATCTCCCCGCCAGGTGGCTGCACACGATGGCACCCGTGAGCGGCGGCAGTGCGCGGGCTCTGCTCCGAGGGCTCCACACCTGCCTCCAGGCCGTCATCTCGCCACCCCTCAGCCACCTCCCTGAGGTCCCTCACCACTCTTGGTGTCTGCTGCTGGCGCTCTCTGTTGGTTCTGTGTGACATAGCTATATCCTTATAATGTATGGATTTTTCTCCTCACAGCGGGCCTCTGTCTCTTGCAGTTAAGTAGTGCCATTAAATGGCACTCGGGACATGCAAAACGGGCCCCCATCGGTACTCCCGGAAGGCTTTAATTAATAATGTTTTCTCTTCTTTGCTTGAATCCAAGAATAGGGCTTAACGATTGGTAAGTGTGGAGTTTGAACTTGACGGTATTGTATCTGCCTCCAGAGCCACAAGTAACATTGTGTTTCAGGGCAGAAGGTCATTGTTTGCCTGCCCTGTCGCCTGTTTGTTACCTCTGTGTTCTGGGGCACCCAGCCTTCTGCACGTCCTCTCGTCCTCTCATGGGTCTGCCTCTCCCACCCAGAGAGGGTGCCACAGGAGACCTGGACCCACAGCAGCAGCTTCCAGGGCTTCTCCCCGCCTCCCCTGCTCCCAAACAAGGTGCAGACCTAGTGAGTGCAGAACAAAGACCATGCAGGCCAACATCCCCAAGTCACCTCGTTCAGGTTTCAAAAGTCAAGATTTAAAAACATGCAATTGGCGTTAATGTACGTACAAGCGACTCCTGCTGGGGGGCGAGGAAGGGAGGCAGAGGAAATGCAGGTTTGGACTGAGTTGGGGAGGGCCGATGGGAAGAATCCGGAAAACACTTTTGTATAAAGATATATTTATTTCATCATTTTTTTTTTCCATAGGAGTGAAGGGTTCACGGGGTCTGTTGACAGGGGAGTCAGATAAGAGGAGGTCAGTTCTGGGGGGTCTGTCGACTCCCATAATTGCCTCTAATGTTAATAAAGGTCTTCCCCTTTAAGATCTCCATGAGCTCCTCCAGGCGCTTGGCGAAAGAGAGAGCTTGGGGGTGGCCACCGATCAGCGGGGGTAAGGGTGCGTGCGGGGGCCTGTGCCCCGACGGCGGCGGGTTCAGCGGGGGAGGTCGGGGGTGCAGCCCGGAGGGGGGTCTTGGGCTAGGTGGTAGAGGTTGGGGCTGGAAGTACCAGGGCGGGTTGGCGGGCGGGCGGCCGGGCGGGCGGATGGGCGGGCGGAGGAGCGAGTCGTAGGGTGGGCGGTCGGGCGAGTGGTCGGGCGGGCGGATGGGCGGGCGGATGGGCGGGCGGAGGAGCGAGTCGTAGGGTGGGCGGTCGGGCGAGTGGTCGGGCGGGCGGATGGGCGGGCGGATGGGCGGGCGGACCAAGGAGGACGAGGTCGACGGCGGCGGCTTCGTCGCGTCTGAGGGGGTGGACGGACGCGACGGGCCAATCTGGATCGGTTTCAAGGCGCTGTAGCCGATCTTGGAAGCGATCCAGTTCAGATAGGGCCACGTGGATGTGTAGATACCGGGGCGCTTAGCTCGGGCACAGCCTACCCCCCAGCTGGTGACTCCCACGACCACGTAGGCGTTCTCCACGCTGTCTTTGCACATGAGAGGCCCGCCACTGTCCCCCTGCCCAGGACGACACGGGAGTCACTCTCTGCGTGAGCCACCAGCCCTGCCCACTGTCCGCGGCCACGTGGCTTCCTGCTGCCACACGCTCAGGTGGCTGCGAGGTCTGCGGTGGCGCCAGCAGTGGGTCGGGGTGTGAGGGGCCTGGCTGGGCGGGGAGCAGACGCGTGCGCACGCGCAGGAGCGCGCGGGGCCGTCTTCGGGGGCAGTGTTTGGGTGATGCGATCTCTGCGTCCAGGCGGGGGAGAAAGTCCTAAATGTGGTACTTGGTTCTTTGTAGGGGCAGCTGAGGGGTGTCACCTCCCAGCCTCGTTGTGACTGTCGATACAGGAAAAGGGTCGCTAGAGGAGGGCCCCAGAGGGGGGCGGCGGCGGGACGCGGCCGGCGGTGCGCACGGGGCCGCGCGCCGGGGAGTTACCTGGCAGGTGTCGATCCTGCCGTGCGGGTAGCCCGCGCACACGTTGGTGGAGTAGATGCGCCCGCCGTACCACTGGGTCGAGTTGCACATGTCAAGGTCCAAGAGGTCCACGCGCGCCTCCTGCAGCACAGGCGACGGCCGGAGAGCTACGGCCGGGCGACTCGGTGGTCAGTAATCACCGAAGACATGTTTTGAGAAGACCCCGCCTCTCCCCTCCACTGGCCCCCTTGGTCCCATAATGCTCCGTGACAGTCGGGGGCCCTGGCCTCCCTTGCGTACCCCTGCAGGGGAGAAACCGCACATGGAGGCTGCGGGGTGCAGGTGCTGCGTGGGGCACAGGGACGGAGGGCGGGGAGTGGGCAGCCACACGGAGGGGACGTGGCCTTAGCAGCGGAGGCTGTGGACGGGGTGAGCGACTGTGCAGGGCCGTGGCCTTGCGCGCAGGTGCCGCTGGTTCCCTCCTCCCGAGGGGTGGGCAGGTCACAGGAGGGCCCAGTGTGGTGTGGATCCGGACCCTGGTTTCCTCTCTAGACTCATGTCCAGGACACAGCTCTGGGTCCTCACCACCTGGCTGTCTGCCGCCCCCCCTCAGGGACCCACTGCTCCCTGTTGAGGGGGTCCCTGGTTGTGTTGATGGGTCCCTCCCCACGGCCCCACCCCTTGTTCTGAGCAGACCAGAGGAAGAGGACAGGTGTGGCAAAGCCCCCGCACACGGGCGGCTGGTCAGTGGCCAACAGCCTGACACGCTGCCATGCAGTCGAGAGAGGTGCGGCCCCCTCTCGGTCAAGCGGTCCCACAGCGGAGGGTTTGGACAGCAGCGGCTGCTCGGGCCCCACAGCCAACGAGCAGGTGGCCGACCCGGTGGAGCGTGCTGCGGGCGCCACGGGGAGGCCAAGGGCGCGTGCCTCGCTCACGTGGCCAGTGCCTGTAGCCCCCACCGGCCCCTCCTGCCCGGTCCACAGTGACAGCATGTGCACTGCCCTCGACGCTCAGGTACGGCAAGCCTGGCTCGTCGGCCACTGAGGTGACGTCTTAAACCTACGGCAGGGCCTACAGTCCTCGCTGTTCGGAGCCAGGGCTCCTGGGACAGAGGCGGGTTTTGCCGGTCCCAGCCCCTTAGTTTCAGACGACAGATGCTAAGAAGCCTGAGGAGCTCTCGCCCCGGTGGAGGCAGCAGCACGGCCCCGAAGCACAGGTGTCCGAGGGGAAGGCGGGAGAGGAGGGTCTCGGAGGAGCTCGGAGCCTGGAGAGTTTTCTAACACTTGGCCTTGGGGTGGGGGATGTGCTTGCTAAAAAATGGTAGGAATCCCAGGAAGTCGAGAGGGATTCCAGAACAAAGGGGGACATAGCTGGGAGCCCTCGCCCTCCTGGGCAAAAGTGGGGGTGGGGTGGGTTGTCCAGAGGGTACCCCTGACAGTAGCGTCCCAGAGCTGGCAAGAACCCAAAAAGCTGTGCACGTGGCCGGGCGGGCGGGCGGAGCACGAGCCAGGCCTGGGATGAGGCGGGCGCATGGGCTCAGGCGGAGGCCATGGCGGAGAGCGGCACCCTGCTGGGGAGGGGAGGGCGTGGGCCCACGGGAGCCGGTGAAAGCAAGGGCCCCTGGGAGACACCTTCCCAGAGGGCCGGGGCGGAGGCCGAGCCCCGTCCCTGAGAGGGGAGGCGAGGCGGGAGATGCCGCGGAGTCCTGGCCGCCGACACAGGCTGTTTTAAACCTCAGCTTCCTGGACTGCGTGAGGAAGCCTGGATTTTCCATTTTCAAAGGACATGAGACTGAGGACAAGGTGAATCCCAGCCGTACCCTCGGATCCGTACTGGTGGTGCGGGGGAAGTTCTCGCTACCCGCTGCGGAAAGCCTGGCAGACTTGCCCTGCCGGCTGCAGCTGGCCGCTCGCGCTGACCGCAGCGAGCTGCCCCCCACCAGCCCCGTCCAGAGCAACCTCGAAGGGGCTCAGGTGGGGGGTGGTGTGACGGCGCTGAGGGTGGGGCCCCCGCCGGGCCCTGGAGTCTGAGGGCGGGGGGACCCCGATTCCGCTCCTCCGCTCACGGCGGGGAGACCGAGGCGCAGGGCAGGGACGGGCTGGCCCGCAGCCACAGAGCCCCGAGCTCCTCTCCAGCGCCATCTCAGGCCACGTCCCTATCTCCAGAACGGACACCTGGGCTCCTGGCCCGGGACGGACACAGCTGGCCCGTTCCAGAAATGCTGGGGTCCCAGCTCCCCCACGCTTCCTTCGTGTGGCCATGCCATCGCCAGGCGAGGCCTCCGGCGGGGGACTCTGCATCACACCGCAAGGCGCGTCTGCCACTCGGCCAGGCGCCGGCGCGTGGCCCGTCACCTCGCAGTCCCCAGGAGAGCCTGGCAGCCCTGCTCCCGGACGCGCCTCCGCACTCACCGTTCTCTCTCAGGTATCCCCAGCCGATCACCCAGCACTTCTGAGGGATGCTGGGCGGGCCCGCCGCGAACTGGGGCAGACAGCCGGGCCCCACGAAGCGCCCGCAGAGGACCGGCGGGGTGATCTTCAAGAGCGCGATGTCGTTAACCTCCATCCCCGGGCGGTAGCGATCATGGATGACGATCCGCTCCACGTAGCGCTCCTGCATCGGCGGCTTCACCGGCCTGTTGCTTCCGTACTCGATATCTCGGGCCCCGAAGATCAGCCTCCACTCGTACACCTGCCTGCGGGCAGAGGACCCCGCGTCGCGCGCGCCGCGCTCCGGCCGGCAGAGGCCTTGGCCGCCCTGGCGCAGAGCCCGGCCCTGGGGAGGGTCCCCACACGTACTTTTTCTCCCGGAAGCAGTGGGCGGCCGTCAGCAGCCACTGGGAGTTCAGCAGGGTGCCCCCGCAGGCGTGGTACCGCCGGTTGTCGTGGAAGGTGAAGTACTGGAGGCTGACGACCCAGGGCCAGGCCCCGTGCCTGGCCGCCTGCCCGCCCACGACGCGCGCGCCGCCCTCTGCGGTCTGCCTGAACTGCCGCCCGCAGAAGGCACTGCGGAGAGAGGGGGCGGGGCGGAGCAGGGGGGGGCTGGCGGTGGCTGCGGGGGGGCCCGGGGCGCGGGTGCGGGCTGTGGCCGGGGTGAGCTCCTGGGTCTTGCGGTGTGGTCACAGGTGCGGAAAGGGGAAAGATCGCGAGGGTTCTGGAAGTGGAGGTGCTCAGACGGGGGGTGCAGGGTGCCACCACCCAGAGCCTGCAGGACGGGTCCTGGGGCCGTGACAGCTGCAGGCGGATGCCATGGCCCCAGGTCTGTGGATGTGCGGGAGCCGCAGGCAGACCGAAGGCCTCGAGCTGCAGGGGGCAGTGCCTGGGCCCCCAGAGTCAGCCGCGCCATCTGCAGGCGGGCAGGGACCCTGAGACTTGGGGCCTGAGGTTTGAGAGGCGGCGGGGCGACTGCATGGGGAGGGTGCACAGGGTGTGTCGGGGACGAGCCCACGGCCGCCAGGCCACCGGGGGCTCCGGGGTCTGAGTCGGGGCCAGGGCCACAGGAGCTGTGAGCCCCAGGGGCTGCTGAGGGCCCAGCGTGGCCTTCTCTCCAGCCTGGGCAGAGCCTGTCTGAGTGGCTCTGCAGAAAACAGCCTCCCGCAGAGGTGTCCCGACACTTACTCACACGAGCTGTTATCTCTGGCGGCTGCGGACGCTGCCAAGACCAGCAGAGCGGCAGTTGGGAGCATCTCCACCACAGTCCTGCCCGGCGGCCCGGAAGCCCAGTGACCTCACAAAGCCCAGTGGCCTCCTGACCAATCAGCAGGGCCACCGCCCCCACACCCCCCTGCAGCCAGCCAGTCAGGAGCCTGACTCCTGGCTCAGGCTCCCCGGGGCAGTGGGGACTCTCGTCCAGCCCTGCCCCATGTCCCAAGACCCAGTCGCTCTCCTCAAGTCCCACACCATCCGAGGCTCTAGCTGTGTTGGGCGCGGGGTCTGCCCGGCCTGCGAGCTGTAACCCCGTCCTCAGTCCAAGCCCTGGGTCCAGGAGCAGCTCGGTGGCTCTGACCAGAGGCGCGGTGTGGGCGGTTAAGGGCGACAGGCCCGGACGCAGGTGCTGGGTGCACGCTGCCGGCTGCTCTTCAAAAGGCTGCTCTACAGGTCTGTAGTTTAGGGCAGAGCCCGCCTCCTCCCGCGGGGCCCTGCGTTCGGCCTGGGTGGACCCGGCGGGGCCAGGCGTCTCCGGCTCCTGAGTATCATGAAGTGGCGTTTCTTCTCATTGTTGGGAGTCAGCATCTCAGCTCCCAGAGTGTGACAGACACTCTCACCTCACATACTTGCAGTGGAGGGCGTCACAGCTCTCGCTGCATGAGCGGCCACCTCGCCTGCTCCGAGCGTAAGGGCCCAGCCAGCCGGAGGGTCAAGAAGTCGCACACACCCCAGGCGTGCGTCACGAGGTCCCACCTGCCCACGTGAGAGCCGGGACCCCTCGAGTCCTCGTCCTGAGCGTGGAGGATTTTCAGACTGTCAAGTAACGTCGAGCCCTTTACCTGAGCGTCTGTTCTAACGGAACGAACGTTCCCCTCCAGCCGAGCACCCGGGAGGTGCTGTCAGCCTTGAACGGAGCAGCAGGGAGCTGTCGTCTCTCCCCGACTGTGAGAACGTCTTTCTTCCCTCTTGGGACCAGAGGCCCCACCTCCACCACCTGCGTGTCCCTTGGTCACGGATTCGGTACCTGAGAAGCATGAGGACCCCTCTCAGCTGAGTGCCTGACGGGTTCCCTCTCCTTCCCGAGGGTCGCGAGGTCTCGCATCGACCTGAGTACAGAGGAGGCTTTCGTGCCCTACCCGAGTCACACGCTTTGCCCCCTCCGGCCACCGTCGGGCGTCTTGTCACTGGCTGGCAGGCCTCTTCCCTTCGGCCTCCGTCTTGAGGTTCCATCTCTGTGGGCGACCAAGGGGTCTCCCCTTCCTTGCTTTAGAATAAGCACCTCTCGTCTCCCTACCCAAGTGCCACAGGCCTTCCCTCCCCTGCCCACCCGATCGGCAGCACGTCTCACTTCCTCCGCAGGGCTGTCCAGAGACCTCGCCTCGCCGGACTGTCCCGAAGCCGTTGCGTTCTCCCTGTGGGCGTCGGCAGAGCCCTCTCCCTGCAGGGCGGAAGGCCCTGCCTCGCCCGCTACTGGGCGAGACGTCTCACCTGCTCACCGGGGAGTGACGAGGCTCGCCCCCGTGCATGGCGGGGGGACGCGGCGCCCTCGCCGAGTTTCCATGTGCGTTATTTCCTCCTCCGCCTCGCAGGAGGGGTTATCTCGCCAGATGAATGCGATCGGATATCAGCACCAGCCATGTGAATGTCACGGGATTTTCACCCCTGCTGCCTGCGTGCCAGGAGGTCCCCCGCCTTCCTTCCTGAGTGTGGGGGGCTGGTCTCCACGTTGGAGTGAGGGGGGGCTGTGGGGACACTGTCTGCCCGGGAGGGGCTCGCCCCCCGGACCCGGCCATCACGGAGCTTGCTCCTGCCACACGAGCGTCTCACCCGCACAGGCGTCCGAGGCCTCCCTCTCTCCCTTCCTTCCGTCCTTCGTCTTAACGTCAGCTGGTCTCACCTCCTCTGTCAAGGTCAGGCGGTCCCTTTTCGCCAGCTGAGTGTGCCAGGTGGAGCATCTGACCCAATAACCGAAATCAGCTTTGAAAACATAGTTCCAGAAATGGCAATAAGGGTTCAGGAAGTGCTATTAAAGTTTTCACTCTTAAAGAAAAGTCAATTCAAGTGTTTTTATAGGATTTAGATGGGCATAAAATTGACATGGTATTTAGATCCATGAGAATTATTCAACAGAATCGTGTAAATATTTATTTTAAATGTTAAGATGCACGATCTTCTGATAATCACAATAGCAAATATTTAAGCATGATGAAAATATTCTATATAAAACACAAAACTACCTTGTTTTTCAAACATTAGGGGTGATGCGGTAATGAAGCTAGAAGACACGACATCTAGAGTCTGGACAGCGATCGGCTGACCCCTCGGAGCGAGGCCCACCCGGATCCCGGGAGGGGCTGCGGGCCTGGCCCACGGCCCACGAGGGTCAATTCTCTCCTCAAACCTGATGGAAGCAGCAACCCTCTCTAGGAGCGACTTTGTCTGCCTTCTCATGCTGTCCGCAGAGTGTGCGGGAGGGAGGCAGGAGGAAGGCGCGAGGCAGCGGGGACTCCGGGCCAAGGCTGGGGCCCGCTGGCTGCGGGGCTGGGGTGGCCTTGGCCACAGTGGAGCCACCACACCCTCTGCCTGCACTCGACCCTCCCGCTGCCCCCCGCCTTGCTCCCGCGCCGCGCCCACCCCCGCCCTGATCCACCCCAGCCGTCCAGCGCCCACCTGACTCTGTGTGACCTCCCCCATCCCCGCTCGGTCCCATGCCACCCCGTTCTCCAGCACAGCCCGGTATGAGGCGGGGCTGTGGCCTCGGTGCCACTTCCCCGAGGGAGTGCTGGTGAGTCGCTCAGGACTCCAGAGGGGACAGCCCCACTGCAGCCCGGGCCCTGGCGCTGCGGCCACCGCCCTCGCGAGGCCCTGGTCCCCTTCCGGCCTGGCCTGGTGTGCTGGTGTCCGCCCGCTCGCCTCGCCCCCCACCCCCCTCCACTCACTGAGGCCCCTCTGTCCTGCTGGCCGGCCGCCCGCCGCCACGTGCCACACAGGACCCGCCCCGCCGCAGGCCGGGGCAGCGGGCTGCTCAGGGAGAAGTAGGGCCTGACAGCAGCCGAGGGGCAGGACCACTGCGGTGGGCAGGACAGGGCTCGGACGCAGGGGCAGCAGAAGTTAGAAACGGCTGGACACAGCGGGACGGGGGCCGCGGAGGACAGCAGAGCCGTCGCTCCGTGAGCCGCTGGGCACAGAGGCGCTTCCGGCAAGGGGGGCGTGGGCAGAGCTCTGCGGGACCCTGAGCCGCCGGTGCACGTGGCTGCAGCTCGCCCCAGGCCCGCGAAGCGGCAGCCGAGCTGGGCCCCCAGCAACCCCTCAAGTAGGCAACCGAGAAATCGTTTCATTTCTTATAAATTTATTACATAATATTATAATAATTATTATCAATAATAATATAAGAAACATAGATCTCTGTGGGGTGTATCACAACGTCAGGGTCAGGAGGCCTCAGGACTGGAGCAGGGGTGAAGGCCCCGGGCGGAGCTCCATACAAAAGGGGGGGTGAAGCGGGGCTGACCCTGTAAAGTTAAAAACCCAAATTGAACGGAACCAAAAACCCACAGGTGAGTGTGAGACCGAGTGTGTATGTGGCAGTCGGTTACAGTGACTGCGGTGTGTGGGGCCTGGTCTGTTGGTGGAGGGGGGACGGGGTGTGACTCTGCCCAGGGAATGGGGCCGTGGGCAGCAGACGGGGTGGGCGGGCACAAACCGGCATGCCAGGCCCCTGGGCTGTGAAAACTTCTGTTTTCTGTTTTTTTTTTTTTTATTAAAAAAATCTAGAAATATAAACAGAAACTTGTGAGTGACGTGGATGGAGCTTAGTCCAGACTCCAAACCCTAGGTTTAAAAACGCCCCAGGGCGCCCCACCACACAGGTCATTGCTGAGCATGAGGAGTCACAGTAAGAGGGGCTGGGATGCCCCCTGGGGTCTTCGCTTCTCCCCGGGGCTGGCGGGGCCTGACTCTCGGGGGTCTCCCTGGGCCCCCGCAAAGCCTGAGGGGGGAGTGAGGCCTCCTGCCCCGCGGCGCTGTGACCGCAGAGGCCCGCGCGGCGGGGCGGGGCCAACCGCAGCTCCCAGGGTGCGAGGCCTCGGCCTTTCTTTGGAAGTGGAGGCGGGTGCCTTCGCAGGCTCACGCCTCGCCTCGTGTGCTCCCGAAGCCCCCGCCCTGGCTCAGGTGGCCCCTCGGGACTGCTCCCTGCTCAGGCACACGCGAGGCTCCGGTGCATACGGTCGCACGCAGTTTCACACACACGCACACGTGCGCACACAAAAGGTGGGACGGGAGATTTTGGGGTCTGAGGCAGACAGGCGTCTCTGCCGTCGTGGCCCCACCGTGTGGGGCGGCGGCTAGACCCCTCCCGGGAGGGACCCTGTGACGGAGATGGCTGGGGGCAGGCGCCAGGGCCCTGCCCCCCGCACAGGGCGAGCCTCCCAGGTCACCTGACCTTGCCAGAGCCGGGCAGGGCCAGCCGCCCGCCGCCCCTCCACGCAGCACCTGAGGGTCGGTGGGGCACACGACAGCTCAGCGAGGGGAGAAGGCCGAGCCAGGGCCCCAGGGCGGGCTACTAGGACCCCAGCCAACCCCAGACCAGCTGGAGTGTCCCCCGCCCCATGCGGGGTGGCAGTGGCAGTGAGGGGCCAGAGATGGAAGACTGGGCAGCCACAGCGGAACCAGTAGGGGGCTGGAGGGGAGGGGAAGGGAAGCTAGTAAGGACAGAGATATTTGTTCTTTTTCTCGTTCCAAATATAGAGTGGATTAAAATATGCAAAACGGGGGGCTCCCTGGCCCCCAACCAAGAACCCCAATGTCTCCCCCCACCCCCCGAGTCACCAAGGTGTGTCCTGACCTCGCATGCTGGACTAGGTCCCCCCTCCGGGAGAGGAGCCACCAGGAGCCGCGGGGAGGCGGCGGCGCAGGCGCGCACTCCGCGCTCCCGCCGCAGCGCCCGGGCCGGGCCCTTCCTGGCCGTGTGCTGGGGGCTCGCCGGCCGCGGGCACGAAGCAATGTACAGGGCAAGTCTCCGAGCAAGAGCAAACGGGACGATTCATGCAACATTCCTGGCCGGGCACCGTCCGGGGGGCAGGCCGAGCCCGCGGCCGCGGTGGGGGCCCTGCCGGCAGGGCGGCCGCGCGACGCTGGGGCGTCAGCTGCCGTCCAGCTGCCTGAGCGCGCGCTCGATGTTCATGCGGTGGCCCACGCGCGTCACGCCCAGCTCCACGAAGTCGTCCTTGGTGAGCGCCGGCAGGTGCGCGCCCTCGATCTCGTGGTCCTCGAAGCGGTCGCGGTGCTCGCCCAGGTGGATGCTCTCCAGCCAGTCGCCCACGTCGAACTTGCTCCAGAGCTGCAGCGGCTTTTGCTGGAAGGGCCGGCGTGGGCCGGGGGCGCCGGGGCTGGGGCCGGGGGCGGGCGAGGGCAGCGGCGACGGCGAGGGCGAGCGGCTGCGCGCGCTCACGCTGCGCACCACGAAGCGCACCTCCTTCGGCTCGTGCGGGATGGAGAGGCTGGACGACTTGAGGATGGTGGGAGGCGTGAGGCCGAAGGGTCGCCCCGCGCCCCCCGCGCCCGCCCCCAGCCCCTCCACCCGCTCCAGCGACGCGGGCTTCACGGGGCTCGGGGCGCGCCGCGCCACGGGGTAGCGGCCGCCGGGCCGCACCGGGTAGGAGGCCCCGCCGCCCGGGCCCCCAGGGCTGCGCTGCGCTGAGATGGTGCTCAGCTCACCGAGGCTGCTGAAGAGCCTGCGGAGGGAGAGGGGTCAAGGCCAGGTGAGGGGCGCCAGGCGTGGTGGGGGCTGTCCGCGGGGGGGGGGGGGGGTGGAGGGGGGCGGGGCGAGCGCCCCAGGACACTCTCTGGGGCGCGCTGGCGGGGTAGCCTTAGGGCTGGAGGAAGAAACAGGGTGGGACCCCGTGGTTACTTCCCGCCATTCTGTTTGGCCCCCAGGTCAGAACCAGCACCCTGCGGTGGGGGCGGGGCGGGCGAGATGGACTGGAATAATGAGGGCGGTAGAACCACAGCCCCCTCCACTCCAGGGGGGCTCCAAGGCCAGCCCGCTGAGGGGAAAAACAGCCTCTCAGCGGCAAAGGGCTGACGACCCATCCCTGACAGCCGGCACCACACCCCGGGGAGCAGGGCTCCGGCAGAACCCGCAGCACCCCACACACAGCTCTGCTCTCATGAGGGGACCCAGGGGAACCTGGGCTGGCTTCAGGGATGGCTGAGTCCTGATAAAGGCTGGCAGCAGCACGAAGCTAAACGAGCTCACGACGTCAGAGACAGACACTAGGCAGAGTTCAGCCCACGTGGAGCAGCGGCACGTGCAGGACAGGTATGTGGCAGCAGCACCCCCACGACACTGGCCCCCCTGCACAGGACAGCACACAGCAGCGGCCACGGGCACCCACACGTGTCACAGACATGCAGCAGCAGTGGCGGGCGTGGCAGGGGCCTGCTCGTGACAGGGGCTCGGCAGCACACGTGTGCGGGCATGCACACGCACGCACACACACACACACCAACACACAGATGGTGCCTCACTTCCCAGCAGCGGATGACGGGACCCCAGCCTGGCCATGGCAGGAGGCGACTCCTCCAGACAGCGCCCCGTCTCCTGGCCCCCGGCCCCTACTGCGGTCGGCGGGGGCGGGGCCTCCGGAGGCCGGGCGGGGCGCGCAGCGGCCGGCGGGGCGCCCGGGCAGCGAGAGGCATGGGATGCGCATGCTCACTTACACAGCCGGCGCTCAGGACCGCGGCGCAGCTAGGCAGAGCAGCCACATGCAGATGGGCGGGAGAGAGCGATGAGAGAGAGAGTTAGCGGCCTGCGCCGGGCGGCCGCGGCTCGGGCGGCCAGGGCTCGGGCGGCCAGGCGCGGGGGCCCCGCCGGACGCCCGGCGAGCAGGGCTCGGCCGTGGCGGCCGGGAGCCCACCTGGGAGGGCTGCGGGTGCCGGCCAGGCGGGGCTCGGCGGCCGGGCTCCCGGGCTGCCCGCGGCCCGCTGGCCTGCGCGTGCTCCGCTGCCGTCCGGCCTCCCTCTCCCTGCCCCACCTCGGCGCCACCCTGACGGGCACCCCCACACTGCACCCCCGCCCCGGAAGCAGGTCCGTCTCCCCACCTCCCACCTGTGCGAGGGCGACTCCCCCTGGACACCCCACTGTCCCTCCCACGGGATCTGTTCCCATCGCCGTCCAGCGGCCTCTGGTCAGCCTTGTCTCCACCATCACCTCCCAATTTCTCAGACCCAGAGTGCAGCCTTTTGAGGAGGCCAGACCATGCCCCGCCCCAGTGGGCAGCAGCTCTAGGGACACTGGGCAGGGCTCAGGGAACAGACACCAACCAGGGGAGCTCCTGCTCCACAGAGCCGGTCTCCGTGGCACCACGGGCCGCTGCGCAGGGGCGGGGGAGGCGACCGAGGGGCTGTGCCAGGGGGTGCTGGGTGCCCAGGGGTGGTGGCTGCTGGGAAGGGGGACAGGGCGATGTGGAGGGGACGGTGCCCACGGGCTGGGCCGGAGCCTCCCAAAGCGCCCCAGCCCGAGGCACGCATCACAAGGGGGCCCTGCGGGGACTGCGTCTCGGTGGCATCCCAGTGCAACCTTGGGGGGTCAGAGGCGTCTGGTGAGGTGGTGGGACCCCCACTGAGCCGTGAAGGCAGAGGGAGCAGGTGTGTGTGGGTCAGCGGCTCGGCCTGAGCCCGGTGGGCTGAGTGGCAGGCACTGAGGGGCCATGGTCCGCTGGGCTGGGGGTTGGGGGACCCTCACAGCCCTGCACATGCTGCACAGAGCATGCTGGAGACAGCCAAGGCACGAGGGGGTGGCCAGGGGCACCTCTGGCCCAGGCGTCGGCTCCTCCCCCCTCCCCGCCCGCCCCTCGGTGAGCAGTGCGCCCCACACGCCCCCGGGCAGGAGCCCCGGCAGCTCCCTCCCGCCGTCCCCATGCCTCCCGTGCTCACCGTCCCTGGCCACAACTGCCCCGGGTGTCTCGCCGCATGCCCCGCCGGGCTGCAGGCCCCGGCCACAGCGCCCATCAGCTCCAAAAGGGCTTCTGAGGCACCCGCTCTCCTGCTCATGGTGCCCGCGGTGGCCGGGCCTCGGACACCTCCCTCCCGGTGGCTGGGTGAGGCTCCCGGGCCCGCGGCACTGCCAACACCTGGATTCCACACTGTCTGGCTTCCTTGTGATGCCCCGACCAGCGAGGTCTGGTGCGTCCCCCGGCCCTGCAGGCGGCACGCTGGACCCTCGCGCGGGCCTGTCCACCTGCCTCCATTTAGGGCGCCCCCCACCGCCCGTCCATCTGCAGGGGCCTCCCTGCCCACCCCTTCGCCACGGCGACCTGCCCAGGAATGCCACGTGGGAGGCCTAGCCAGCCTCTCTGGCCCTCCAGACCTTAGCTGGGCTCCCCCAGTGCCCCCCCCGGCAGGGGCCGGGGGGCCACCGCCAGCATCGCTGTTTTCATCCCTGGGGCAGACGGGTCACCAGCTCCCAGCACCAGCCCAGGTCCTCCTCGGCCCCCGGCCCCCTTTGGGTCCAGACCCTTCCAGGTCTCACTCAGGACCTGTCACCTGACTTCCTCAGTTTCCCTGACTCCCGGCACCTAGCGTAAAGCCAAGAACACAGCAAAATGTCACTGAGAAAACATCATCGAACGACAGCGGCGTGACCCGTCGCTCCCGGGCTTGACCGCCTGTCGGCCCCGCTGGCGCACGGGGCAGCGGCAAGTCCAAACTCCGGCCCTGGCCGCCCTCCTGCAGGGCGGGGCCTGGCCTGCCGTCTGGGGGCTCAGGGGTGGACGCGGGCTCGGAGGTGCCACAGCGCACCCCCTGCCCACGGTGCCTCACGGCCACTCCGCTCGTGGCCCCTGCCTGCGCCCTCCTCCGCGCCCCCCGGGGCCCCCAGCGGAGGCCACAGCTCCTGACACCCTGACCGTCTCTCCTGGGGATACACCCGCACGTGTCCCCAGTGCCGTGTGGCCGGCGAGGAGAGAGCACGTCCTGGTGCCAGTGGCCCGACACGGCCGGCGCACGCGCCCTCCAGGCCCCGTCCCGTGGGCGAGCGGGGCGGGGCCCGGCAGGTCTCTCCCTGCGAGCCCCTGGCCACTGGCCGACTAAGGACGCCGCCGAGGCCGCGCAGGGCCGCGACGCCGGCACCCGCTCGCCGAGGGCACCGCCAAGCCCCGCGGGAAAAAGCCTCTTCCACCTTGTGTTTCCCGAGCCAGTCCGCTGTGAACTTTCCCGGGAAACTCCAAGCCACAGCGGAGCGGAACGCTGCTGTGGGCTCAGCAACACGGCCCCAGGCCACGTGTGGGGTTCAGACAAGGGGGGCTCTGAGCAGGGGGACAAATGCTGTCTACCAGGACTAGACACGAAGCTGGACACATAGAGCCGGTGTGTGGTCTGGGGTCACTGTCCCCAGAAGCCAAAGGTCCTCAACCTGCCACCCCGAAATCAAAGAAGGCAGATGAGCAGGATGTTCCCCAAGTCACCAAGCCTCAGAGCCCTGACGCACAGAGCCTGGACGGAGGAGAGGGCTGGGCCTCGGAGCTGGGACTGGGGGACAAGGTGCCAGCACGCGACGCTCCGGGTCGCTGGGGCACCGGCCAAGCACAGTCCCGGGAGGTCAACAGCCTCACGCTCGGGCATTTCTCAGAAAGGCAACGCCAGCAGCAGAGCCCCCCTCGCCCCGGCGCCGCGTGTGCGGCTGCTGCAGGGCCGACTCAGCGCCTCTCAGCGTCTCTGCTCAGCCCCCTGCCCGGGGACACCGCCGCCGTCCGGAGGGCCAGGTCCGAGGGCGGCGGGGAGAGTGGACAGGAGCAGAGGGGACCGAGGAGGCCGAGGACGACGTGGGGCTGGTTTGCCGCCGCCGGCCGGTCGGGGCCCACGTGGGCTCGCGCAGAGGCTGCACACGCGTGTGGGCGTCACACGCGCCCGATCCCCAAGTGTCGCCCACAGAAGGAGCACGCGCCCCTCCGTGTGCGGGGTCACTGCGCACAGACCCGGAGTCTGTCGCCGGACGGGCGCAAGGACAGAGGCTCCAGATGACAGTGGGCAGGGAGTGGACAGAGAGCTGGGCTTGGGGTCACGGACGCGACAGCACTGTGCACCCGACGGGACGGTCGGGAAGACGGAGTCACAGGACGTGATGGCCCCTCGCGCGACACGCCGCGCCGGCTGAGGGCCCGGGCGCCACCAGCCGCCGAGCCGCCCCCGCCCGGCGCTGCGGCCCGTGCCCGGGCCCTCGTGCGCGGCCCTGTGTCGGCCCCGTTTCTCAAGGAACAACTGACGTTCACAGATCTTACGTGTTTTATCCAAGACTGCAGAGCTCAGATGCGACCTGCTGAGGGCAGAGAGCCAGGGCCAGCCGACCCCAAGCCCTCGTCAGAGGACGAAGTGAGCTGCCGAAGTCGGTGAGGGCTGCGTCACCGGGAAGCCTGTCGTTGGAGGCCGTCTGGCACTGACACCTCTGGCGGGCCGACCCTGTGCCCCGCTCCTAGGGGAGCACAGGACTCGGGCCTGGCCGACGACAAACCTGTTCCCCTGACCAGTGATCCCTCGGGGTGAAGCAGGCACCCGCGCGGGTCAGTCAGAGGCCGGGCCTCTGCAGGAACTACCAAGGGAAGGGGCTTGCTTTCCGGCAGACGGATGGGATGTAAGGCCGGGCCCTGCCCCACCCCACGTCCAGGAGGAAACAAGCACAGAGTGCTCGCAGACCCCGGAGCCAGGGGGCAGGGCGCCCGGGCAGGGCGACGCAGCCGATGCTGAAGACGGCCGGCCGCGGAAGGCGGGCTCGGACAGGGCTGTGTCGCCAGACGCCCACTGCGTACGCCTCCGCCCGGCCCGCGGCTGCCCAGCCGCCCCCGGCAGCCAGCAGAGCGGGTGACGAGATCGGGGCTCACCTGTGCCTGACCACGGGGGCTCAACGCCCAGGAAATCTGAGCCGTGTCTGTCCTGTGGCCTCTGCCCTGAGCCACCTCCCTACGCCTCCAGTCACAAAAGACAGCACTTGCATGCAGCTCCGTTCTTTCATCCGCTTGGCAAACGTTTATTGAGGGTCTGAGCTACACCGGGCGCTGAGCTACGCATGTCAAGTGGCTTTCACTTTCGTTGGGACCGAGGGGCACAGGAACAGAGGACTGGCGGAGGAAGTGGGTGGGGGCTGGTGGGACCTGGGCCAGGAACCTAGCCTCGGGGCCTGGTCCTGCGGAGGCCTGGGGCCCGGCTGCCCACCCGCTGGGCACCGCCCGCCCCACCGTCACGCCCAGTCTAAGGGCACTTGCGACACTGCCCTGCTGGGAAGAGGCCTCTCGACTTCAACTGGGAGTTGCAAGAGGGTGCGGGCCCCAGATCCAGCCCCGGGCACGGCAGGAGCTGGAAGGCCCCAGCCCTGGGCCACTCAGGGGCTCCATGAGCCTCCCAAGCCCCCACTTCCCTTCTGAAAGCTCGACTGGAAGAAGAAGAAGATGGGTCGGACAAGCCCACGGAAGCCCTAGACCCCTCGCTGCCTCGGTGGAGGCCCCTTCAAGCCAACAGGAAGCAGCCCGCTCTGGCGGGCCTGGGAAGCAAGCAGGCAGGGGTGGCGCCCCATACACTCCCCGAAGCCAGAGGAGGGGACAGCCTGAGGCGGCTTGGAAAAGGCAGCCGGGCCGCCGGGGACCAGCTGTGCTCCGCGCCAGCACCGCAGCAGGACCCAGCTCTCCCTCGACACCCAGCAGCCCCTGGGGTCCCCTTCAGGGGCAGAGCCTTGGGGACCAGGCCTCAAGGCCAGACCCCAGAGACCAGTCCAGGGCCTTCTACAGCTTCTGCCAGCCAGAGCAGCCCCCCACCCCCCACTTCCAGGCACAGCGTGGCCCCCTCAGGCCCACACCCTGGGCAGGAGGCGGGAGGGCAGGACAGACGGGGCGCGGGGGAGGTGTGGAGAAGGCAGGACAGAGCGAAGACGGGGTGCTGCGACTTCCGCCTAGAACGGCTCAGCACGCTTCCACAGGCGCACCCCAGAGTCGGCGTCCAAAGAACTCTGAGGTGCTGCCGAGGAACAGACACATGTTTGGGGTGAAAGTAGGAAGGTGGGGTGGGCCCCCAGGGAAGAGGAAACGAGGCAAGAGGCAGCCAGCTGCAGGAGGCAGCCACGTGGGTCCTGGGACCCCAGGACGGCCGACACCGGGGGAGGCAGCTTTGGTGAGGAGCAAGTGGGGGCCGCAGCCGCCCGCAGGGCCCTGACGGGTGGCCACCCCCTCAGCACCAACGAGGACGGAGAGAAGAGCCCTCGTGTTCAGTCCCCGAGGGCCCGTCTCAGACAGACAAAGCCAGGCCCGAAGAGGGACGGACCGGTGGCCGGGGGCGGACAGGGAGGGAGGGACGGGGGGCCCGTGGGCGTGGACAGCACCCTCCCCGAGGCCCTGCTCACCGAGCTGTCGCGATGGACGACTTCTTGGCCGGGTCCAGCAGGCCGCCCAGGCCGCCGCCGGGCTCCTCCCCCAGGGAGCGTGTGTCTTTGTTCAGCTGCTGCAAGCGGGAGCTGAGCTCGCTGATCACAGTTGGCTTGTCGTCTTCGGGCGTGGGGAGCCCCCGGCTCTCTACGGGGTCCCCCCACAGCTTCGACCTTCTCTGGAAGAGGTAGCGAGGGCGAGCAGGCCCGGCGGCAGAGGCCACCCCGGCGGCGGCGGCAAAGTGCTGTGGGGCCATCAGCTCACTGTCCGAGGACTGCTTCAGCAGAGGGTCCCTGAAGGTCACCGGCCCCTTCCCCAGCGGGGACTTGAGCTTGGGCTTGGGAGGCACTGGTGGCTTCTCGAGTAGAAAAGTGTGTCCGTCGGCGAAGGAGGTGTGGGTGTCGGTGAGCTCCCCGCTCTCGGAGCTCAGGGTGGACATGCTGGACACCGTGGAGATGGTGCTTGTGGTCTCCAGGTGGGGGTCGCTGGAGCTGCGGGTGTCGGCCTCCTCCACGCCGGAGTCGGCCGCGGACTCGGGGGCGGGGGGCGGCTCGCTGCTCGGCTTCCCTGAGGCCGGGCCTGGCACCGCGGTGGGCGAGGGGCCTGGGCCGGGCAGTGGGGTGGCCAGCAGGACCCCGTTGGCGAACTCTTCGGGGGGCGGCACCAGCCCAATGCGGGCCAGCTCCTCTCTGGTCTCCTCGTCACTGGAGGACAGCTGGGCGGGCGGCAGGTTCACAGCGAACACCAGCTCTGGCTCCTCCTCCGAACTGCCCTGGCCTGGCCCGGCGTCTGTCGGGGTGCTTCCAGGGGGCTGGGCCCGGGGGCTGGGCAGGGCCTCTGCCACCACGGCCGACTGCGTGGGAGCTGGGGCCCGCTCCGGGGTGCCTGGCTGCTCCTCCTCGGCCCCGCGCCCGCCGGGCTCCTGGCCGTTGCTGGTGGCGTGCACGACGATGAGGCCCGCCGGCCGCTGCAGGGACGTGTCCAGGACGCTGAGGATCATGGACTTCTTGTCCTCGGGCGGCTTCCGCTCTTCCCGGGGAGCTTTCTCCGGCTCTCTGCGAGCGGGCACGGGGACCCAGGCTGGGCTCCTCGGGGAGAAGGCTGGGGAGGCCAGGGCCCCTCGCTCAGAGTCACGGGCTTGAACGTCCACAAACAGGGGCCCAGCGCGGTCAGCATCCGGGCTGTGCACAGGCGTGGGGGACCGGGAGGGTGTCTGCGAGGCCAGCGCCCGCTCCCGGGCAGCCAGGGCAAGGGCCAGGGGCGAGCTGGGGTCCAGGGGTTTGCCGGTGAGCGGGTGGATGAAGGTGGAGCCGGAAGGCCCAAGGCTGGGGCCGCTGACCAATGGCTTCAGAGCAGAGACGGGGGAGGGCAGCAGCAGGTCGCGGGCGGGGGCGGCGCCGGCCCCCAGGAGGCGGTCGTCGATGGAGCGCGAGGGCTGCAGGGAGGGCAGGTCCGCGCTGGGGGGGCTGCCCTCGATGGCGCCCACCGACAGGAACACAGTGGAGCGCCGCCGCTCCTCCAGCCGCCGGTCCTTGGCCGGGCCGCCGAACGCGAGCCCCGGGCCGTCCCCGGGGCCGTAGTCGAGGCCGCCGGGCCGCGGGCCGCGGTGGGTCGGGGAGGGCTCGCGGGCGAAGCTGCCGCCGCCGGGGCCGGGGCTGCCCACGGCCAGGCCCGCGCGCTCCTGCGCGTCCTCCACCTGCAGCTGCTTCACCAGCGGGCTCTTGCGGCGCTGCGGCTTGGACGGCGCGAAGAGGCTGGCGCTGAAGGCGCCCAGGTTGGCGTACGGGCTGTCGGGGCCCGGCGGCCTCGGCCGGCGCTTGGGGCGCTCTGGCGGGGTGGCCGCTGGCGGGGGCCGGGGCACGTCGCCCGCCTCGGGCGCCGAATCCTGCAGGATGATCATGGAGCGCGCGCGCTTCTGCCGCTCCGGGTAGGGCAGCGGGCCCAGGGGCGCGCCCGCGTCGTACAGGCCGGCGGCCCCCGCGCCCAGGCGCGCCTCCAGGCCGGGCTTGAAGCTCGAACGCACCGTGTCGTAGGCGCGGCCCGGCGGCGGCGGCGGAGGCGAGAAGGCGGGGGGCGGCCCCGAGTCGAAGTAGTAGGGGGCGGGCGGGGGCGGGGGCGCGGTCTGCGGCGGGGGCGGGATGCCGCGGCCCTCGCGCACGGGGTCCTGCATGGACGTGCTCCGCGGGAAGCGCCCCTCCAGCAGGGATGCCAGCTTCTCCTCCTCCCCTGCGGACAGAGGGCTCCGTGAGGCCGGCGGGAGCCCGTGAGGACCCCGCGCCCGCGCTCCGGCCCTGCCTGACTCCACCCCCGGGCCGCCTGGCCAGGCGGGTGGGATCAGAGCGGGTGCGGCCTGGGGGTGGGGAGCCCTGAGCAGGGGACCTGAGCAAGGCCCCCAACCCGGGCCCCTCCGTGGATGCCCAGGGTCTGCAACCCGAACACTGCGCTGGCTCAGGTGGGTCCTTTCGAAGGCTGAGGAGAGGCATCAGTTTGGGGACAGGGCACGGGGCATGCCCCAGCAGAGGCTCCGCCCACCAGGTTGGGACGAGGTCTGCTTGAGCATCAGGACATGCAGCAGGCGGGAAGGAGCCGCCCAGAAGGACGGGGCCCAGTCCCCAGGACCGAATGGCGGAGAAGAGCGGGGGCCTGGTGCAGATTCCCCCGCAGACTGAGCACTGGCCCTGGGACGAGCAGGTGCCACCAGGAGGCCCTGGAGGCGACCAGAGGCAGGAGGGAGATGGTTAAGAATGAGGGACACTCCCCGAGCAGGAATGATGCACCGGGGACGGGGGAAGGGGGGGGGCAGGACACTGGCTCTGTGAGCGCCGAGGCCTCGGTTGGGGGGCTCAGCGCAAAGCGAGGCCCAGAGACCAGGCAGCCGGCTCGGGGCCTGGAGCGGCTGCCGGGGTCACTGCTGTCACCCTAGCGACCAGTTGGTAGTGGGGAGGGCTAAATGGACCCGCAGGCTGAGCCCGACGCTTGGTTCAGTTTCGCCCCCGACTGGCTGTGTGCCCCCAGGCCAGGCCCGGAGCCCCTCGGTTCTCTCACGGGCCACACGCTCAGGCAGACACCGCCGTGACCCCTGCCAGGGCTGGGCTGGGTGCTCGGGGCCGTCACCCCCTGCTGCCTGGCAGGAGCCGTTGTGGACACCTGTGCTGCAGGTGTGCCCAGCTGGCTGCGGGCTGGGCCCGTGGGGGAGGCACCTCCGCCTGGCCCACGTGGCCTCTGGCTGCACAGGCCGGAGAGCTGCGCCCGGCCGCACGCCGGGTCTGCTCGCGCCCACGGAGTTCCCGGCCACCCGCCCTCCTGCCTCCAGCGCTGCCGCCGGGCTTCCTGTGCCTCGTGCGCACCTTGTGCTGCATGACAGCTCTCACCCCCGACAGCAAGGGCCGCGCGAGGGCCCACTGCCTCCGTCCTCATCGCGGGGCTGCGTGGGCCAGTGTGAGCGGAGACACCGGCAGCCCAGCACGGGGCCACACGCCTGGAGGCAGCCCAGGAGGGCGGCTCAGGTGGCCGTTGCCACCGTCTGCAGCCTGCCGTCCCCACCCAGCGCTGGACGCAGGACAGTGCCCGCCTCTGCCCCGCATGCAGTGCCCACACGCCATGTGTGAGCAGCGGCCATGGGAGAAGCGGCTTCTCCGAGAGGGTGCTGGAGGCCTCCCAGCAGGTTCCAATCAGGGGGAGACAGGTCACAGGCCTCAGGGTGAAACGGAGAAACTGTTCTGGTGCTGTCTGGGGTGGGGGGCCCTGCCATCCCCAAGACTACACGAGCGACTGCCGTGGAGGTCGGCACGTGGCCTACGCATGCGGCCCGCTGGGGGGGCCTCAGAGGCAGATTCTAGATGGTCCCCACGCCCCTGGGTCAGGACCTGAGCTTTCGAGGGCTGAACCACGTGCCCATGGCCACACGGCCAGGACCAGGGGTGGGAGCCCCAGGAGTCCAAGAACTCAATGTTTGTGCCAGCATCAGGCGGAGGGCCAAGGGGAGTCAGAGACGAGCCGCTCTCCGCTCACTGGAGAGTCCGAGCACAGAGGGCCTGGAGGGGTGAGTGGGGAGGGGCTGCGCTCCCACCGGGGGCCACGTGCCGCTGGGCAGGCACTTTGGCCTGAGCCTGTGAGGGACAGGCCTCTGGGCACTGAGGCTGGTGGAGGACAGTGAGTGGCAGGCCCAGGGCAGAAGGAGGCAGAGACAGGTGTCCCCGGACGAAGCAGGAGAGGGCTGGGGCCCGTCCCCAGGACGCCAAGGCAGGGGGCGTCCACAGAGGGTCCACAGGAGGGGCGAGGGGCCATATCTGCCCTGCAGAGGCCCCGCCTGACCAGAGGGGTGGACCGGAGGTCCCGAGGAGACCACGCTGTAGCGGAGAAGCAAGATGCTGAGGCCGGCTGGGCTGCGAGGGTCACGCACAGGGCAGGCAAGGCGGCGCCGCCCAGAGTGTCCGGGAAGCGGGGGAGCGGAGGGCGCCCAGGCGGCTGCGTCCCTCCTGCTCTCGGCCCACCTCCCCACCTCCAGCGGCGCCCCACGGCGTCCCTGCGGGCCCGAGCCGCGCCCTCGGCACCCCCACTCGCTCTGCACGTCTGAGCTCGAACACCCCCCGCCGGCCTCCCAGAAGCTCCGGGGCGGCGGGCGCCCCCTCGTCACCTCCACCTGCACACACTCCAACTCACCACGGAGCTGCTGAGCTGAGCTGTCTGCGCACGAGTCACCTCCCCCAACTGAGCCCCCACACCTGGCCCAGGGTCAGCCCAGAGTGGGCCTCGATCGTCCGGGGTCCTGGGTGAATGAGGGGTTGGGGTTTGGGCAGCTGGCTGGCCAGATGGGTGAACAGAAGCCAGGTGAGGCGGCGGTGACCTTGGGAAAGTCGTTTTGCGCTTGGCCTCGGCCCCTTCGTCGGTGGCGGGGAGGTGCCGGCACCGTCACCTCCGGGGGGTTCTGAGCAGCGTGTGAGGCGGCGGGCGTGACGGGGTTGCACTGAGTGTGAAGGGGCATTTACGGGTCGGCAGATGATGCGCTGGGCGAGGTGTGCATGGATGGAAGGACAGACAAGTGGACAGGTGGACGGAAAGTGGACAGGTCCGTGGGTGGATGAACAGGTGAGCAGGGGAGGGCGTCGGGGTGCCTAGAGGGATGAGCAGTGGGTGTGGCTTGTTAGGTGACCAGGCCCAGGGTCAGGAGAGGAGATGGCCAGGCAGGGGGCGGAAGTGGCTGGGGTGCGGTGAGGTTCCTGTCAGCGCGACAGGCAGAGACTGAGGACAGCCTGGCAAGGAGCTGCAGGGAGGGGTGTGGGGGGACAGGGCTGAACATGCCGCTGGGAACCGAGGGGAACCAGTGGTTCAAAACCTGGCAGAGGAGTTTCCGGGATGAGGGAGCAGAAGACTGAGATGCTAATGGAGGTCAGAGAGAAGGGGCCTGGTCCCGGGGCCACTGGGGGGAGGCCCTGGAGACCACGGGTGCGTCTGATGGGAGCCATTTCAGTTGTAGCACAGTGCCGGCCTGCCCAGGCTCAGGGGCAGGGGGGGTGGGGGAGAACCGGCAGCGAGGGGGAGGGGCGGCACTGAGCAGTCCTGGGGGGGCAGGTTCGAGGGAAGGGGAGTTTAGAACCAGAGACATGACATGCACTCAGGCACCCAGGAGAGAAGCCAGAAGACCCGGAGACAACGTGCGGGAGGGTGGGGGGCCCCCCAGACGGTCGGAGAGTGGTGGATGGAGGGGGCCCCCTGGACGGGGAGCCTGAGGCGGGGTGCCCATGGGCAAGGACAGTGGATGGGTATGGGGAGTTCTCAAAGATCTGCTTTAATAAGTGTCTGTGGGTTCAGGGAAGGACTGACCCCCACATTTTGTCCACACACATGACATTCCTGGGCTGGGGCCTGGGAGTGGCAGGACTCAGAGGGAACCTGGAAACCCCGGCGGAAGGTGGGCAGAGGATCCCACCCCTCTCACGCCAGTGTGCAGCCCCCCTGACCGGCCTCCCCCCGCCTCGCCCCGCCCCGCGTACCTACAGACTTCGTGCGAGGAATCCCCTTCCGCAGCGAGCCGGGCAGCTTCTCTGGGCCCGGGAGGCCCTGGCGCTCAAACAACGACTGTGGGTCGGGGAGGGGACACGGAGGTTCTAGGGCGCATCCCCTTCTCCCAGCCCCGCCCGTCCACTCCTGGGCGGAGCAGGGGCGCAGCCAGTGGGGCGGGGCCGAGGTGGGCGGGGCCAGAGCGGGCAGTGGCCCTGGGGTGGCCGGGGCGCGGCTGGCCGCCCAGGGCGCCAGGTGGGAGCAGTGGGCTGGGGTAGACACGCCCCGGGGAGCAAGCAGGGCTGGGGCCTCGGGGGGCGGGGGGGGGGCCCTCCGAGGGGGCGCGGCGGCGAGGGGAGGACCCTGGGGGCTGCGACGCCCCGAGTGCCTCCGCCTCCGGGAGAAGCCGCGGGTCCTGCACCACCGCCCCGCGAGCGGGGTCCGTGCACATGACGGGGCCCCAGAAGACGCGCACGGCACCCCCGCGCGCCGCGGCTTACGCTGATCTCGGCGGGCGTGATCCTCCGGCTGGTGGGCCGCGGTCTGACCGTGGCGGCTCGCGAGTCGGCGTCCGCGATGTCGGGCCGCAGGGCGGGCTCGGCCGCAGCCGCCAGGATCTCGTCCAGTTTCTCTGCACGGTGGGAGGGCACCGTCTCAGCCACCAGGACCCCGAGCCCCCCCGTGGCCCTGGCTGCCTCGCCTCCCACGGAACCCAGACCCCGCCCGGCCCCCACTGTCCTCGGGGAGGGTCCAGGCACCCGCGGGCCCCACCCTGGAAACACTGGCTGAGCATTAGGGAGGGGACGGCGTGGGACAGCTTGCGGGGAGCCCGGGGGCTGCCTGAGTGAGTTTCCTGTGCCTTCCGCTTCTCGTTAGCACGAGGCATTACAATAGTCTGTGTCCCCCCTGCACCAGGACAGACCCTGACGTGCGAAGTCAAGGATGAGTGAACCAGGGGCCATCTGCAAACAGCTCGCGCCCCCCACCGGGGACTCAAAGAGGCTCCGTGCAGACCAGGGCACCAAAGATCCTTTATCCAGGGTTCGGGTGCCGGGCAGAGGGGATGGGGGGGGGGCGGGGCACGGGGGAGGGAGGAGGGGGGAGGGGAGGGGGTGTGGGGACCTTTCTGAGAAAGCAGTCGGGGGAGGGGAAGGCAGACTCAGGGCTGAGGCCCAGACAAGGCCCAGGGAGAAGCAGGCGGCCTGGGCAGCTTCTCAGATCCGTTGTTTACAAAGTTTTGTTTTTATTAAAGCAACTTGATGTTTTTTAAGTGTTTCTGATTAACATCGCTTGGAAACGTCATCAAATCCACGCGGGTGTCTGAGAGCGATGGGCTCTGGCTGGACGGCTGGGGGGCCGCTCGGGCCAGTGCGTGGGGCGCAGCGAGCATTGGGCCGGCCCCGGCGTCCCCCTGGCTGCCACGCTGACCCTCACTCGGCAGCCCGCCCACCCCGCCCGTCCCTCTGGCCCCCAGCACCCAACACCAGGGTCTGCTGAGGGTGCGTCTCCTGCGCCTGTCACTTCTGGTGAGGGGCCCGACCCTGGAGGCCCGCGCGGCGGGTCACCCTGCCCCCTCTCTGTCCAGTGCCCCGTGGGGAGCACCGTGGTCGGATCAACGCTGCCCACCAGCACCTGCCCCAGCGACTGCTCCCAGAGCAGGAAACTCCTCTGAGAGGCAGGCGCCCGGCCGCGCGGGCCCCCCGAAACGCAGACTCCTGCTGACCTCCTTCCACTCGGCCCTCGTCTGATGAAGCAGGCATGAAAGCGGCACCCGCTTCCGCGCCGCGAGGTCGGCCCCGACGCACGGCGCCCACGGACACACTGCTGACCACTGCGCACGTCCGCACAGCCCTGTGGCTCGAGCACGGGGTCCGGCCGGGCTCCACTCACCAGTAGCAGCACACGCCCCGTCTGCGGATCCGCCCCACGCCACTGAGGGCCGGGCCGGGCGCAGAGTGGGGCCTCCACAGGGGGCCCGTGTCCGGGAGTCGAGTGAGTCTCTTCCCCTTGGGAGCTGAGATCACCATCGCCGCCTGAGTCCTTGGTGACTTGCAGGGTCCACAGCTCTCCCCGAGCCCTCCTGCTGCCCACAGCAGCCACATGAGGAAGACACTGTTCCTCCCTCACCCCACCCAAGGAGCTGAGGCCGAGAGAGACAAAGTGCTCCGATCACGGGTCCAAGAGCAGGTGGGACGCAGCCCCCACGCTGCCCGGAAACCGCAGACACGGGCCGCACGGGAGGCGCCCCGCGGGGGCGTGGGCACGTGCTCGCTGGGCTGCGCCCGCAGCGGCTGCAGCCCCGAGACCAGACCCAGCAGAACAGACGCTGTCCGCCAGGGGCAGGCGGGGCCAGATGAGATGGTTTCCGAGAGGGAAAGAATCAAGAATTCTGCAAGCCACAAGCTGAGCTTGACACCAATCCCCAACAAAATTAGAAAATGTAGTCTGAAGCAAACGATTCTCGACGCTTAAATAAGGCAACGAAGCCCCTCGGGAGCCAGGCCTGGGACGCCGGGGCCGCCCGCTCCCGTGGGCCTGGGGCGGGGTGTGCGGCTGCGGCCCGTGCAGCATGCAGGCACAGGGCACGAAGGCCTGCGGGGGCGGCGTGCCCGTGCCCGCCCCGGCCCTGCCACAGCACCCTGGGGGCCCCGCTCGCGAGCTGCGGGCAGAGCCGACGCGTTCCAGAAATAGCCGCGTGCCGGCCTCAAAGGTACAGAGAAGTGGCCGCCTGCTCCGATGCCTGAAGAGACAGGAGAGTGCGGGGCGGAGGCCGAGGCTGCGGGCCGCGCCGGAGCGGGGCCCGGCCGGGCACCAGGCGCACGGACGAAGACGAGGCCACTCGCCTGTCTGGCCCGGACCCTGCCTGGCCGGAGAGGCCCCTGTGCAAGGCCAGATGGGGCCAGGCCCTGAGTCTGACCGGATGCTGGACCCCAGTGCCCGAACCCAGGCTCTGCCCCGCTCGGGAGGCTAGCCACGGGCTCCACACACACGACGCACCGCCGCGGCCTCGGAGGGTCCGGGGCTGAGGGCTGAGGGCTGCGGGCGGGGGCGGGGGCGGGGGCGGGGGCGGCAGTGACAGCCTGGCTCCCACCCCAGCGCTGTGCAGACTGTCAGCCCCGGGCTTGACCCCAAAGCAGGGCGGCATAGAAACGGGACCCGGCAGGCACAGGAAGCACCGCGGGCCGCTTCAAACGTGGGACACTCCCGCCCAGCCCGTGCCCCCCCCCCAGCGAGCGCCAGGCCCTCCGAAGCCGCCCCGCCCTGGCTCTAGGACTCGCCTGGCTGCCCCCAGCTCACCCAAGCCCCAAGGCCCCGAGCAAGCCTCACTGCCGCTTCCCCAGGAGGCCACGGCCCTGACAACCCTGTCCCTCTCCAGGTCCCACTGTGCCCCCACCAGACCCCAGGGAGGCCACCAAGAGGGCATGGGCCAGGCCCTCAGGCACCCCTGACGGGAACGGGCTCCTCACGGGCCAGCACTGCCCCACACGGGGTCGGCAGAGCTGGGGCCCTGGGGACAACTCACCCCCTTTCCTTCTGCGAATGGAGGCTTGGAATCAAGAAACAGAGTGAAGGGGATAAGAAGCAGGCTTCATCCTTCAGCACCCCAATCTCTCCCTACCCCCACCCCAAGACCCTCCCAGATCCCACACCTGCACCTCCCCGTCAGACGTGAGTGGCAAATGTGCCCAAGTGCCAAGTCGGTGCACGGCTGGGCACTCGAGACAGAAAGAACCACAGGCAGGGACATACACCTCTGTGTGCGCGCGCACACGCGCTCGTGACGTCCGCTCACACACGGGAGGCACACGCATAGCTTGTGCATGTCCACACACGTCTGCTCACGTATACGTGTGCATGCACATGCATGCCCACGCACATGCACACGCGTGCACACTGCTCGTGCATGTCCTCCCGCACACATGCACACGCGCATGCTCATGTGTGTCCACTCACACACGCACACTTGTGCGTGTCCACACATGCTTGCACACGCCCACGCACACGTGCATACACGGTGCTCACACTTGTGCACACCCACTCGCACAGGCACACATGCATGCTCGTGTCCGCCTGCACATGTACACACATGTGTGCACAAGTCCATGCACGCGTGTGCACATGCACACACACATGGAGACGTACACACACAACAAAGTCATAGTTCAGTCAAATGTTTTCAGAGAAAAGGCAAAAGCCCCCCAACATTCGGAGGCCACCCCTGAGCAGCCTGTGCGGTGTTCCCCACACAGACCACGGCCAGGGACAGACCGCGGCCAGGGACAGACCGCGGCCAGGGACAGACCGCGGCCAGGGACAGACCGCCGGCATGGAGCTGCCCCCAGTCCCAGCACAAAAGAGCAGCAGACGCAGGAGTCCCGGACTTATCCCGGGAAAGCGGAGGAGCGGGCGGCTTTGGACCCCCAGGCCATCCCTGGCCTGGGTCTCCACTGACCGACGCAGGCCCGCACGTCCTTGGTGATGCCGAGCAGGGGAGCACGGGGTGACTCGGAGGCACTGGGGTGTCTGCCCCCACTCCTGCCACCTGTCTCGGGGGAGGGTCCCTATACCAGCCCCTTCCCCTCTGCTAGCTGCCCGTGCTCACACGGTCCCCCACCCCAGGGTGCTGCCTCCCCCCTCTCCCCACATGGGACTCCACCTGTCCCGCCCACCGCTGAGGGGCAAGCTGCCACCCTCGCCGCTGGCTTCTTCTGTCCCCGCGCACCCTCCGCTCTTCCCAGCTGTGCGGGCCGTCTCCCTGGCCCACGGGACCCTGAGGGGTGCCGTCGGCTCTCGACCGCGTGACATGGCCAGGTCCACGCTGGCCGTTGGCTCTCAACCGTGTGATGTGGCTGGGTCCACGCTGGCCGCAAGCCACAGGTCTCACTTCCGTCTTTGCAAATCGCAAACGCTGGGCCGCGAGCTGGGGACTCGGGTGCCTGGGCGACGCTTGCGGGGGCCCGGCCTCCACGCCCCGGCTGCTTCTGGAGCAGCTCGGCAGGTGCGCTGGCTCCGCTCGGGGGCGGGCCGGGCCCCCTTCGAGGGGCACAGCGGAGGGCCTGCGTCCAGACTCGGCCAAAGCCACAACCCTCACTCAGCAAGACGGGGCTCCGTGCGGAGCAGCCCCGTCACCGTGCAGTGGACATGCCTGCGTAACCGCCTCTGGGAGGGGGCCCCAGCCCACCCCCGGAGTCCCGGGGCACTGGTTTATTGACGGACGTGGTGTGTCCGCCCCACCCCCATGCCCAGCCGGACACCCCGGGGGGCCCTGGGCCGGTCAGCTGGCTCCTCCTCCTCTCGGAACAGGCGGCGTAGGTGCAGATGTGCGTGGAGAAGCGCCACAGGGGACTGCGCCCCGGTCGTCCCATCGTCTCCGAGCTCCCGCCGCGCTGACGAGGAGTCCGCCGTCGGCCCGCCGCCGTCCTGCGCCCCGGGCCACCTGGCTTCTTCCGCCGGCACAGGTTCTCCTTTCTGCCTATGGCGTTGTGACGTTTCGCTGCGGAAGAGCCGGATGTGGGTTCGTCTCGCACTTCCGCACTCGGGACTCACACTTCTCCCCACTAGAGTCTCCGGTCCTTCAATTTTGGAAAATCCTTGGCCGTTCACTCTTCGAATGTTGCCTCTTCCCCGTGCGTTTCTGCCTTCCCGCGGAGACCCTCAGGAGCCAGGACGTTCCCCCTGGTCCTCCACGCCTCCGACCCGCTCTTGGGCATCCCGTACCCCTTTCCGGGCTGCACGTTGGGCGATCTCAGGTTTCTCTGCTGAGCCGCTGCTTTTCTCCTCGGCCGGGTCTGCGGACAACCCAGCCCCATGGCATCCTGGGGACGCTTGTCCACCCCGACGTGGCTTTTTCCATCTCAGGGACTAAACTTCTTGTTTGAATTCTGCTCTTCAGGGACCCTTGTAAAATAAGCTTTTTCATTTTTTTTTCCTTCTGGTACTGCCCTGTTTTTTCATCAAGACTTGTTCTTCTTTTAAACTTTGTATTTAAACCCCTTATCTTGTCTCTTTCACAGTCTTCCATAATTTCCAGTTTCTTTTCAATGCTAACCCCAGTTTAGGTTCCAGCTCCCCCACTTCTCGTGGGGCCATAGCCACGTCCCTTGGCTCTATAGAGGCCCTGGGGCCCCAGCCCCTCTGCCCTGTCCCCAGGCCTCGTGGATGATGGAGACGTGGTGCCCTCACACTCCCTTGACCCTAATTTCTGTTTATATTTGAGACCTGGGGAACTCTTCTTTGTTGTGAGTTGGCTGTGTTTTTAAATTTTTATTTTATTCAGAAGGAAGTCCTGAACACGTCAGCCCAGCCGACCTTGATGGCTGTCCTCCACGTTAAGCTAAACCGCAGCCAAGAACTCACTTGAAGAGGTGGCTCAGCCTGCGGCCAGTCAGGACGCAGCCTGCGAATGAGGTCGGGTGAGTTTTTGGGGACAGGCAGTGGTCCTCACCACGGCCGGGGCAGAACCAAGCCTGGGCCCAGGGTTGGGGCTCAGTCTAGAACCGGGATCGGGCCTTCCCATGGCTGGGACTGGACCCATGGTCCCTCCTACGGCAGGGGCCAGAGCAGAGTCTGGGACGAGGGCAGGGTGAGGGTCACAGACACACTCAAGACAGGGTGCTGATGGCCACATGCCTGGCGCACACTGCCGCGCGCGCCGGGGTGTGGGCACGTGTGTCTGGACGTGCCTCCCGAGGCCGCCAGCGGCACTCCGGGACCGCGCCCACCGCACGCCCGCCAGGGCCCCGGCCCCGCGGGCCCCGCGAGCCCCGCGGCCGGGGGTGGGGTGGGGCGGGGGGCTGTCCCTCGGCTGTGCCGGCGGTGCACGCCCGGCCCTGTGCGGCCTGCAGCGCGCGGCGACGGCCCCACGTGACCGACCCGTGAGCAGGTGCCGAGAGGGCCTGGGACGGGCCCAGCCACACAGCTAGTGTCCGGCAGAGCCCGGAGCCCGGGGAACCCCGACTCCCGCTCGCTCGCGCGCGGAGGAAACACAGGCACAGTCAGGCTGGACGGCGGCGGGCGGCCAGGCCGTGCGCCCCACCACCGGTCCTGGCCGTCCCCCCGTCCTCCAGCCCCACTGCCCAGGCCCCGGCCCTCACCCGTCCACGTCACCCCGTCCGCACCCCAGACACCCCACTGCCCTGCAGGGCCAGCAGTGCCCGCCCGCCCGCCTCTGCGCGGCCCCGTCTGCCCCGCGGCTCACCCAGCTCCTCCAGCTCGGCCGTCATGGACTTGGAGCGCAGGGTCAGCGTGGTGCTGGGGGCCCTCTTGGGGGGCGGCGGGGCTGCAAAGAAGAGGGAGGCCTTGGGCCGCCGGTCCCGCAGCGGGCGGCGGGGCGCGGCCAGGTGCAGCCACCACTTGTGCTCCACCGCCTGGACCTCCTCGTACTCGCGCGAGGACGCGTCGCACTGAGCCAGGACCTTGTTCAGGCTGCGGCTGGACGCAAACTTCTTCATGGCGCCGGGACCCCAGGGGTGCGGGGGGGCCGGCCGGGCCCGGGCTGTGGGGGCCTCAGCGGGCCGTCAGGGGCGCCAGCGGGGGGCCCGCGGGGGGCCAGTCCCAGCCCGAGCGCGGGGGGGCTCCGAGGGCGGGACGAGGGGCAGCGGGGCCATGGGCGGGGGCTGGGAGGGTCCCCCACAGACCCGGCGTCCGCCGCCCCGGCCTCCCCCCAGCCCCGGAGGCCGCTGCCCCTTGGGGACCAGGGCGTGGTGGCCGCCGGGGCCTGGCCGGGCTGCGAGGCCTCCGGGCCCGGCTGAGCCCGACGCCGCGCGGGGAGAGGACGCTCTTCCTGTCCCCAGGTGCCGCCTCCCCCTTCCCTCTGACAACAAGCGGAAGGCGGCGACGCTCAGTTGCCATGGCAACCCCGGCCTCCAGGCAGCTGCTGGCAGAGCAGGGAAGGGAGGCTCCGCCACACCAGGGGCTGGGGCCCGGGAAGCAGGGGCGGGGCCAGGGAGCACGGCCCGAGGTCAGGGGTCAGAGGCTGGGGGGGGCCGGGGCTGCAGTGACCTCAGAGCCTGGGAAGTGCCAGGCCGCGAAGGTGGCCGCACCTTGGGCCAGGGGGCTGGGGCAGCCGCCCAGGGTGGGGGGGTGGAGGGCAGAGGGACACAGGCCTGCGGCCCGAGGTCGGGAGCCAGAGGGGACAGGCCGGGCCCAGAGGTCAGCAGCCGACCCCTCACCTCTGCGCCGAGCCCCGTCCTCCTCCGGCTTCCTCGTCACGGACACGACCTTCATGACGAGCCGGTTCCCGCCCTGGCGGATCAGAGCCACCACCTGCTTGTGTCCGACCTTCACCACGTTCACCCCGTTGACCTGGGACAGACAGGCGGGTGGGTGGGCGCGGTCCCGGCGTGTCCTCCTGGGGCCCAGGGGTGGCCACCACCCGGCAGCAGGGGCCTCACCTCGATGAGGAAGTCCCCGGTGCGCAGCCCGGCCCTCCAGGCCACGCCCTCCACGTCCACCGACTCCAGGTACTGCAGCGCCGGGAAGGCCGGCGTGGGCGTGAACTCCTCGATGGGGGTCTCTGCTGCGGGCGACCAGGGGGGCGCTTGGCCAGCACGCCCGGGCAGGCGGCGGCCGCGAGCAGAGGGCAGCTGGGGCGTGTGACCGGGGCCAGGGCGGCGCGCCGGGCTGCCCGGTGCACGAGGAGCCGGCCCGGGGTCCCTCTGAGAAGCTCCCCACTCACCCTGCCACAAAGCCCGCCCCCGTGAGGCTCAGGACAGCAGATCTCCTGCGCATCGCGGAGGAGAAACCACCGCCTCGCGTGCGGACACTCCCAACCACGAACAGAGCCGTGGCAAAGGGGCGCGGAGGGGCGCGGAGGGGCGCCCCAGGCCGGCCGGGCCGGGCGACGGACCAGGCCAGGCGGAGGACGCCGGGCGGTCTGCAGCCCCCGCCGCCCCGCCCCTCCTCACCTTTGGCCCCTCGCAGCACGAAGCCGAAGCCCTCGTGGTCCCGTTTCTGCAGGACGGCCACCTTGTCATCAATGACGTAATCGCTGACCAAGGAAAGCAGGGAGGGGTGAGGAGAACCCTGCCGGAGGGCACGGCTGGCGGGGCTGCCCCCCACGTGCACCCCGACCAGGATCCCAGGCACCCCCACCCTGCTCTGACCCCCCAGTACCTGTGTGAGGTGAGGCTGTCATAGGAGCCCACTGTGTAGTGGCGGAAAAGCCGCTTCGTCCGGTCCTCCCGGGTTTCTGAGGGGAGTTTCAGGTGCTAATGGAGGGTCACGTCCTCCAGGTGGCCGGAGCCACCCCTCAGCCACACACACGCCCCTGGCCTGGCTGCGCCACACAGAAGTGGGGGGCCCAAATCCTGGGGTCCTGGGTAAGAGGGCTGGGGGGTCGTGGGGACATCCTAGCCTCTGGGGGCCGGGATCCGGCACGGAGCAGGGCCGTTGCTCCCAGCGCAGGCGGCAGGACGAGCAGGGCCCGGGACGCATGGCCAGCGGGCCCCGTGCCACGGGTGTGCACCTGCGCACGCACGCGGGCCCGGCTGCCGTCGTGCGCTCGCACGCGCACTCGCGCACATGCACGTCTGCGTGCGTGTGACCCGTCACGCGCCCCGACACGCTACCCACCCACGGGCACGGGCAGGGCCGAGGCATTGTCTTTACCGAGCCCCTCGCAATGCCCACCGATGCTCAGCCTCACAGGGCCCCCTGCCGCAGACCCCCCCGCCGAGTGCCCCGGGGGCCCCGGTGCTGGGGGCTGGGTCCCTCCCCTGATGTCGCCGCACCCCACCGAGCTCTGCCTCATCCGTGCTCAGTCTCCAAGTCCCGCGCAGCCCCTGCAGATCGGGCCAGCTGTCTGACGGCTGCCCGGCCCTGGGCCTCACCTCGAACCCGCCACCCTTCCTGCTGCAAGCTCACTTCTCCAGCTGCCTGCAATCAGATTCCCTTGCACCCCAGCACCCAGCCCTGCCCCTCCTGGCTTCCCAGACCTGTCTCCAGCTCTTTGGCCTTGGTAGGCCCCCAAGATGGCTCCCACCCCCCCACATTTCGACCCTCATCTCCTCCCTCCTTTGCTACCTGACGGCATTTCTCAATGACCATTCGACAAGTGTTTACTGAACTCCTGTGTACCAGGCTCTGAGATGCGGCAGAGAACAGCACGAAGCCCCCACCCACGGGGCTCACGATCTACTCGGGGAGAAAGAGTCAAGCTGGGAAATGGGTGCATAGCAAACGTGCAAAACTGGCGTTAAGAGAAGGGGACGGGGGACGAGTCTGGCCCTCGGGCGTCCCATGCAGGCCTCCCCGGGAGAGGGAGCAAGGCCCAGGGCTGCGCGAACGAGGGGCTGGGAGCCGGGCGCTCAGGGCGGGGCCCACGCAGCCTGCGCAGCGCAGGAAAGGCCGTCGCGGATGGAGCCGCCGCCGCCTCCACGGCGTGAGAGCCGCGTGTGCCTGGCCCGAGGACCTGGCGCGGCACCGCGCACGGCAACGGAACGACAGCCCGGCGGACGGGCAGCTGTGCGGGTGCGAGAAGGGAGCGAGACAGACGGACGGACGGAGGGAGCGAGACGGACGGACGGAGGGAGCGAGACAGACGGACGGACGGAGGGAGCGAGACGGACGGACGGACGGACGGAGGGAGCGAGACGGACGGACGGAGGGAGCGAGACGGACGGACGGACGGACGGAGGGAGCGAGACGGACGGACGGACGGACGGAGGGAGCGAGACAGACGGACGGAGGGAGCGAGACGGACGGACGGACGGAGGGAGCGAGACAGACGGACGGAGGGAGCGAGACGGACAGACGGACGGAGGGAGCGAGACGGACAGACGGACGGAGGGAGCGAGACGGACAGACGGACGGAGGGAGCGAGACCAGACGGACGGACGGAGGGAGCGCGAAACGGACGGACGGACGGAGGGAGCGAGACAGACGGACGGACGGACGGAGGGAGCGAGACAGACGGACGGACGGAGGGAGCGAGACGGACGGACGGACGGAGGGAGCGAGACAGACGGACGGACGGAGGGAGCGAGACGGACGGACGGAGGGAGCGAGACGGACGGACGGACGGAGGGAGCGAGACGGACGGACGGACGGAGGGAGCGAGACAGACGGACGGACGGAGGGAGCGAGACGGACGGACGGACGGAGGGAGCGAGACAGACGGACGGAGGGAGCGAGACGGACGGACGGACGGAGGGAGCGAGACAGACGGAACGACGTAGGGAGCGAGACAGACGGACGGACGAGGGAGCGAGACGGACCGCACCGGAGGAGGAGGCGAGACAGACGGACGGACGGAGGGAGCGAGACAGACGGACGGACGGAGGGAGCGAGACAGACGGACGGACGGAGGGAGCGAGACGGACGGACGGACGGAGGGAGAGAGACGGACGGACGGACGGAGGCAGCGAGACAAGACGGACGAAGGAGCGAAACAGACGGACGGACGGAGGAGCGAGACCAGACGGACGGACGGAGGAGCAAGACCAGACGGACGAAGGGAGCGAGACGGACGGACGGACGGAGGGAGCGAGACGGACGGACGGTACGGAGGGAGCGGATACGGACGGACGGACCGAGGAGCGAGACGGACGGACGGACGGAGGGAGCGAGACGGACGGACGGACGGAGGGAGCGAGACGGACGGACGGACGGAGGGAGCGAGACGGACGGAACGGACGGAGGGAGCGGACGACGGAACGGACGAAGGGATCGAGACGGACGGACGAAGGGAGCGAGACGGACGGAACGACGGAGGGAGCGAGACAGACGGACGGACGAAGGGTGAGCGAGACAGACGGACCGGACTAAGGGAGCGAGACAGACGGACGAAGGGAGCGGACGACGACGGACGGAGGAGCGAACAGACGGACGGCGGAGGGAGCGAGAACAGCCGACGGACGGAGGGAGCGAGACAGACGGACGGACTGAGGGAGCGAGACGGACTGACGAAGGGAGTCGAGCAGACGACGACGGAGGGAACGCGAGAACGGACGGACGGACGGAGGGAGCGAGACAGACGGACGGACGAAGGGAGCATAGACCAGACGGACGGACGGAGGGAGCGAGAACGGACGGACGAAAGGGGAGCGAGACAGACGACGGACGGAGGGAGCGAGACAGACGCCGGACGAAGGAGCGAGAAACGGACGGACCGGACGGAGGGAGCGAGACAGACGGACGGAGAAAGGGAGCGAGACAGACGGACGGACGGAGGGAGCGAGACAGACGGACGAAGGGAGCGAACAGACGGACGGACGGAGGGAGCGATGACAACGGACGGACGGAGGGGCGGGATTGAGACAGACGGATGGACGAAAGGAAGCGAGACAGACGGACGACGGACGAGGGAGGAGCGAGACAGACGGCCGGAGGGATCGAGAACGGACGGACGGACCTGAACGGAGGAGCGAGACGGACGGACGGACGGAGGGAGCGAACGGCGACGGGGACGGGAGGGAGGGAGGGAGCGCGGAGCAGATGCGCCAAGGGTCAAAGGGCAAGAGGCGAGCAACGCAGAGCCGTGTGGATGGAGAGGGGGCGGCTGGCTCGGCGAGCGGCCGGATGGACAGACGGACGCGCGGACGGACGGATGGACGGGCGGTGCATAGATGGGCGGACGGACGGGTGATACGTGGATGGATCGCTGGGCGGGCGAGTCTGGGGAGAGGCGGGTTAAGAGCGGAGGGAGCAGTGGCTGGACGGAAAGGAGGAAGAGCCCTGCGATGCCGGAGGACGCCAACGTCAGGAGGACGCCGGTTTGGATTTCGGGACCTGCCGGCACCCTGTGTGTCCCCGCGAGTCGACAGCCCCTCACGGCCACGGCGCAGGCCGCGGGGAGGCTGGCGGCGGGGGTCCCGAGGCTCCGCTGACCCGCGACTCCGACGCCCCGGCACTGTCCCCGGCGCTCATCTGTGTCCCTCCCCTCCACACGTTGCTCATCACGGCCGAGACCCCCCGTGGGCCTCTGCAGCCGCCCCCCGGCCCCGCCCGCGGCCCCCCAGGCCGGAGTGGCCAGGCCGGCCGCCAGCACGGCCCTCTCCCCCCCGACCCGGCTCCAGCTCACTAGCCTCCCGGTTTAGATTCTGTCGACCAAACAAATCCTATTCATTACATAACGCAAATTCATTTTCCAGTTTCATAAATCAGACACGGGGAAGCCAGCTGAAATGAAACACGCGGCATGACCCCCCCAGTCTGGGGGGGGAGGGGAGGGGCACCTGCCACGGCCACCGCCCTCCAGGTGCCCCACGAACCGGCCTCCAGGAGCTGCCTCCCCTCACGGCTTGGCGCGGCCTGCGGTGGCCCCTGCGCCGCGCGCCCGGCCGGGGGCGGCTTGCCCGCGGCCCGCCCCGGGCATCAGCAGCACGTGCTGGCACGGGTCCCCTCCTCGGCCTCGAAGTCCCTTCCGTCTTTGGATCTGGGCCTGTTGGAAGCAGGTTCCCATTCCCGGGCTGGCCTCCGGCCTCTGGCAGAACTCAGCCCCTGGGTCCCCGAGCAGAGACTCTGCCCAGGGCGGCTGGCAGGCCACTGCGGCTCCTCCCGGCGGGCAGCCTCCACTGGCCTCCGTCCCTCTGCCCAACCCCGCAGCGCTCCGTCTACCCAGGTGCCTTCTGACACTCCGGTGACAAGTCAGGCCAAGGCCCACCTAGGGGACCCGCCACCACTGGGAGGGCTCCAGCTCTCCCCCGGGTCGCCCCACGTCCCCGCCACGCCTCGGCCCACCCTGCCACCCCCGCGCCTCCTCGTTCCGCCTGCTGGGCCTTCGCCTCGGCCCAGAGCAACAGCAGCCCATCTCCTCCTGAGACTCTGCCCCGGGCCTCAGGCCACTGCCCACCCCGGGCCCTCGGCCGCCCACCCGGCCTCCCGCTCCGGCCCTGCCGCGCCTCAGTGCACACGCAGCCTCACTCGCACGGGGCGCGGGCACTGTGGCGGCCACGGCACAGACCCTGCGGCCACCGCCAACGTCACGAATAAGATTCTCTCCTAGAAATGAAGGGGCGCTGAGGCCCTGCTCCTGGGCCTGCTGCAACCAGCGAGTCGCTTCCCGTGTGTGAAGTGCGCGGCCGGCCAGGCGCCCGGACCTGCCCGGCGCGCGCACATCTGGGCCGCGCATCGTGCTCCCGCCCCATCGGCCGACCCCTGGAGGACGCCCAGCCATGCTCCCAGGCTCGGCTCAGACACCTCTGCTTTGAAGCCCTCCCTGACTCCGCAGGCCGTGCCGTGGAGCCGCCGGGCCCACTCCCCCACGCCAGCCGCACGCCAGCACGGCCACTGCACACCGTGTGCGCCTGCGCCCCCGTGACCCCAGCTCCCGAGGCGGTGCCCGGGGCACCTCGGACTCCTGATGACATTTGCTATTCTCAAATTCTGACTCTGGTCCAGGCATCCCTCCTGCCCCCCGCCTCGGATTCGGGTCCAACCGCCCTGGACCCTCACAGTTCTCACACCAGGAGCTCCCTTGCCCACCCCGTGGGGGAGCACAGCACCACCCCCAACTCAACGGGTCCGCAGACCCCTCCACACCCTACCCACCCAGCTGGCGCCAAGGCCCAAAATTCTGAAGTCGCTCCCCTCGCGGACAGGTACCCGCATATGCTCCCCAGCACATGACAGGGGGTGTGTCCCTTCCCTGCGCCCGGCCACCCAGAGAGCCACCAGGGCAAGGCAGGGAACAGCCAGGCACAGCACCTGCTCCGGAGAGGGACAGTGGCCACACTCCTGCCTCCTGGGCCTCTGCCAGCCCACAGGGCAGAGGTCCAGGCCACGCGGTGGATGGGGGGGCGGCGCTCCCTTCAGGAAACTCTGAACCCAGGTTAGGGGAACACAGCAAACCTGGGCCCAAGCCCTGTGCAGAGAGAGGGACCGCGCACCCTTGGGCCAGAGACGCCACTGGTGACCACTCAGGAGGGGGCTCCCTCATCCCACCAGCTCTCCAGGCCAGAAAGGACACTGGTGGGTCTGGGAGCCTCCTGGGGCCCCTGAGTGCTCATTGCAAGGGCGCACCCCAGACATGCTGCCGGCCCTGGCCGGGGAGCCTAAAAACACCAGCCGATCCTGCCCGCTGGCAGGATGACCTCAGGTCCCGGCACGCAGAGGGGCCATGCTGGAGGCCAAAGCCGTCCCCATCTGCTGCCCACCAGCCATCCTGACCCAGGACGCCCAGCAGAGCCCCTCCGGGCCCCACTGGCCTCGTTTCCTCTCGGCTGCGCGAGGCCTCCCTGCACTGCCCCCTCGGACAATCTGTCCATTTGGAAAGACGCCTCCGTCCCTGTGCCGACCTCCTTCCCCGCCCGCCACAGGCAGGAGCCGAGCGTCCAGCGCGCAGGGTTTCTGCGAGGGCCGTGCCGGGGCTGTGGGCACTGGGAGGCTCCTGCGGGGTCACGGACGGGTGCGCACGCACACGAGCGTGTCCCGCGGGCACGTCCCGCCCCCCCGCTGCGAGGTGTGCCGTGGTACACGCGCGTGGTCGCACTGCATGTCTGCCACACACAGGAGTTTGCATCCACTCCGAATCTGTGTTTGCGATCGCCCTCTACTTTTCTCTGAATATCCACGTGTGTCCGGCTCCCGGCGAGCCCGGAGGGGAAGGGCAAGGGCGGGGCCCCTGGGCAGCCCCCCAGGGGTGCGGGGTCACTCACCATGCCGCGTGTCATACTGTCTCATCTGCACCTCCTCCACGCAGTCGGCCGGAAACCAGCCCGTGCGGCCCTTCACGGTCCCCTCCCAGAAACCGCCCTCCCCGATGCTGAGCACTGGAGGGACAGAAGCCAGGCAGGCGGTCAGGGCGGAGCAGGGCAGCCGGGCCCCCCCCCCCCCGCTCCCCGGGGGTCCCCCGTCCACCCCTTCTCCTCCCTTCCCTCCTCCTCCTGGCTTTTTCCCTGGAAAGATTTTGGGATCCACACATTAGAGAAATGAACAGATGGGCACAGCACAGGACGGGCATGTGGGGGACAGAGAGACACACAGATAAACGCACTCGGGGGGAGACAGGGCACAGAGGCAGGGGCCACAGTCCTGCTCCTGCCCCTCCCAGGGCCACTGCCAAGAACAGGGTCATTGTGCTGCGGCTGGGGACTCGGCCACGAGGCGGACCAGGGAGGGCTGACCCTCATGACTTCCTTCTGCGGGCTCCCCTCGACATACAGTACCCACAGGACAGGACCCCGATGACAGAGAACCCATAAGGAGAGGAGTGTGTCAAGGCCCAGAATCCCCCCAACACAGAGGAGGCCCCAGAGCCAGAAACCCTTGTCCTACGCACAGCCCCGTAATGGTCACGGCTGTCACCCACAATGGCACGGGGGCCCCACAGAGCACAAGGGTTCCCAACGAAAAAGTCCCAGAAGTGACACAGAAACCCCATGATCCCAGGAAACTCTGTAATGGGATAGGGCCCTTCACACACACAGAACCCCAGTGACAGAAACGCCCCCAGGACCGGGAGCCTCTGTGGAGAGACAGGGCACCCGTGGCAGGGGATCCACGGGAAACCCCGTAAAGACAGACACCCCTCCGTGACACAGAGCCCTTGGCAGGGACACAAGGAGTCCCCGGCGGCAGATGCATCCCACGATGACCACAGGGGCCCAGAGCTCCCAGGGACAGCCCCAGTGCCAGGCCCCCCGCGAAGGCATGGGCCCCCCGCGGCCGCCCGCGTCCCGCGCCCCCTCACCCTTCACGGCCTCGCCGCGGTGCAGCGGGATCTCGCCCTCGCCCTGCGGGCTGTGCGCCTTCACGGCGATGAACTTGCGGCCGGGGACGGCGCTGTAAAGTTTCCGCTTCGGGCCCCGGGGCGGCGGCGCGGGGGGCGCGGGGGCCGCCGGGCCGGGGCCGGGCGCGGGGCCGGGGCCGCCGGGCCCGCTCGGGCTGTAGACGAACACGTAGGTGACGGACGCGATGCCGGGGGGCAGCGGGCACGCGAAGCCGGCGCCCGGGGCCTCCATGGCGCGCGGCCCGGCCCCGCCGCCGGCCTCACCGCAGCCGCCGCCGCAGCGCCCGCCGCCCGCCGCCCGCCGCCGCCCCGCCCGCCCGCCGGGGGCCCGGCCCGGGGCCGCTCCATGGGCCGCGCCGCCGCGCCCGGCCCGCTCCCGCCAGCGCACGAGCCGCGCCCGCTCAGGGCTCCGGGGCCGCGGGGCTGCGCTCCCGGGCGCGCCGGGCTCGCTCCATGCCGCGGCCGCTCCGCGCGCCCCGCCTCCGCCGCGGCCGGCTCCTCCCCCTGCGGGCGGCGGCCGCCCTCCCTCCCCCGCTCTCGCCGCGGCCCCCGCGGGGCACCGGCCAAGGGGCGCGCGGACTGCGGTACTCCGGGCACGGGGCGGCCAGCGGGCGCGGCGGGGGTGTCAGGAAAGCCGCCCGGCCGGGGTCCGCGCGCTGCTCCGGCCGCGGCCTCCTCGCACGGCGACCGCTGCCATGTGCCGGGCACCGGAATCGCCCTGCAGGCCTGCGTCCTCGCCTCCCGGGGCGCCGGGCGCTGCTGCCCGCGCTGCCCGGCTAACCCAGGCCACTGCGTCCACCGGGGCGCCCGGCCTGAGGCCTCGGCCCTGCACCTTCGTCCTGCTCCAGAGCCTGCGCGGGCTCCCGAGCACCCAGGCAGGCCGGGGCCCCATTCTCGCCAACGGCCGGGCTCTCCAGCACACCCCAGTCCCGGGCTCCGGCGCCTCCCTCTCCCTGCTCTGGGCTGTGCGCGCCACTGCTCCCGGCACGAGACTCTCTAACCCCGCTATCCCGGCCAGTTAAGTCATTGTCCCTCAGCTCCAAACACGCCTTTCTCTGTCCTGCTCTATGACACCGCTGGGGACTGCCTCCACTTTTCTGGGGGGCTAAGTGTTCCAGGCCAGGCTCTGCCAACAAGCATCGCTAGGGGGCGCCACCACCTCCCTCCCGGCCGCAACCACCCCGCCCCCCGACCCCCCCAATCGCAGCTCAAATGCCACTTCCTCTCCTTGGACCAAAGGCCTCTCTCCTTCAGAGGCCCTCTCCCGCCAGGTGCCCCGAACTTCCTCTGCCTGCTCCTGGCCCCTGACAGGGAGGCCCTCACCCACATCGCTGCCCACCGGGGTCAGCCCAGGGCCCCTTCAGGACCAGGACTTCCTGCTCTGGCCTCCCACCACACCAGGCACCTTTTACATGTTTATAGAAAAATAACAATTCTGCCGTCCCCACAGAGCAATGAGCTGAAGCCCCGCAAATACCAAGCCTGTTTTGTGTTTGCTGAGAGATGAATAAATACACGGAAAGTACGAGCGAGCAAGGCATGCACACAACGGCAGCTCGGCGCTGGCCCTCTGAGAATCGGAAACACCCGAAGCTTGTTCTTGCAGCCACTGGACTGCCCCACCCCGAGAAAAATCCATGGGACATGCAGCAGCGTGTGATTGGGGTGATGTGGGACAAGACAGACAGCCTCAGGGTCGGGGCAAAGACAGAGAGACAGAGGAAACATCACCGATCCAGGCTGCAAGAGCAGGGACAGGGCAGAGGATGAAGTGGCTTCTACAAGCTCCCGCTGCGCCCGCCCTCTGCTGCCACTCAAGCCCAGGCGGTCGGGGAGCCCAGTCACACTGCTTCCTTCCTCCAGCTGTGACTTGGGACAAGTCACTTACTCCGCCCACGCGTCAGGACTCTGGTCTGTGAATCGGTGTCAAAGAGCACAGCCTCACATGGGGTCAAAGTCAAGGGATACAACACAGCCCAGCTGTCGCATGGAAACAGAGCTCTCTGTGTCCTGAGCACCTTCTATGTGACTGGTCGGGGAACTTGGAAGGAAGGCGTGGAGACATGCCTAAACCAGCCGCACCGACCTGCGCTGTGGGACAGGGGCCCCAGCAGTGACCCCTCACCGGCCAGGCTCCAGAGGCTTCTGGAAAGGAACATACTCGGGTGGGATTAGCCCCACCCCACTGATGCGAACCTCGGCAGCAGAGTGGTTAGCTGACCTGTCCAAGGCCATAGTCAGTGCACACAACGACTGCACTGGACCTCGGCCGTCCATCTGCAGAACCCTGCTCCCCACTGCACAGCCAGGCTTTCTGCCCAGGGTTATGGGGGTACCGAGTCGCCCATGTGTCCCTGGTTTCCAGGGCCCCATCACTCACAGAAAGACATAGAGCAGAACCAGTGTCCTGGGCTGCAGGGGCAGGAGGAAGACCAGGACACCCTACTGCAGACAAGGCTGAGGGTCCTCCAAGGGTTTCAAGCCCTCACAGACAGGAAGCCCACGTCACACGCCGCCCAGGCCTGCCTTGCACTGGCCCTCACCCGCTCCCTGGCACTGCAAGGGCCCCTGTACACCAGGGGCTGACCAGCCCTCAGCCCCTCCCACGCCCCCCTCAGCGCCTGCCATCCTCAAGGCAAACGCCGTCCCGCCAGAGGTCGGCGTACAGAGCCTGCCCAACCCACGGGACATCGCCCTCTTCCTTTCCCCACCCAGGGGTTCACTCTGGGGGTCTCGGAGTGCCCCCCCAAGCCTTGAGGTGCCAGGCCCGCTGGGGCGCTCCTCCCTCCCCATGCTGGCTCCTCCTGGCTGGGTCTCCCAGCCCCTCCTACCTGAGCTTGCTCTGGCTGCCCCTGCCTGCAGCAGGGCCGCCCACGTCGCTCTCTCGGTCAGCATCCCGGTCCCGGTCTTTCTCCTCCTGCAGCCGCTGGAGCAGCAGCTGGTGCGGGAGGCTCCGCAGTGAGGGCCCGGGGGAAGCTGCAGGCTGCACCTCGCCCTTCAGGTTGATGTCGCTGGCCGAGCGCTGCAGGGGCCGCGGGGAGGCCAGGCCACTGGGGCCAGCCAGCCGCCGCCGCTTCGCGTAGCTGGGGGTTTCCCTGAATGGCACTGGGGGTGGAGGGGGATGGTGAGGTTCTAGGCAGCCAGACAGGGCGACCGCCTTGTCCCGGTTTGCCCGGGCTTTCCAGATTTATGTCTCAACAAGGCCTCAGTCCCAAAAAACCAGGACGCTTGGCCACCATCTGATGGAAGCCACCTTGCCGGTTCACGTTCCAAACTGCCAGCCAAGCACTCTCGGGCGCTCAGATCGGAGCTGGCACTGCCCGTTCCCAGGCTTCAGGACAGAGAACAGGCCACAAACTGGGTGAGGTTTGGTGACCAATCTCAGCAGCGTGCTGCTAGAGGGGACCGTTTGTAGTTGACTATAACTGGGAAACCTATAGGTCAGTCCGGACCAGGGGTTGGCAAACTTCTGTGAAGAGTTGGGGAGCAGCTATTTCAGGCTTTGTAAGCCACACAGTCTCTGTTGCAAGGACTCAACACAGCCGCTGTAGCACAAAAATCGCCACGAACAATATATAAGCAAATGGGTGTGGCTAAGTTCCAATAAAACTTTATTCAAAAGGCAGATGGGGATTAAAAAACATGATCCAACTATATGCTATTTACAAAAGAATCGCTTTAGATCCAAAGACACAAGTCGGTTAAAAATAAAAGAACAAAACAAGATGAAGATACTTCATGTAAACAATAACCAGAAAAGAACTAAGTAGCTATTTTGATATCAGACAAAATAGACTTAAAGATAAAAAGTGTTACCAGAGACAGAGGACATTATATATTGATAAAAGTATCAGTTCATAAGTAGATTAACAACTGTTAACATTTATACATTGAACAATAGAGTATCAAACAAAAATATGAAACATTGACACATTTGGAGAAATAAACAGTTCTACAGTAACACTTGAGACTTCGCCACCCCACTTTCAATAATGGAAAGAACATCTAGAGACAAGATCAGTAAGGACACAGGAGACTTGAACCAGTTAGACCTAATGGCTACGTGTAGAGAACACTCCACAAAACGAGAGCAGGATACGCATCGTCCTCAAGCGCACGCGGAACGTCGTCCGGGCAGCGCCACACGTTAGACCACAAAACAAGCCTCAGTGAATTTTAAAAGACTGAAATCATACAAAGCATCTTCTCCAATCCCAACGAAATGAAACTAGAAATCAAATATGGGGGAAAAAACTGGAAAATGGAAATATGTGAAAATTAAACAACTGACTCTCACACAACCAATGCAGCATAACAGAATTTACAAGGAAAATTGGAAAACACTTTGAGAAAATGAAAACGGAAATACAACATACCAATACTTATGAGATACGGCAAAAGTGGTACTAAGAGGGGAATTTATGGCTGTAAACACCTGTGTTTAAAGAGAACAGAGGTCTCAAGTCAATATCCTAATTACACATCTTAAGGAACTAGAAAATGAGAAGCAAACCAGACCCACAGCTAGCAGAAGGCAGGAAATAATAAAAGTCAGACACAGATAAATGAAATAGAGAATAGAAAAAGAAATACAGACACGATGAAACCAAAGCTGTTTGTTGAAGAAAAAAAAATCAACAAAATTGACAAAGCTTTAGCTAGACTAAGGAAAAAAAGAGAAGACAAATGCAAAAAACTGAAATCGGAAATGAAAGGTGAGGCATTACTACCGATTCACAGCATTAAAAAGGAATATGAGTGAGTACCACGTCCGACACATGCCCACCAGTGAGATGAGCTAGAGGAGAGAGACGAATTCTCACACCCGGCTTGGAAGAAACGGAAAATCTACACAGACCTATGACAAGCGACGCGGCTGGATCGGTCAGCGCGCATCTCCCAGCAAAGGCCTGCACCAGACAGCACTACTTACCAATTCCACCAAACATCTAAAGAAGAATTAACACCAACCCTTCTCAAACTCTTCCGCGGAATGGAGGAGGAAAGAACACTTTCTAACTCATTCTATGAGCTTTAAAAAGTAAGCAACGGACTTGACATCTCTCCGAAGACGATACGCAAACGGTCAACTAGCCCATGAGAAGATGCTCGACATCGTGAGCCGTCAGGGAGCTGCACCTTGAAACCCACGATGAGGTATCGCTTTACACTGAACAGAACAGCTATATCTTTTTAAGTGAGAAGAACAAGTGTGGGTGAGGGTCTGGGGATTTGGGACCCTCACACACTGCTAGTGGGAACGTAAAACGGTGGGAAACAGTTTGGCTGCTCCCCAAAAAGTTAAATATAGGGTTAGCACATGATCCGGCAATTCCACTCCTAGTTTACCCCAAATAGCCGAGAGCAGGTACTCAAACAAATTCATTTCACGCACGTTCCTCGCAGCCCGAAGGTGGACACAACCCCAGTGTCCACAGCAGGGTGAATGGATAAACCAATGTCGCGCACACCAACAACAGAACACCATTCGCCCGTAAAAAGGAAGCAGTGATACACCCACAATCTGGCTGCTGAGCGAAGCCAGACACCGAGGGTCACGTGCTGTATGGCTCTACCTACACACAATACCTGGAACAGGTAACCAGCTCCCGACAGACAGAAGGCACACAGGGAGCTGACGAGGGGGGCCTGGGGCGACAAGAATGTTTTGGAACTCAATGGAGTTGGCTGCACGACCTTGTGAGTGTACTAAATACCACTGATTAGTCACTTTAAAAGTCAATTTCATATTATGTGAATTTAATTTTAAATGAAATATAAATCCTCAATTTTGAAGCTTCTATTTAAAGACAAAACAGAACAAAAAAACAGCGGGCTGGATGTGGCCTTTGGGGTGACGTTTGCCAAGCCTTGTTCGAGACTCCTTCTACCCAAGTGCGGGCCAGGGACTGGGAGCCTCACGCGGGGGGCCACGTGCGATGCGGGCCCACGGCGACGTTCCTCCTGAGGACTCGTGCCGGCAGGTGCATGCGTGGGGCAGGGGCGGGACGTGGGTCCAAAGGCGGCTGCAGACAGGTAAGGGTGCAGAGGTGGCCACGCCCAGGCCCGTGGCCCTGCTTCAGGCCTGTCAGTCTAGAGGGGGCAGGTGGGGCTGCCAGGAGGCTTCGAGGAGTCCTGTCCCCCAAGGGAGACAGGTCTCAGCCCGTCAGCCCTCCCGGCGGGCTCCTGCAGGAAGGAGGGAGGGTGGGCTGACCTCCCCCAGCTCCTCCTCCCCATGCAGGCTCCGGCTAGAGTCCCTGAGCAGGGGCACGGGGCAGGACATGGCAACTGTGTCTGTCACTGGGGGAGTGTCCTTGGAGTGAATGTGTACAGAGGGAGCGGAGGTGATGGGGACAGAGTGCTGGGTGGCCCGGTCTGGAGAACGGCTCGGCCACCCACCCCCCCGCGCCTGTGTCTCGCTCCGTCCACGTGCACTGAGAGCTGCGTGTGGGCGTCGTCGAGACGGCGAGGTAACACAACGGGGCTGATGGCAAACATGAACGCATCGCCACGCAGCGCAGGGACATCCGGCCCTGTCGCCCGAGCGCATGTGCGACTCCTGAGCAGGGGAGGTGCAGCGCTAGACCAGCGTATGACCACACCGAGACCTCAGCCCAGCCACAGCACCCTAACCCCAGCCAGGCGAGCACACCCTGGGCCAGCCGGACACGCCACTGTCACAGAGGTGACCCGAGGAGGCCTCGCTGCTCTGTCCGCATCACGAAGGCAAGGGGCAGCTGGGCCTTCCTGCCTTTGGCTCGGCTCACAGACATGCCCCACCCCCACCAGCTGGGCCCAGGCCACACGCCAGAGCCCAGATCACAGAGCCAAACCCCACACGAAGTCCGCATGACAGGAAGACACTAGGGTTCACGTAAGAATGACAGGGGCGCTCGGCAGCTTCTCCACGGTTAGGCGATGGTGAGCAGCGGGCCCCACAGGTCACGGACCCCGCTTCCCCAGGCTGACGGCCACCTCCGAACACAGCCAGCCCCAAGCGGACGGGGCGCTCACTCTGCCTCCTGCCTCTAGCTCAGGCCTCGCACCTTAGCACAGCTCCGCCCCCGCCGGACCCGGCCCCAGCCCCGCAGCTCTGCTGCCCACTGGATAGCTCAGCACCACTCACCGCCGAGGCCACCGCACCGGACCGTCCGGCCCTCCGGCGCTCCACCCGCCATCGCAGCCCCAGCCCTGCCTGGGGCACGAGAGGCCCGTCACCAAGTCTTCCTGGGGCAGCCGTGCACAGGGGAGGCTCTATGTAGGAAGGGTCCTTAAACATGACCTTGACCTCCATCGTAGCCCCAGTTCAAAATCGAACTCCAGCCCCGACAGTAAGTGCACATCAGAACCGAGGGCCCCAGCCCTGAGAGCGGCCCCGGCTCTCAGTTACTCGCTGCCCCTTCAAATTTTCTTAGATGGCGTACCGGCCGCACCGGTGGCAGAAAGGGAGCCTAGAGCTGGTGTCCCTGAGGGCGCTCTGGGCAGAAAAGCCCAGGCCGACCAGGACGCAGGGAGAGCTGAGAAGGGAGCCCCAGTGTGCAGACAGCTGGAGGAGGGACCTGTGGCCGGACAACACTCTCTCAGGAAGGGGAGGCCCAGCCACGCCTGCAGCCCCTGCCGCCCACACCAAGGACGGCCAGGGCAGGTGCCAGACCGGCCCCACGTCCACCTGTGACGTTAGAGCGGTGGGCACCTACCTGTGAAGACTGCGCCCGGCCTCCGGCATGCCCTGGAGTTAAGGCCAGAGGGTGCGCCCTGGCTTTCCCTCCGGGACGAGTCACGGGGCACCTGAGTGCGCAGGGCCCCCGCCCGCGGGCGGCAGGGCCCTGGCCCCAGTCACTCCCCGTGGCTTTGCCGCTGTCCTTGCGTGCACGCTCACAGGACTCGTGTGCCTGCGGCCAGACACCTAAGCTAGTCCTTGTTCCAGCCTGACCCTGACCTTCTGCCCACGGTACGCAGGCCCTTCCTCAGCTCATTCCGCACATCTAGTGGGTCTCTGATGAACCAGTGGCAGCGAAAACCAGAAAAAGGGGCTCGAGGCGCGGCGCTCCCTGGGAACATCCCCCCTACCCCTGGGCACGTCCCCCCTACCCCTGACAATCCCACAAAGCCAGTCGGCAGAGACCGGGAGGGCAGAACTCACCAACGTCCGCATCTTTGTGGGTCTTGATGACCTCCGCAAGCTCAAAGTTCCCCGCGACGATGGCCACCTGCATGGGGGCCGGAAGGGGCTCAGTGCACCCAGCGCACCACCCCCTGCCCCGGCCGAGCCAGCACCCCAGGCTGCCGGGGGCTCACGGAGCCACCCACACGGTCCCAGCACACAGGGCGCGGGGCTCGTGCACCTGTCTTCCCTGTGGCCCCGCCACACACGCCTCCGCCCGCCTCAGCCACAGCCCCAGCACCCTGGATCCGCCACCCTCCCCCAGCCCCTCCCCTGCATCTCGTCACCCAACGGGCCTTCCGGCCCCCTACCGCTGCCTCCGCACCCGACCGGACATCCACAGAGGCCTGACCCGCTCTCCCCACACCTCCTCAGAGACCTCTGAAGGCGCAGCTCCCTCCATGGTCCCCGTGGCGCAGTCCCCAGCTCCCCCCACAAACTCCAGACTCCACAGACACCCATCTGTCTAGTCAACCCAGTGCCGAAAACCAAACCCATCCAGAGAAAGGGCTCAAAACACCTCGTAAATTAGGCCGGAGGCTGGGACCACCCCTCTCCCCACTGGTTTGGCCTCTGCACCCCACCTGTCCTCTCTGGCCCAGAGCCCTCTGACCCTGCCTCCCTGTAAGTGAGAGTCCACCCTCCACAGGGACCGGCCCCATGATCCAGCTGGCCACCATGCTGGCCCACGGGCACCCTCCACTGCACCCTGGGGGCTCTGGCGTGAGAGCTCTCAGGGCCTCAGGGGAGGAACAGGGCTCAGAGAAGCAACAAGGACACACACAGCCCCGCGCCTGCCCCCGGCCGCCCGGGCACCTGGAAGGCCGTCTGGCTGTTGTAGTTGCGCACATCTTTGTTGGCTCCGCGGAACAGCAGGACCCGGGCACAGCTCTCCTGCGGGGGGGTCGGCGTGGGGGTCAGGCGTGGTCGGCGTGGGGGTCAGGCGCGGTCGGCGTGGGGGTCGAGTGCGGTTAGCGTGGGGGTCGGGCGCGGGGGGCCGGAGGGGCCCGGCGTGGGGGTCGGGCGCGGGGGGCCGGAGGGGCCCGGCGTGGGGGTCGGGCGCGGGGGGCCGGAGTGGCCCGGCGTCGGGGTCGGGCGCGGGGGTCCGGAGGGGCTCGGGGGACGGCAACATGCGCGCGCACCCACAGGCTCCGAGCACGCGTGCGTGCGAGCTGCTCCGGCGACCGCGAGCCGGGCCCCTGGCCCTGAGGCCCGGAGGGGACACGCAGGTCTGCGCAGCCACAGCGCCCCGCAGGGCGCCGACGCGCATGTGAGCAGCCGCACCTGGTTGTAGAGGGCGCAGACGTGCAGGGCCGTGTTCCCCGAGGCGTTCTGGGCCCCCATGTCGGCTCCGTAGAACAGCAGGTGCTCCAGGTGCTGCACGTGCCCGAAGCGGCAGGCCTGGGGACACAGGGGCTGCTCGGAACCTGGACGGCGCCGCCCGCCGCCCGCAGGGAGAGCCGGGCCCCCCCAGGGCCCACCTGGTGGATCTCCTGCCAGCCGTTCTCGTCTGTGGTCCCCAGCTGCGCGTGGTCGTGCAGGAGCAGCTCGCAGCAGAGGGCGTCCCCGCCTCCCAGGGCGCTGTGGTACAAGGGCGTCAGGCCGCGGCTGTCCTTGTAGTCGGGCGAGGCGCCCAGGTCCAGCAGGGTCTGAGGGCGAGGGTGCAGGGTCTGAGCCTCGGGCCACGCGGGCCCGGCCGCCGCCCCCGCCCCGGGCCGGCCCGGCGCTGACCGTCAGGGCCGCGGCGTTGCGCTGCCGCGTGGCGCAGTGCACCGCGGTGAGGCCGTCGCGGGAGCGGAAGTCCAGGTGGGCGCCGCCGCTCCGCAGCACCTTCAGCAGGTCCGCAGCGTCGTCCAGCTGGGCCGCGAGGCTCAGAGGACACTCTGGGCGCGAGAACAAGGGCCGGTCACGCCCCGGCCACCCCGAGGCCACACCCTCGCCCACCGAGCTGCTCACCTCCTGAGTCAGGATCGTGGAAGTTGGGGTCCAGCCCCTTGTCCAGCAGGCGGGCCACCTTGTCCGTGCTGTGCAGCTGGACGTAGTCCATGAACTTCTTCAGGTTTGCCTGGGACACATGGCCGCCCCGGTCAGCCCGCACCGCCTGCCCGCCCCCGCCTCCCGCCGGCAAGCCCCAGGCCACCCAAGAGCCAGACCCATGTCCCTGCACTCCCAAGGAGGCCTGTCCCTTCTCTGGCCAATCGTCCCCACAGGCTCACGGCGGTGCGGACGCCCAGCCCCGGTGCCCTGCCCGCGCCCAGAGTCCCTGCTGTGACATGCCCTGGCTGCCTTCCGTTCGTTCGCCCGGCTGGGCACAGAGGCCCCAGGCCCTCGGAAATACTCGCAGCGCCCGGGCGACAGAGGGCGCCGGGCAGGGGCGGCCTCCTCAGGCGGGTCAGAACCATGGAACAGGAGGACGGGCAGAGACTGACGGGCCGGACCACGGCGAGACGGGGTGGGCGGCGCGGCCGCTTCGGGGCAGGCAGCAAAAGGGGCTGCGGCAAGGAGCCGGAACGCCGGAGCCCAGCGGGACTCAGTGGAGTTCGGGAGCCGCCAGCGTCCCGTGTGTCCGAGGACAGTTTTGGAGGACAGGTAACCGTGGGAGAAGCCCAGCATGACAGGGTCACACCAGGACCAGTGCAGGGACAGGGGGCCTTTCCACAAAGGTCTCTGCCCAGCCACAGAGCCGTGTCCACTGACCACCACGAGCTCCAGGGCAGCAGATAAATTTGGCACGGAAGCTCCAAGGTCACAGAGGAGCCACCAGACACAGGGCTGACAGTGGCCGGATCCCTCTCCTAGGCCGCAGTTAGCAAACAAACGTCTACTGGTCCACAGGAGCCTGAGGTGGAAGTTCAGGTCCACCCATGGGGAGGGGCTGTGGCACCCACCCCGCCCCCCCATGTTCACTCGGAGAGGCAGCGAGGCGCCCCCAAAAGAGCATCTGTGGGTGGCCCACCCAGCAGTAACCCCCAGGTGTCCCCGGGCACAGGACCGCAGAGTCACAGATCTGGGTTCAGCCCCAACTTTACTGGCTACACAGCTGGGAACGAGTCACTTGACTTCTCTGGGACTCAGTATCTTCATCTGCAAAGTGGGGTAAAACTAGTCCCTCCGAGGAGAAGACAGAGGACAGACCCAGCCCCGAGTGCCCAGTGTGAGCGACACCAGGCGTGGCCTGCTCCGCCCGGCCCGGCCAGCTAGCTCCCCCAGGGCCCACGCCGGACGCCTGCTCACGCCTCCCCCACCCCGGCTCTCACCAAGGCCTCGGGGCCTCTCACTCCACCTTACCAAGCCCACGAGAGGGGTCAGCAGGAGTCTCACCCGACTGGAACCCACTACCAGACCCTGCACCCCGCAGCCGCGGTTCCCAGAGTCTGTGCCCAGCCCTCCGGCCACCCTTGCCCTGCTCTGGACCCCTGACCAGAGCAAACAGACGAGCCGGCGCTGCAGGGACTGTGGCCGACCTGGCCTGGAGAGGCGGCGCCCGTGCCTGGGGGGGCATTGAGGAGGGGTTTTAAGGGGCATTTTGACATCGCGAAGCCCAGCGAAGGCTGAGGTGGAGGCCGGGGGTGTAGCAGGCACGGCTGGCGGCCTCCTTACCTTCGTGTGGAGCTTCGCAAACTGCTTATCGTCGATGAGGTTCTGTGCATAAACTCGCCTCTTGTATCGAAACTGCTCGGATAGAGAAAAGGCAGGAACAAGGCACCACTGGGCTGAGTGTGCGACGGGCCCAGAACCCAGGGCTGCTCCTCCCCGGCTCAGGCCTCACGCTGCTCACCCGCCCTGCATAAGGGATAAGGGAACCCTCCCGGCCAGCCGCAAACCCGGACCTGGAGCCCACGCGAGCTCCAAGGCCACACTCAGCCCGCGGAGCGTGGCCTGCGACGGCCTTTCTCTCATTCCTGTCCCCAGGATTCCCTGGGAAAGCCCACCCCCCTTCCAAGAACTGGTCAGGCTTTCCTCCCCGCAGGCCCGCCCTGCAGGACGCCCCGGTTGCCCCGGTTTCGAGCTCAGCGGCCATAACGCTTATTCCGCGGCTGGCTGCACTGGCCATCTCTCCCGCCCAAACTGTGAGTCTGTGTCCCCCAGCCTCACAGCACGAACAGGTGAGCGAAGGAGAAAGGGTCAGGTCTGCCTCACACGCAGCCTCGGCGGGGAACGGCTGGGCTCACCCCGCACACGGCTCACGCCCGCGGCCCGCACACGCCCCGCACGCTACACACGCCGCGCCCCGCGCCGCGCGCGGCCCCGCCGCTGCCACACCAAGTCCTGCCGGCCGCGTCCTCACGGCGCCGCCCTTCGCCGCTCCCGTCACAGGGCTCGGAGGTGGCGCCCCGCGCGCCCCGCGCCCGCCCGGGCCGCGGCGCGCGCCGCTCACCTCCAGGTAGGGCAGGGGCGTGTCCAGGTTGGGCGGGTACTCCCGCAGCAGCCGCTGCTCGTCCAGGAACTTGCCGACGCGGCCCCGGGAGGGCGGCTGGAACAGCCCGTAGTTGAGCGCGTCCTGCAGGCTGTGGTTGAGGGCGCAGAGCACGCGCTGCTTGGCGGCCCACACCGGCGCGGCCGGGTCCAGGCGCAGGCACTTCTGCGGCGGGGCGGGCGCGTGAGCGGGGACCGGCCCCGCCCGGCGGCGCGCGGGGCGCCGAGCGCCGGGGTCCCCGCGGCAGTCCCCGGCTCGCGAGCCCACGCCGCGGACCCCGCGCCTCCGCGGCCGGCGGGCGAGCCCGCCCCGAGGGCGGTGCTTCCCCGGGCCCCGCCCCCGCCGGCGATGGGGAGGGTCCCCGCGGAGGCGGCGGGGGAGGGGTGAGTACCGCGGGCCCGGGTCTCCCGCGCCCGGCTCCGAGCGCGCCGGCGTGGGGGCTGGGCGAGCAGGGCGGGGGGTGCGCCGCAGGCCGGGGCGGGGCGGCTCACCGTCTGCTGGAGGTCCGGGATGCCGATGCGGACGACCACGGCGCTGGCCCCGGGGCCGTCCATCCCGGCGCCGGGGACGGGGCCCGGGCTGCCGGCGGCCGGGAGCGGGGCGCGCGGGGGCTCTGCGAGGCGTCCCGGCCCCCCCTTCCCCCCCGCCAGAGCCCCGTCGGCCGTGCTGTGCGGGAGGGGGCCGGGGGGGGCCGGGGCCGGGGCCGGCGCGGGGGACAGGGGCGCCGAGGGCTCCGCAGGGGCGGCGGCGGCGGCGGCGGCGGCGGCGCGGCTCAGCTGCATGGGCCCCGCTAGCTCAGCGCCTGCCTTCCCCGGGGGCGGGGGCGGCGGGGGGAGGGGGCCTGCGCCGGGAGCGGAGCGGGGGCGGCCGGGGGGCTGCGCCGGCGGCGGGGGCCGGGAGGGCCCGGGGCCGGGCGGGGGCTGGGGGCGGGGGGACCGCGCCGGGTCCCGGGGTCAGGTGGGCGGGTACGTGCGCAGGGCGGGGGCCCAGGGGGCCGCGCGGGGGGTGGGGAGCCCTAAGCCTCGCTGTGTGGGGAGTGGCTGAGCAGCGAGCACCGCGCCGCCCTCCGGCCGCCGGCGAGCATCCGCGGACCGCCGGGGAAGGTGAGGCGAGGGGGGTCCTGGAGCTGGGGAGGGGGCCACGTTGAGCACGAGATCAGAGACAGGGCAGGAAGGGCAGAGAAAATCAGAATTAGTTTCCGGGGGTGGCAGCTTCTTCCCCACTCCACCGACCTCCACACCCCACCCCACCGCACCCCACCCCGCCCCGCCCCGCCCCAGCCAAGGCTGGGGGGACGGGACGGGACCGACCGCGCCCTGGCCCCGGGCGTAGCACGGAGGCGACCTCGGTCGGCAGGGGCCCGGTGCTCCGCCGAATCGGGCCCCCTAACCCTTCCGACCACGCTGCACGGGACTCCGCGGGGCCCCCCACCCCTAGTCGAGTTTGGGGAGTTTGTTGCGGACTCAGGCCCGCCTCTCCTGCCCCCTCTCCGGGCTCTCTGGTCCGCCCAAACCCAGGGCCTGTCGCCCCCTCCTCGTCACCTTAGCAACGACAGGATGGGGGCGCGACCTACGAAGAAGGGCTTAGGGGAGGGGGCGCTACTAGTCTCCACCTGCATCGGGGAAGTGAATTTTAGTTTTGCGCGTTGTCGTGGCAACGCGGGAGGGGGCGATGCGTGGGCGGAGAAGAAGGGAGCGCTGTGAAGAAACTAGCTCGGGCGGCCCCTCCGGAGCAGGCCAGGCGCGGTGACCCCCCAGCCTCACAGGACCACCCCAGTGCGTGACGCGCTGGGCCCCCAGGCTCCCGAGAGCAAGGAGCCGCCGCTGAATGTCTGAATATCCCCGCTCTCCGGAGAAACAGCTCCTGACTCTCGCAGAACTGCCCCCCCCCGCAAAAAAAAAAAAAAAAAAAAAACAGGCCTTGACCCGCATGACAGAGCCGCTCGCCCTCCTCAGGACGCACCGCGCAACCTTCAGGGCACAGCGGGACACCCTCTGGTGCCCGGTGCAAAGCGCAAAGCGGCGCTGACCCCAGCCTCCCTCCCCGCCTTCCGCAAGAGCAGCCCCGGATTCCCGAGCCTCCCAAGAATAAACTTGAATGAACCCACACACAGAAAATCTCCCCACGGCAACCCGGAAACACCCTAACCCCACGCGGAACAGTGTTTGACACCCCGTCCAGGAACAGCCCGCTCCCCCAAAGCTGCCTTGACTGCTACCTGCCCCGATTTCCCAGCACCCACCCTTCTGCCTCCAGGTCAGCCTCTGGTCCACCCAGAGCAGGGCCCTCTTCTCAAGGACCAGGCCTGAGGGGGCCGCGGCCCCCCCCCCACTCCCCCCTCAGGAAAAACCTCTGCCTCCAGGGCCGCGCTGACCCTGTGGGCTCAGTGTCCAGCGCCGTCTGTGCTCTGGCCCTGCTCCTCCTCACACCAGACGGACCCCACTGGACGGACGTGTGGCCCCAGGACGCCCAGGCCTCCCACCTCCTGTCTAGGCTCTTCCCAAAGCCACTGGCCCTGCCCGAGTGAGGGAGCTGAGGGTCCCCTGGGGGCTGAGCAGGATGGGAGGGTGGGGAAAGGGGGAGCAGGAAGGGCGGTGGGAGCCCCCTTATCTGCAGGAAGCACCTTGGGAAGCATGAGGGTTCGACTTCCTGGCCCGGCCCTGCAGAGAGGAAAGGCGCTTCCCACCCCTCTGTGTCTCCACCATCTTCCTGTCCCTTCCTGCTTCCTCTCCTGTCCCAGTCACTCAGAGGCTCCCTGCCACCCCCATCCCTCCCCCGCCACCTCCACCTGCCTTTCATCCCACTGTGGCCGCTGCAAGACTGTGGACATGCTCACCAGAGTCCTTGACTGACGGAGGTCAGGAAGGAGGCTGCACTCACCCCGCACCCAGACTCAGAGCAGCTGAGGCCTCCGGCCCGCCCTGCAAACCTGCCCTTGGCCCCAATGGCCCGCAGCCTGCCGACCCACCCAGCCTGGACCTCGTGGGGGCCCTTCAACCTCCCCAGGCTTCCCCGCCCGAGCCCTGCCGGGGGCTGTGCAGCCTCTCCGGAGAAAACCTCACATCTCTGCTGATGGGCAACCAACAGGCTCATGGTCTCCAGGCTCTGCCGGGCTCGGCGCTGGCTCCACGGAGTGCCTGGCACATAGGATGGGCACATTGCAAACGAGTCCAAGCCTGCACACTCCCCCAGCACCGCCACCACCCCGGCAACTGCAAAAATAACACACCCAGAAGCACTGTACCCACATTACGGCCTCCGTCCCGGCTACGTGGTGGGGATACGGAGGAAGAAGCGAGGGGCAGACGTGTGTCTCTTCATGTTGTTGGGAAGGGAAGCCCCGCAGGCTCGGCGCCAGCTGCAAAACCCTGGGCAGCCGCCGGCCACCCTCCCCCAGTGGTGCGCGGGGACCCACCTGCCAGGCCGGGAGCCCTTTGCCTGGCCCAGCCCTGCCCCTCCAGTGTCCAAGGACGGTGAGGATTCGGGGACCCCACAGCCTCACTCCTTCCATCAGGACCAGGATTCCAGAAAGACCCATTGTTCCCGCCACCCCTATTTCTTCCCTACGTCCTCCCACCACATAGAGCCACACACAGACAGGCTTCACAGGGCCTGGGCAATCAGGACAGGATACCCAGAACCGGGCCTGGTGCAGGGCAAGCCCGCCCTGGACACCCCTGGCCTCCACCCAGCAGCTGCCCCAGGCCTGCAGGCCGCAGCAAAGGGCCCGCCCGCCCTCACCCTGCGCCCTTGATGCCACAGGCCACCCCCCCCACCCCCCCCCCGGCCCACTTAAGCTCAGTGGTGCTGCCCCACGTGGAGCCCGCTCCCAATCAGCCCAGCCACAGTGGCCTGCCCCCCACCATAGTCCCCTTCGTGGGAACCCTCAGGTGTGCTTTCTCTCCCCCCTCACCTGACTCTGCCTGGGCCCTCACCCCCCCTGGTTTCCATGACAACCAGTGGGGGAAGCCTGGCTCTGGCTCTCAGGTCCGTCCTCTCCTCTACCCCCTGCTCCTCCCGCCTCTCCGGTCTGCTCTTTCCCACGGCCCGGCTGCCTTCTAACTCACCTGTTGCTTTGTCTACACCTGGCTTTCCCCAGCACAGTGTGGGCTCGCCGTGCAGAAGGCGCTTCCCCGGGTGTTTCACTGACTCGCCCATGGCCTGGGACAGTGCGCCGGCCGCACAGTGAACACTCAGCCCGTGTAAGCGGAGCCTAAATCCAAGCTTCACCTGCATCGCAAGCTGCTCACCCGGCCACGCCCTCTCCTGAAGCCCAGCGCCACTTCTGTGGGGCAGGGACCCCTGGCTGTCCGGTGGACTCTAAGACTGTCTGGATCTGGTGCCTTTTCTGTGGGTAGGTTTTTTTTTTTTATAGTTTCTGGTTATTAATATCATCTATCAGTATATTTAGGTTCTATTTCATTCTGAGTCAGATTTGTTACATTTTATTTTCCCAGGAATACAGTTTTTCTAAAGAATCAATTTTTCATTTTGTTAGTCATCTTTATTTTTTACTTGTTTCATTCTTTTCTGTTATTTTCTCTGCTTTTTTGTTATAATTCTCTAATTTTTTGAGCAGATACTTTATTTCTTAGTCTTTTTCTGACAATAAACATTTAAGGCTATAAATCTCCAAGTCCCACTTTAGTTCTGTCCCTTAAGTTTTAACGATTAGTATTTTTCATTTCATCTTGTTCTGATTTTCCAGTATCAATATTTGGGGAAGGGGGTTTGGGAATTGCTGAAAAGTATACTTATTTAAATTTTAAAATATCCGTTTTTTTTGTTTGTTTTGTTTTTTTTGAAGGAGGGCTAACCCTTGGATACTGATTTCTTATTTCATTGTGGTCATAGAAGGTGGTCTACATAATACTGATCTTTGGGGATTTTGTGAAGACTTTCTTTGTAGCCATGTACATGATCTATTTTTGTAAAGCTTTCCTATCGGTTCAATAGGCATGATTGGATGCAAGGATGTGTGTGTAAATACTCTCCATTATATCGTGTATTAATTGTAGTCAGATATTCTATGCTCTTTCTAATTTTCCATCTGATTGATTTATAAATTACCAGTGAGGTGGGTTAAAATCCCACTGCTGTGACAATGGCTTTAGCAGTCTTTCCATGAAATTTTGGCAATTTCGGTTTTATATATTTAAAGACTTTGTTTTAAATGCTAACAGGTTTAGGATTATTATAGAATTCATGATAAATTGTTCCTTTATCATAAAGCACCCCGTCTTTATCCCTAATAAATCTTTTTGCTTTAATTTTATTTTTCCCAATCTTAGAGCCGCAGCACTTTTTTGTGAGTATCAGCTTCATAGATTTTTTCCCATCATTCTTCTTTTAACCTTTTTATGTCTTATGTACTTAAGGGTGCTTCTGGTAAATAGTGTGTGTAGCTAGATCTTTTACAAAACAAAAAACAAATCTCACCATTTTCAGCCTTTACCCGTGTGTTTATTATAATTAATGATATGTTTTAAATCCTTTTTACCATCTTAATTTATGTTGTTTTTTTTTTCTCTATGCTTCTTTTTTCTCTCTTTCTCCCCTCAATTTGATTAATCAAGTTTTCTTTACTCCCCTTTTCCTCAGCTCCCCTCGGTTTGGAAGTTACACATCCTCTTTCTATCATTTTTGTAAATGCACTTAAATTTTTAACATGCATAATTAACAAAGTCTAAAGTTAATGTGTCTGCCTCCCTTCCGTGTGATAATAAGAAGTTGGAATACTTTAACTTTTGTCCATGTTGTTTTTGACCTCCAAATGAATGAGTCTGATTACTGTTACTACCCCATCTCACAGTGAATGCTTAGATTTAGCCACGTGTTAACAAGTTTCTTTATTCACTATTCCTTCTTGCATGTTACTCTTTCCCTCTGGGTTAAATTTTCTTCTTTCTAGAAGTACATACTTCAGAAGTTTTTTTAATGATTGTCTGGTAGTGACAAGTTCTTTCAGTCTTTGAAATGTCTTTCTTGAATGATAATTTAGCCAGTATAGAATTCTGAGCTGACCATTGTTTCCTCTCAATGCTTTGAAGATTTTTCTCTCTGAGTGCTGTTTTCTGCTTAATTTTCCCAATTCTGACTTCCATCTCACTAATTCTTTCTTTGACTGTGTTTAACCTGCTGTTAATCCTGTCTGTAGTTTTTTTTTTTTTTTTTTAAGAGAGTTTTCAGTTCTGATAACCATAGGTTTTGTTTCTAGAAGATGTTTTTGGTGCATTATCAAATCTGCCCACTCTTTATATTGTCCTCTTAAAAAGTTAATGCACTTTAAAATCTTATTCTTTTGTCTTTAACCATTTCAAAAATATTTACTTTTTAATTTCTAGTCAGTAGTTCCGTTATGTGAAACTTTTGGTGCTCTAGTCCTGCTCTCACTCCTGGCAGATTATTTCTGGGAGAATTTTGTGTTTTGCGTTACGAACTGGGGCCTGCCACTAGCCTGGGACTTCTTTTATGCTAATTTCTTGGCTTGGTGGCTCCAGGACCACAAAGAGTAATATAATTTGAACTCCAGAACTGGTGGGGACAGGCAATACTTACAATTTCACAGGAGGCTTTTCCACAGGGAGATGACCCCAAAGCTTTATGAAAATTGCTTAAATAAAAAATAAATGTTTAATAAGAATTTTGACAACAGATCATTCATTAAGGTTCTTGAGTGTTACATGTCATTCTAAGTATGTGACACGTATTAACTCATCTAGTTGTCACAAACTCACTGAGCAGGCTCATGTCATTGGTCGTCCTCATTAAACAGATGAGGAAACCAAAGAAAAGAGTACGTTGTCCAAACTGGCATATGGCTAGTCAGCAGAGAAACTGGGATCTGAACCACAGCGGTTGGCACACGATCAAGCCAATAAGAAACCTGCCCTGGGATTTCACCTCCGGTAAGGGGGGAAACTCTCTTCCCACTCCCGGGATGCGGAGGACAGAGGTGAGCTCAGCAGCTGTGGGTGACCAAGGTTCTACCCTTGAGGAGAAGGCAACGCTGAGCAATGTCAACATGGGACGTGAGGTTCTGAAGGGGTTCGAGCCCCTAAAGTTGGTCCCAGGAATCTGGCGTCACATCTGCTTTCCTTGCATTTGGTTCTAAGAGCCAGGGGATGTCACTTCTCTGTTGAAAGCCCACAGAATGGAGAGGCCGAAGGGCCAATCTTGGAGCAGATGCCTGGGTTAGAATCCCAGCTCAGCCACCAAACACCCAGGGGGCCTGGGGACCCTGCTTACCCTCCCCGCGGTTCTGTGCATGCTCTGGCATGTTGGGGGGCACGAAAGGCATTGTTTCACACCCATGTTCGTTCTGGCCACACGCAGGCCTCGTTTCGGGTGTTGGGCACGAGGCAGGGGGCCTGCCTTTGGGGCTCACCAGTCGCTGCTGGCCTGCTGGGCCCCTGTGTGGGCCACATGAGGTAAGTGGGTGCGAAGTGCCGACCGTGGGCCTGGTGTGCTGTGAGCTGCAGAGGAGTGCCCCTGGCCCGGGGCCAGCCGTCTGTGTCAACACGCACGTTTCTATGATCATCATAAAGCTAGCTCGCATTTGGTTTCTGTCATCTTAACCAAAGAAGTGCGTTCTAAGGAACATTCTTCATGTAGAGGCAAACCTTAGAGCGAGGTGAAGGACGGCCGATATTTGTTGTTTATTCTTAGAAACAGCGTTAGATTTGAAATATTATTTTAACAGTGAAATTAAAAGTGAAAAATGTCTACCTAGTTAATTTCACATTTACGATTTAGGATTCCAGTTACCTCTTCATTCAAGACCATGGGTTTTGCCCACAGGTTTACTTTGCCTTCCACCCAAAGGTCACAATTCAAGAGCTCTGTAGGGTTTTTTATTATTATTATTTTGGTAAAAAAAAAAAAAAAAAAAAAATTTTCCATCGTAGCCATTTTTTAAAATTGTATTTCATTGTTCCTTTCAAGAATACAGTGCCTTGGTGAGACATTTATAGTTTCTGAAACAATCCCATTTGCTTTTTCTCTGCCCTGGCCTTCCACCCGATGCTGGCGGGGTCCCCCGTGCCATACTCCCCATGCCCGTGACCATCTTTCAACTACGAATTCGTACTTCTTCACCCCTTCACCTCGTCCACCTTAGCCATTTTGAAGTGTTGAGGAGCATGGTGCACGTTTGGAAGCGGCGGCCCGGCTGGTGCTGCGGGGAGATGGGCGCGCGGAGGGAAGGCCCGTGGCGGGCGGGCGCGGGAGGAGGCGAGGCCAACGCGAGCTGGGGAGGCGGTGCGTGGGGTGCCGGCGCCCGGGTCGGGGGTGCAGGGGCGGGGCCGCCCCTGCCCGAGGATTCCGCCCTCCTCCTCCAGTGCCGCCTCCCGGCACCCCGGGGGCGGGGCCCGCTGGGTCCCTGCCTTCCATTCAGGGGTTGGGTCCATGAAGGTGCCGCACGTCGCTCAGCGGCTCACCCGCCGACGCGCACGCGGGGGGCGTTTCCAGTCTGGGACGATCTGAGCTTTGGTGCCGACTTGCGCTTCGGCTCCCTTGGGCGACGACGGCAGACGCACGCTCACGTCCGAGGGTCGCAGAGCAGATTGCAGAAGCGGGGCGCCCTTGCGCGTCCACCTTTCCACGTCGGTGGCTGAGCCCGTGGCCACACGCTCGGCTCCTTTCGGGAAGCGTCGGTCCCAGCCTCTTCCCGCTTCTGGAGGCCCGGGGAGTGTGACGTCCCGGAGCCGGGAGCTCCCTGAGAATCTGGACACGAGGTTTTCGCGAGCCGCGTGTGCAGCGGCCGTTCTCTCTGTGGTCCGGCTCCCCGCGGCCACTCAGGTCTCTTTCAAAGAACAGAAGTGTTTCATTATTACAGAATCCATTTATCTTTTTCTTCCTTTATTGTTCATATTTTCTGTGTCCCGTTTAAAAAACATTCCCCTGCCACAAGAGCTCAAGTCTTTTCTCCTGTGTTCTCGTCTGGAGATCGCAGTTTTAACTCTTATGTTTAGGTCTATGATTTGATTTACTGTTAATTTTAGTTTGTGGTGTCAAGAAAAAGTTGATGTTTGTATTTTTCCTTTATGGATGTCCAATTGTTTCAGACCGTTTTTAAAAATTATTTTAAAATCTTACTTTGTGGTAAAATTTCTGTGCCGTGAGCTTTACCACTGGAATCGGCTGGAAGCGGCAGATCTGTGGCGTGAAGCACTTCGCACGCCGCGCAGCCGGCACCGCCCGCCGCCCCCGGGGCCCTTCGTCTTCCCAAAGGAATCTGGGCCCGTGAAACAGCGACTCCCGGCCCCGCCCCGCCCTCCCGGGGCCACCGCGACGCCAGGGCCCCGCCGCCCCGCGCCTTGCGGCCAAGCCGCCCTCGCGCCTCCGCGGGGAGCAGCCGGCCGCGGGCACGTGGGCCTGCCCTGCACTTTCTGCTCTTCCCCTTTCATCTATATTTATACACTTTCTCCAGTGCCACAGTGTCTTGATTTCTGTACCTTTACGGGAGGCCTTGCCATCGGGGAGGAGAAGTCCTACAGCTTTGTTCTTTGTGAATCGTGTTGGCCGTTCTAGGTCATTTTTATTTCTATATAAATTTTAGACTCAGCTTGTCAATTTCTACAAAAACAGCTGGTTGGGAACTTGACTGGCGTTGCACTGAACCTATGAACGTGTTTAGAGAGGGTGTCATCTTAACAAAGCTGAGTCTTCCGTGCGTGAACGCGCCGTGTCCTCTCATTTATTTGGGTCGTCCTCGGCTTATCCTGGCGAGGCTTAGTAGTTCTCATGTAGAGTTCTTGCACATTTTTGTTAAATTTATTCCTGAGATTTTTGTTTTCTCACATTATTGCAAATGAAATTTTAAAATTTTGTAGTTTGTTGCTATTACCTAAAAACACAACAGATTTCGCATTTAAATTTGTGACCTTGTTAAAATCACTTTGTTTTAGTTGCATTTTTGTGGGGTCCTTAGGATTTTTCTGCATAAACAATTGGGTAATCCGTAAAGAGCAAAAGCACTTCTTCCTTTTGAACTTTGTGTCATTTGTTTCTGTTTGTTGTCTTAGTGCGAGGGCCCTGAAGAGCGGTTGGAGCAGGCCCCCTGGCTCAGTCACGGGGGAGCGCTCAGCGCTTCACCACCAAGTGCGCTGTGGCCTTCTGCCTTTTTTGTAGTTTGCCTTTATCAGGTTGAGAAAGTTTCCTTCTAATCTGTCTGCAGACTTTTTCCTCACGTGCCGATGTCTGGCTCTCTTAAGGAACTCTTTTGAAACCTCACCAATGACCCTGCTTACGTCTCCTTAGGCAGAACTGGGTCTGGCTGCAAGTGAGGCCAGAAAATGAAGTTCTTTCCTAGGTGAGCACATGGCTGCCCCCTACAAAACCAGCTCTGTGGATAAGGAAGGCCAGATGCGTGTCAGAACAGATGGCTGGCCATTGGCGGCCCAGGCGTGCGTTCTGGACCAAGTTACGTTTACTCCACGCTTCTAACCTACTATTCTGTTGCTACCGAACAAAAGCTGTTCTTTAATTTTTACTTTCTGTAGGCAATTTGTGCTCTATGGGCACTTTCAAGACCCTGCTGTCCCTAGTGTAATTCAGCTACCACACGATGCACCTGGGTGCTGTGTTGGCTTCGGTTATCCTGTTTGGGACTTGTGGTGGTTGCCAAAGCTAAGGAGTTAAGTCTCTCATCAAACCTGGAAATTCTCCACTGTTATCTTTTCAAATTGTGTGCCTCCTCAGTGTCTCCTATGAAAAATACGTTCTGTCTCATGGATGAAGCTCGGAAACAGGCGGGAAGTGTAACAAGCCATTGACGACAGGACAAGCCATGCGAGTTTGCGTGTCTGAAGGCCCTGGAATAGGCAGTCACGGCGGCAGCCAGCAGGGTCAGGTCGCGGGCGAGAAGAGTCCGTGCTTCACGGGGACAGAGCTGCTCCGGGTGCTGGCAACGCTCTGCAGACGGAGAGAGCCGATGTCCCCACGACGTCATGCACGTATGTAATGAAACTGTGAAGTGTGAAGTTTTCTAAAAGATTAAAAATATTTTTACTATGTTAGACCTTCTCAGTCCAACTTCTGCAAAAACGTTCTTTTCTCCTAGTCTGTCTGTTTCATATTCTGGGTAATTTCTTCAGACTCATCTTCCAGTTCAGCAATTCTCAGCTGTGTCTAGTCTGCTATTTAAGCTGCTCATTGAAACTTCAATTATTATATTTTTCATTTCTAAAGTTATACTTTGTTCCTTTTCAAATCTATCAGATTCTGTTTTCTCCTTTTGTTCCCCCCCTGATTCCAGTAGTTTTTCATTCCTTGTTCAGGTTTTTAATCTTTTGTCTCTGCGAATGTTTTTAGCATACTTACATGTTTCGTGATTTTACCCTGTGCTCTGACTTTGGGGACCTGGCGGGACCGAGCTGAGCCCGCACTCCTGCCGAGCTGCGTTCATCTGCTCCTGCTGGCCGCCTCGGGGTCACCAGCCTTCAGCCACTTCCCCCGAGTCCAAGCCCTCCCCTCCTGCTCCCCCCCCGCCCCCCCCCCCCGGTGGCCTGCATCGAAACCTACACCCTTTGAGAGTGAATCTGTACTTACGAACTTTGAGGGGAGATTTGATCTCCATCTTGCGGGGAGGTCGTTCCAAGGTCCTTCCTTTATCTTTCCTGGAAAGCAGGAGGTTTTTTCCTCGTCTTTCTAGCTTTCCACTGAGATTACGGATCTTTGAAGTCCTGACTTTGCGTGAGAATCTAAATTCCACCTCCCACACTGCATGGGCCTGAGCCCCTGGCTCGTCTCCTGTGCAGCCGTTAAAACCAAAGCTTTGAGTTCTTGGTACTTAGCCAGCCGCCCTTCGTTTCTGCTTCATCCCGTGTCCCTGGGGACATCCCTTCCTTTCTCTACAGCTCGGCTATACGTTTAAAAGAATGCGCATTGCATTTTTGTCAGCATTTCCAAGTGCTTTGTGATAGAGGGGTTTTAGATCACGTTGTTGGAACAGTGATTCAGCCACAGCGGTCAGCACATACAAGTGTTTAATGATTTCTTTTGCTTGACAGGTCATAAGTGAATGCAAAAGTGAACAGAAGGACATTCTGAGTTTTAAAACATTTATACTCACGACGGCCGGAGGCATGAAGGACAGAGCAGTGACCGGATGGGGTCCACCTGGTCAGCCACGCCCTTTCGTTCCCTGAGGACCTTGGCGCCTTGATCACGGGTTGCTGGCTCACCCCGAGCTCCCACATCACCCATCTCCACCCCAGTGATCCCTCACTCCATGGCCGCCCAGTTCCTTGAGCGCTCAGCTAGGCTTTGGGTGTCGACGGCAGACCCACGAGCGGTTGGTCTGCAGACAGGGATTTCATACGTGGAAGCCGTGGCTACGAGGTCCCTGGGGGCCTGACGGAGCGCCAGTCTGAGCACCTGGAAGGAGACACAGTCTCCCCACAGCACCACAGACCTTGCCCCTCGGGCCTTGCCCCTGTGCCCGTCGGCAAAGTGAGGGGTCAGAGAGCTGAAGCCCGAGGCCGGGTCTGACACACCACCCTCCGCCTCGGGGCGGGGCGCGCCACAGAGCTCTGGGCTCCGCCTGCGTGGGACAGTGCGCTCCTCGCCCGGCCGGGCCCACAGGGGCCTCTTCACACTTCCAGGACGACCGCTAAGTCCACGTGTCTCAAATGGCTGCCCTTGCTTTGGCCTAGGTCCCCAAGTGACTGCGTGGAACGCAGCCCCTGGCCCTGCCCGCGGTGCAGACTGGGCTTTCTGTGAGCAGCAAATGAACATCTTTGTGCTAAGTCACTGCCACCTGGGTGTTACCTGTCGAAGTAGCCGGTGCTTCCTGGACTGAGGCGGGGGGCCTTCGGGAGCCTCCGGGGCGAGCACGCAGGTGCACCGTCAGGCCGCCGGGGCGTCCCCCACGCTGTGCCTTGAGAAATGGGGAGTCAACACGACAGATTCGGGCACCCGCTGTGTCTACTGTGAGATGCACAGCGGCCCTAAACGAATGTCCTGTCTGACCCCCAAAGCCCCCTCTGGTCAGTGGGCTGGCAGGGGCTGGGGCGTGGATCAGAGTCTGGGAAAGTGGCATGAGTCTGGGGTCCTGTCCCCGCAGACCCCATGCCCCCCACAGGGGAGCAGGCTGCACAGCCCTGGGATTTTCCGCCAGGTCTTTCCCGTGGGCAGTGGCTCCGGCCTGCGAGTGAGTCACGTCCAGGATGCGGAAGAGGGGTCGTGACTCTCTGGCATTGTGACTCAGGCCTGGGCCGTGCTCCCGGGACTGCGGGACTTCCCAGCACCCCCCCCTCCGACACTGCCCTGTTTTCACCCCAGGGGTGACTCTGTGGCCAATGAACCCAAGTCCTCTGAGACCACACTGTTCCTCTTGGCTGCCACAAGACCATGGCGGCCTGGCCATGTGGCCTCTGCCGCTGCACTCCGTTTCCACCCTCCAGCGGCCCGCCCAGAGCGCGTCGGGCGCCCCTCCCTGCACCGGAGCGCACCTGCGTGTCCAGGCGAGGCCACCTCAGGTCCTCCCAAGACGGCTAGAGAACAGCCGGGCCGGTCAAGCACAACGCGGCCCTTGGATGAGCCTCTTCTGTCACACCGAGGCGCTTCCGGCCCCTCGGCTCCGTCGACGTGGGCAGTCGTGAGCCCAGGTTCTGGTCACTAGAGCACAACAGCCAGCAGCACCCAGGCCCTGTGCCGCCAGCCGCCAGGCACCAAGTGGAGGCCCGTCTTCCCCAACAGCTGTGCCTCGGGTCCACGCCCACACGGTGGCAGCAGAGAGCCCGCCACGGCCAGGCCACGCCGCGCTCGGAGGCTGCGAGCCAATCTCGTCCGCGGCCTGCAGCCACGTCCCAGACCAGACACGGGACCTGCTCGGGAGGCCACTCCTGAGCCCGCCTCGTCCTCTGGATGTCCCACGCCTGGTCTGGCAGACCTTCCTCTGGGACGAAATTAGTGTCGTGAGAAAATGCTCAGGCGATGATCTGATGAACTACAGTGACAGATTTGTTTCCGGAACCAGTCAGCCACCCACCTGGTGTCATTCACAGGGCTGTGACCTGGCACCAGGATGGTCTCTGTACCTACTCTGAAACTAATTCTCCGTCCTGCCCTGGTCCTGTAGGGTCATTCCCCTTGCCATAAAACCTGACCTCTGCTTGAAACTTGACTACCTGACGGTTCTTCACCTCCACACCTGTTCGTCACCCAGATAACCCCTCAGGGCCTCAGCTAAGATGTCGCCTGTGGGAAACCCTCCCTCCCTGGAAGTTTCGTGGCCCTCGCCCAGCACCCGCCAGCACCCCACCCCAACAATAGCAGTAGCAACGACACAGACCTGCCGCATGCTGTGCCCTGCCCGCCAAACAGGACGCGTGTATTCACCATGACACTCCATCCACTTACAGGGCCCAGTTCACACCTGAGCAGGTGGGCGAGAAGGAGCAGGGAGCTGGGAAGTCCCCACTGAGAAGGTGACATCCCAGGGGGCCTGAAGGAGGGGATGGAGCTAGCCATGCCCTATGGGTCAGGAATTCCAGATGGGGCACAGCAGAGTCAGAGCCCTGAGGCTCAAGGATGCAACTGACCCGCAGTCGGGTAGGGGGTAAGGGACGGCACCACACAGTGCCACCTCACAGCAGCCACAGCACCCCTGAGCAGTGCTGCCCCATCTGCTCGGAGCCACCACCCTTTCTGCGAGGCCTCCTGCCCCCTCTCCGTTCTGATGGGGGCCGCAGGCTGACTCTACTCAGGGCCACCCCAGCAAGTGCTCAGACCCCCACGATGACATTTTGCAGTGGGAGAGGGAGAAGTGGCCTCAAGTTGGATCACAGCATGGGCAAGTGGGGCTCGGTAGTGACGGGTTTCAGGACACATTACCCCAGAGTGTGGCAGTTGGGCATGCTGATGGTTTTAAGGGGAAGGAGTTGAAGAAAACAGACCCCCTCAATCCCCGAGCCAGGCCATCCAACCCTCATGTGAGAAGTGCCCCCAAACCTGGAGGAAAGGGGGCAAAGGGGGAAATGGGAACAAATGCCTTGCACGGACCCCCCGTTCACCACGTGACCTCACCTCCTGACCTGTCATGTCCCCTGCAGACCTGGCATGAAATGCTCAGGTTCGACTGTTGCTGTGGGTCGCCGTGGACTGGTGCACCTCCGCTGTCATGTGACACTCATGAAATTAACAAACGTGGATGCTTCTGCTGGTCCTTCTTCGTCAGTTTAACTTTCAGACAGGCCAGGACCAGAGGGTCAAGGGAAGCTGTCTCCCCCCACGCAGGAGAGGAGAAGGGTGGGGGCAATGGATGGCAATCAGAGAGGAGGCGCCTGGGTGAGGGGGTCCGGCTGAAGGCGGGCGTGGTGGCCGATGTCACCAGGGGAGGGCAAGGGGTCAAGAACCTTATCAGGTGTTGAGAGTGGAGGGTTTTACGAGGAAGGGCACGGATGGGCCTGGTCGAGGCTTCAGGAGCCTGACCGAGGAGTGGTCAAGCCAAGAATCTCTGTCCCCTGCCACTCTCGCCCCGGCTGAGGCGTGCACCCACCAGCAGCACCTGTCTGGGACTGGGACCAGCCACACGACCTCTGGGTGGGGTGGCAGGAACGGTGGTGGTCGCTGTGGGCAAGGAGGATGGAGTGGAGGGGGCGGGCAGAGGCCTGAGCGGTGGCCTCTGGGGTCCCAGGTCCCCACGGCGGCTGGGCTCAGGAGCCATGTTCTCCCTGGGGCAGCTCATGCACCTGGTTCACCGCAGGCAGGCGGGGAAATGAGGGCATCTCTCACCCCTGCTTCTAGATCAGAACCAAAGCCTCGCCCTTCCCCCTCAGGCTCCTCTGTTCGCTGTGGGCGGTCGTTCCAAATTAGCCGTGTCCCAGGGGTCCAGAGCTACTTCCCGACCCCAGCGGGCTGCCTGCCGTTGGCGCGCTGCCCCTCTTGCCAGCTCCTGTGGCAGCGTCAAAGAGCTCACAGCTCCAAAGGCTCAGCCGCCCACAGAGGCTCCGCTTTGAACTAAGGTGACTGGCGGCCACGCACCTCCTCCTCCACGCGGGGCGGGCGGGGCCAGCCCGTGTGCGCACACCTGAGCGCCCCGCGGAAGCAGCGCCAGCCGTGTGCACGACGGTACGGCGCGGGAGGGCTCTGCCCAAGAATCAGGGCAGGTCCTGGCTGCCTGGGGTGGCTCTGCACGCGGCCCACGGGGCAGGACGGCTTTGGGCTGGTTCCCTTCTAACTCCAATGTTCAGTGCCCACAGGCCGTGATCGCTCCAGTAACAGGGTCAAAGATTTCGGGGTTGCGGACCAACTTCCTGTCCCGGCCCTCACCCGATCTTGCGCCCACGCACAAGCCCAGAAACCACGCTGGAATGCGACGGCAGGGCGACGCGCCAGGGACTAGCCCCCTCTCTGGAGTCCGGGCCCTTCACATCGGCCCCCACGGCCCCTCGTATTGAGCTCCCAGTCGCGTCGGGAAAACGCCAGCTCCCCCAACAGGGCGGGGCCTCAGTGGAAGCCGTGTCCTGAGCCCCACCCGGGTCCCAAAGGCCTATCCACGCTCCACGGGCTCCAGGGTCAGGGAGCACGGGAGGCCGTCCCCAGCCAGGAGCCCAGGTCCTACTGCTCCTGAGGGCAGAGGGCGCAGAGGGCGCCCTGAGCATACGGAGGGACCTGAAGCCAGACAGCGGTGGGGGGCGGGGAACGTCCCCTGGGGGGGACTGCCCTAGGGGAGCCACTGGGGGACAGTCACCGCAGACCTCGCGGCGGGCTGTCAGCACGCAGAGTACGAGACCCACCTAGCAACCCTGCGGACACCTGGCTTTAACTTCCACACAGCTAAACAAATGGGACCAAAAAGTGAAGTCGCCTGTCCAAGGCTGTCCAGTGACACGGCCAGGACCAGGAATCGCTCCTCGTCCGATGGGTCCCTCCCATCGGTGCGCGCTGGAGGCGGACCAGACCCCCGACGTCCGCCACACGCCACACACAAAAACACACCACACGCCGCGTCACACACAAACCACACGCCACAAGCAGTGCTGGAGGAAAAGTCAGCGGCGGTTGGCTAGCTCAGCGGGCGCCCAGGACAATGTCCGCGCTCAGGTCCAATAGAGACGGAGCCCCCGCCAGCCGGGGGCCAGGACAGCCCCGCGCACGTGGCGCGGACGCCGGGGTGCCCGACCGCGCGCCGGCGCCAACGGCCTCGGGCGCACGGCGGCCGCGCGCGCGCCCCGCCCCGCGTCGCCCCGCGTCGCCCCGCGTCGCCCCGCCCCGCAGGGCCCGGGCCGCCCCGACGCGACCCCGAGGTCCCGGCCGGTCCCCGGTGCGCGCCGGCCCGGCCTGCCGCAGGCCCGGCCCCGCCGCGCCCGGCCCTGGTCCCGCCCCGCCCCGCCCCCGCCCGGGGCCGCGCGCGGCGGGTCACGCGACCGCGGGGCCGGCCGGGGGCGGGGCCGGCGCGGAAGTGCCAGGGAGCGCACCCTGCCCGCGGCCCGCGACCCGCCCCTCGGCCGGTACTGCCCTCGAGTCACCGCGCCGGACCCCCCGGGTAAGTGTCATGTGACTTGTGTCCCAATCACGAGCCTGGGCCGGGACCCCTGGGTGAAGAGAGTCAGATTTCTGCCCAGAATCTGTAGGTGTCCTGGTCCAGGAGGGTCTCCAGGGAGACGTGTCCCAGGCTACTGCCTCCTGCGTTCCCCGGTTACCGAGTCCACTGGGACTTCAGGAAGAGGCTCGTTGGGTTCAGGGGGTCCGGGGTCTCAGGGGAGGGTGGTGTGGGGTCAGCGGTCTCTGGGCCAGAGCTTGCTGGAGCCAGTTTGCCTTCCCTCCCAAGGGTCTCTTTGTGACAAGCCTGTCTGCGCTGTGTGCCATGGCGATGCTGTGGGCCCTCGCTCTGGTCTTGGCTGCAGGTCTGGATGCTGCCAGGCCCCCTAACATCTTGCTCATCCTTGCCGACGACCTGGGCTATGGGGACCTGGGCTCCTACGGCCACCCCAGTTCCACCACCCCCAACCTGGACCAGCTGGCCGCAGGGGGGCTGCGGTTCACAGACTTCTACGTGCCGTCGTCCCTGTGCACGCCCTCCCGGTGAGCGGGGCGCGAGGCGCCTGGACCGAAGGGCTGTCCAGTTCCTCCCAAGTCCCCGCTGGACTGCGGTGGGGGCGGGAGAGGGTCTACCTGTCTGCAGGTTCCCGGCCGCGCCCGTCTCAGTCCCGGCTTCTCTGTCTCTCTGTCTCTGTGACGTGCCTTGCAGGGCCGCCCTCCTGACTGGCCGACTCCCAGTCCGGACAGGCCTGTACCCTGGAGTTCTGGGGCCCACCTCCCGAGGGGGCCTGCCCCTGGAGGAAGTGACTCTGGCTGAGGTCCTGGCTGCTCGAGGCTACCTCACAGGGATGGCTGGCAAGTGGCATCTTGGGGTGGGCCCTGAGGGGACCTTTCTGCCATCACATCAGGGCTTCCATCGATTCCTGGGCATTCCATACTCCCATGACCAGGTAGGGACCCCTGGGGCCCTCAGCACCCTCCTGGCCAGCCCCACCCCTGTCAACCCCCGCCCCCCTCAGCCCCCACCCTGCTCCTTGACCCCACCGCCCACCCCCACCTTCCACCCCGTCAGCCCCACCCCTGCCCCCCCTCGATCCCCCCACCCCCACCCCCTCCATCAGCCTCACCCCTGCCCCCTCTGCACCTACCCCCCACACCCCCACACCCCCCCACTCCCACCCCCACTCCCAGTCAGCCCACAGCTCAGGCCACTGACCGGTGCTGTTCCCCCAGGGCCCATGTCAGAACCTGACCTGCTTCCCGCCGGCTGTCCACTGTGACGGCACCTGTGACCAGGGACTGGTCCCCATCCCGCTGCTGGCCAACCTGTCCGTGGAGGCGCAGCCCCCCTGGCTGCCCACGCTTGAGGCGCACTACGTGGCTTTCGCACGCGACCTCATGGCCGAGGCCCAGCGCCAGGCCCGCCCGTTCTTCCTGTACTACGCCTCCCACGTGAGTGGCCCTGGCCGCCCCTCGGCCGTCCTGACCCCGGCCCAAGGCTAACTCCAGTCTCTGTCCCCAGCACACCCACTACCCGCAGTTTAGCGGGCAGAGCTTCGCCAGGCAGTCGGGCCGCGGGCCATTCGGGGACTCTCTGATGGAGCTGGACACAGTTGTGGGGGCCTTGATGACGACCGTGGGGGACCTGGGGATGCTCAGGGAGACCCTGGTGCTCTTCACCTCAGACAATGGGTACGCCGGGGGACGGGGGTGCCAGCTGAGCCTCCAGGCCCAGTGTGGGCGTCTCTCCCTCTTGACTGCTGGCCGGGGACAGAGGGATGAGGGACACTGGCCGTGTCACAGTGACTTACGGGTGCATGTGGGGGGCAGGCCACAAGGGCGCAGCGGCGCAGGTCCCCAGAGGACAGGGAGGGGACGGGCACGTGCTGGCTGTGTCTACGCTTGGCGTGTAACTCGCAGGTCTGGGGCTGGGGTCACCGGGGCTGGGCAGAGACCCTGGGCTCCTCGTGCCAACCGCCTCCTGTGTGTCCCAGGCCAGAGACGATGCGGATGTCCCACGGCGGCTGCTCCGGCCTCCTGCGGTGCGGGAAGGGGACCACCTACGAGGGGGGCGTCCGAGTGCCGGCCTTGGTGTTCTGGCCAGGCCACGTCAGCCCCGGTCAGTCCTCAGGCCCTGTCCTCGTGGGCCCCGGCCCCGCCTTCCCAGCCCCAATGGCGAGCACAGTGACCACACAGCCCTCTGCCCCCAGGCGTGACCCACGAGCTGGCCAGTACTTTGGACCTGCTGCCCACCCTGTCGGCTCTGGCTGGGGCCTCACTGCCCAACGTCACCTTGGATGGCATTGACCTCAGCGCCCTGCTCCTGGGCACAGGCAAGGTGGGCCCAGCACCCCGGGCTCTTCGGCGCCCTCCCGTGCCCAGCAGTGAGCATGGGCAGCACCCCTGGCGAGTGTGTCTGAGGCTGCCACCTGCGGGGCGCATCGGTGCCCAGGGCCCGTCCGCACCCCGTGACCCCGGCTTTATCCCCAGAGCCCCCGGAAGACTTTATTCTTCTACTCGGCCAACCCAGACGAGGTCCGAGGGGTCTTTGCTGTGCGGAGCGGGAAACACAAGGCCCACTTCTTCACCCAAGGTACCTGCCCTGTGGCCCCGGTCCGCGGCCCCGAGCCCGGCCCCTGCCCTCCTCGCCCTGTGCACAGATGTGCCCCCTCCCCAGGTTCTGCCCACAGCGACACCACGCCGGACCTTGCCTGCCACGCCTCCAGCCCACTGACTGCCCATGATCCCCCGCTGCTCTTTGACCTGTCCAAGGACCCTGGTGAGAACTACAATCTTCTGGGAGATGTGGCCAAGGTCCCCCCAGAGGCCCTGCGGGCACTGAAGCAACTGGAGCTGCTCAAGGCCCAGTTTGATGCTGCCATGACCTTCAGCCCCAGCCAGATGGCCCGAGGCGAGGACCCTGCCCTGCAGATCTGCTGCCAGCCGGGCTGCAGCCCCCAGCCATCATGTTGCTACTGCCCAGAGCCCAGGCCAGAGGGCAGGCCTAGGGGCAGGCTCCAGCCCAGGCCTAAGCCCGTCCCCGAGGGCAGGTCCCAGCACAGGCCCGAGCCTGTCCCCGAGGGCAGGTCCCAGCACAGGCCCGAGCCCATCCCTGAGGGCAGAGTCCAGCTCATCCCTGAGGGCAGGCCTGAGCCCGTGGCTGAGGGCAGGCCCCAGTCCATCCCCATCCCCGAGGGCAGACTCCAGCTCATCCCTGAGGGCAGGCCTGAGCCCTTGGCTGAGAGCAGGCCCCAGCCTGCCCCTGAGGGCAGGCCCGAGCCCTTGGCTGAGGGCAGACCCCAGCCTGCCCCTGAGGGCAGGCCCGAGCCCCTGGCTGAGGGCAGACCCCAATCCATCCCCATCCCCGAGGGCAGACTCCAGCTCATCCCTGAGGGCAGGCCTGAGCCCTTGGCTGAGGGCAGGCCTGAGCCCCTGGCTGAGGGCAGACCCCAATCCATCCCCATCCCTGAGGGCAGAGTCCAGCTCATCCCTGAGGGCAGGCCCGAGCCCCTGGCTGAGGGCAGACCCCAGTCCATCCCCATCCCTGAGGGCAGAGTCCAGCTCATCCCTGAGGGCAGGTCCGAGCCCTTGGCTGAGGGCAGACCCCAGTCCATCCCCATCCCTGAGGGCAGGCCCGAGCCCCTGGCTGAGGGCCGGCCCCAGCCTGCCCCTGAGGGCAGACTCCGGCTCATCCCTGAGGGCAGGCCCCAGCCTGTACCTGAGGGCAGGTCCGAACCTGCAGCTGAGGGCAGACCCGAGCTTGTGGCAGAGGGCAGGCCTGAGCCCATGGCTGAAGGCAGGCCTGAGCCCATCCCTGAGGGCAGACTCCGGCTCATCCCTGAGGGCAGGCCCCAGCCTGCCCCTGAGGGCAGGTCCGAGCCTGCAGCTGAGGGCAGACCCGAGCCCATGGCTGAAGGCAGGCCCGAGCCCATGGCTGAGGGCAGGCCCGAGCCAGAGGCCGTGGCTGAAGGCTGGCTCGAGCCCGAGCCCGTCTCTGAGGGCAGACCCCAGACTGTCCCTGAGCCCGTCTCTGAGCCCATCTCCCAGACGGTCCCTGAGCCCACCCATGAGCCCATCTCTGAGAGCCCTGGTGGAGAATAGCCCAGTTTCCTCAGCCCCTGAGGCATGTGACAGTCATTTGCTGAGGTGCAGGTGTGGATGTGGTTTGTACCTGATAACCCAATAACAGCAGCTGGCACTTGGAGGTGTGATCATTCATCCAATTCTTGTGCTGGCAAGAGGTAGATGCTGGTCTGCCTATGTCCCAAATGAGAAAACTGGGGAGTGGAGGGACCCAGCGACTTGTCTGGGGTTACGGCCAGTGAGGTTGGTCTGGGGTCTGGCAGGCCTCCTGGCCCGGGATCTCACCCCACCACCGTAGCGGCTGCCTGTGTTGGGAGCACGAGCTGTCCCGAGTGCTTTGTGTGCCAGGAGCAGGGTGGGGAGGCACAGGGTGTGACAGAGGACCCCAGAGGAGCAGAGTGCCAGTGAGAGCGGTCTCGCTGGAGGCTGGGCCGGGCCACCTCGGCCCTTCCCAGGAGCCTGGCTAAAGGCGGGCGGCAAGCTGCGTGCTGGGGATAGGGGGGATCAGGAGAAAGGGGGCTGCGGGCCGCCAGGGTCAAGGACGGCACCTCAGCAGCTCATGAGAGAGCCCCTCACCTGACATCCCACCTGTGTCTCCCAAAGCTCTGCATTTCCAGCCTAAACACACATTTCCTGTCTCCTGGCTTCACCTTTGACCCCACGTAAGCAATCCCCTGCCCAGCAGACAAAACGATCTCTTAGAAATGTGTCAAGTCTGGTTCCATCCCTGCTCAAAATTGCAGGCTCGGAGTAAAACCCGTCCTCTGGCAGTGGCCCCCATGCCCTGGCCCCCTCGCCCTGGCGGGGCAGCCTGCCTGTCCCTCGACCTCGGCAGGGCCTGGCCCCTCTGCAGAGGGGACCTCCCGACTGCCCACTCGCATCCACAAGGCAGCATGAAGGCCTCTCGTTGCCCCCCCCCAAGCGTGCTCACGGGGCTCTGGCAGACCCCATGTGCTCCAGCCGTGAAAGGGGTGCTATCTGGGTGCTCCGGGCCCCAGCGTGGGCGATCTGTCTCCGTGACCCCGCCTCACGGACAGGCCCCGCCCTTTTAGGGGCGGGCGCAGGCGCTGGACCCCTGAGGTGCGAACTCTGCCTGTCGCAAGAGGGCAGCAGCTGATCACAGTCTGACGGTCGGCCGGGCGTGGTGTGTGACCAAGGGTCCTGGGCAGTCTGCTGGGACTCCAGGGTCCTCTGGGGGCTGTGCGGACGGTACCGTGGCAGCACTGGGCCTGACCAGACGCTGCCCAGCAGCTGCTGCACTGCGTCCCCCGCCGTCCACTTCCAGAGCGCGCGGTGCCCAGAGACAAACACGGCTGCTCAAGCGACCACCCGCGGGTCGTCGGTTACTCGCAACCCAGAGCAGGCTCCCGGGGGCGGGACGTGTGGCGGGCACGTGTGTGTGTGTGTGTGCAAGCAGCCTCCTGAGTGCCCCTTGGTGTCAGACGCAGTGTGCCAAGGCACCTCCGTGTTCTCCGTGTGACTCTCCCATCGCTCTGGTTGGGGGGCTACACAGATCATACCCCAAATCCTGGGGACTGTCCCCATGGGCGGGTGGTTGCCTTGGGGACCCCTGCAGCCACTGACACTGGTCCCACCCGGCCTGGGCATGCCTGCCCCCTGCAGCCTACAACTTCTCTTCCAGTGGGGCCCGCAGTCCCCTCAAAGTGCCTCGGTTTCAGGGTGAGGACAGAGGAGCTGGACCAGGCACATGACCTGTGGATCAGATCGAAAGGCGGACGCTCCAGGGCCCAGTGCACGCTCCCCCTGCAGGACCTGCAGCGCCGCCTCCGGTCCGAGGCCGGCACAGTGAGCGTCACTGCGCCGGTTCCACTAACGTTTGTTCAGCATCCAATGCCATGCACAGTGCCTGGCACAGGTCGCCGGAGGGGGCACCCCTGCTCCCCGGTGCTCACTGTCCAGCAACGGAACCGAGCATGAACCCTGGGGTCTCAGACACGCGGTGGCTCTCAGCGGCCGAAGCCCGCACCTGTTGCAGGTGGGGGTGTGGGCGCTGTCTGGGGAGAGTGCTGCCAGGCGCCCCACCCTGACTGGGGTGGGAGCATGCAGACGTGCGTGAAGCAACAGGCTTGCGCTCCAGGCGTGTGCACTTTGTGGTGTCGTGTGTGTGTGTGTGTGTGTGTTTATACTCCACATGTAGCAGTGATGAGTGCCACAGAGGACGAGTACTTGTTCCTACGGGAGCATAATCATGACGCCGGCACAGGGTGGGCGCTGGGGGAACAGTGGAACCAGGCGGGACACTTCCCTGTCCCCCGAGGCTGCGCTGCCCCCAAATTGAAGGCGCGCTGTCTGCACCCCAGGCGGAGAGGGCGCAGGTTGACCCTCCGTTCCAGTCCCCTGGGTTTTCCCGTGATGCTTTTGGGAGTGGAAAAGCCCATTTGTCACTTCAGCTGCTTTAGGACAATGCACCGTCCTCATTCAGGCACTCGTGCGTGCACACACAAACGCGTACGTACGCGCGCACGCGCGCTCACGGGCCTGTGTGCGCACAGGCACGCGCGGGCACGCACGGGCACGCGCGCGCCCACGGCGGCCGCGAACGCCGCCCGCAGTGTCCCTGTGCGCACACAGGCCCGTGAGCGCGCTTCTCTCTCCTGCTGCTGCTGCCGCTTCGAAACACAGCCGCTTTCCCGTGAGCCTGACGTCGCCCGGTGCCTGGCGGGCGGCGCCCCCAGCCCAGCCCACCCCAGCCGCTTCCTCCGGAAGGAGCGAGTGCTCTGGGAACCGCCGGAAAGGCCGCACGTGGGTGCCGCGGGTCCCCTCCCTGCGCTGGGAGGCGACCCGGCCCACGGGCAGCGGGCGGGCCGCCCTCCCTGTCGTCCTCCCGCCTCACTCCCGCGCTCGCCTATCCCGCAGGTGACCAGAAGGGGGAGCAAAACGGGGCCTTTCCACGGAATGGACGGTTCTCTCCTCCGACCGTCCCGAGCCGCGGCCTCAGCTGTGTGCGCGCCCGCGCCTGCGCGCAGCTGCGCGTTTCACAGCGCCGACCTGGGCGGCCTCCGCCCTGCTGCGAGCCCGGCCACCGCCTTGGCCCCAGGCCTGCTGCAGGGGCGGCACTGGCGGAGGCGAGGTCGTCAGTGCGCTCCCACCGCCTCCTTGGCGTGAAGACGCCTCTTGCCTGCGTCACCCCTGGGAGCCCCAGCAGCCTCCCGCTGGATCGCCTTTGGTTAAGTGACCCAGAGTCAGTGTCGATAGGTCGGCGGAGACCTATAGGTGATAACTGATGCAGAAAAACGTTAGGTACCAGCCCACTCTCCCAGCCCCAGCAGATGAGACGCGATCCCTGCAGACCAGGGAGACAGAGGCTGCTGCAGGCCGCGTGCGGCGGGTTTGGGGTGGAGGATGTGGGACTGCCTCCTGGGGACACCGAGGCAGAGCACTGGGGATCCACCCGTGCCACCCCTGGCTGGACAAGTCACCTGCCCTGAGGCCCCTCCCCTCTGATCTGGACGGTGCTGTCCGTCACTGTGGGGGGCGGGACCGCGAGGAAGGGCAGAGAGGGGGCCGGGAGGCTTGTGGGGCTAACAGTGGACTCTGCGGCCCCGAGCTCTGCTGGCCGCCTTGGAGCGAAGCTGCAGACAGACGCCAGGCCGCCAGCCTCCTCTCCAGGTAAGTCTCACGCGGAAGTCCCAGATGGCTGCAGGTGGGTCGCGTGCTCTGGGGACAGGCTCTGTCTAGACAAAGGGTGCCGAGTCAGCGGCCTGTAGGGTGGTGAGCCGGGTCCTGCAGAGGTGGGGTTTGGCCCTGGGGGGGGGGGGGCGGGCATCAGGCCCCATGTGCCAGGAGAGTGCCAGGAGCCGGCTGCTCCTGTCTGGTCCAGATTTGCACAAAGGAAATAAGAAATAAAAGCAAAGTTGCTTTTTTGTTGTCAGCGCAAATGATGCCAGGACAGCTCTGGGCCCAAGTCAGTTGGTCCTCTGCCAGCTCGCTCGCAGGGGCTCTGGCTTCTGGGGGTGGGGCCACAGCACGGGGACCCCCGCGTGACACAGGCCGATGCTGCATTTTGTGCTATCTCCATAAAGCTCGGCCCAGGTGGTGGTGGGCAGGGGCGGGTCACGCTTCAGGGGAGACCCCACGCTGCATATCAACTCCGGTCCCACGCACCTTACACCTGCACGTGTCCCACCACACCTGTGTCCACACCTGCCAACCAGGTGAGGCCAGGTGAGGGGCGACCTCAGGGGTAAGGAGCCTGGAACCCCCACTCTGCTGGGCACCCTAACACTCGCTCTTCAACGGCAGCCATTCATTTCCTCACCACCTTCACCCTGTGGGGGTCTGTGCACATCCCCTTGGTGTGGGGGAGGGTCTTCTGCCAGGGTCCCTGGTCACGATCTTGTTCTCTGTGCCTCCTTAGGGGTGTCAGAGCTGCCGCTCCACTCAAAGGCTCAGTGGCCTTCGACCACAGCTGCTGCTGGCCACGCGGCTGAGAGGGCCGGCTTCTCCACCCAGCGGGCGAAGTGCCTGCTTCCTGTTCCGCGGGCAGATGGTCAGAGGGACACTTCTCCAAAGGGCCTCAGGCTGGGCCTGACTGGCTGTCCTCCCACGCTGCCTGGCCCCGGCCGCCTCACCGCAGAGAAACCAGCCGCCTGCCCCTTCGCCCCTGGCTGGAATAGGGCACAGTGCTCAGATACGGCGGGGCCGAGGGAAGAAGCCTGCGTCCTGTCGCTGCCGTCCAGCCTGCAGATCTGCTGCGCCTGGCGACTAGATTGGTCTTCCCGGGTTTCCCACCTGGAGCTGAGTGCGTTGCTTCCACACGTGCTGCGTAATTCACTGCTGAAGTATTTCCACCGACATCCAGTGACTGACGCTCCCGCATGTAGAATATAACGTCCGGGGCGTGTGTGACGGCTTCCTCTTATTAATTATATTTTGACATCTATGTTTTTTATTGTAAAGTGATGAAGAGAAATTAGAATCCATCTCTATGATTCTATGATTCCTTTTTCTTGCCACTCAAGCGTTTCGAATCGTGTATTTCTTGGTCTGTCATTTCGTAGCTGGAGACCAGGTGTGCTGAGACTATCCTTCACTGCACCTGTCACTTTATGATGACGTTGGCTACTTAGCTTTGCCTTAACTTCTTAATTCCCCAGTCTGCCTCTACCCAAACAGAATAAAATAGAACCCATATATAGAGAAGAGACTGGAAAATTATACCAAAGTAGTAGCAATAATTCTTTGAATTGAAAAGATATAAGAATTTTTTTACCTCTTTCTTTTCTGAAATTCTCAAAATTTCTATAATGACTATGCGCTACTCTTCATAATGGAAAAATAATGCTGAAAAAACAAAATGGAGAAGCTCTAGTGTGGTGTTTTTAAACTAACAATGGACGGGAAGCCAATGCAGCCCTGTGCCCAGCCCATGTGACCGCAGACTCCCAACAGTCCTGTGACATGGGCATGCCACTGCGGCCAGAATAACTATTTGTTTGGATTTAATTAACATGCCTCTATTTATTTATTTAGTTAGTTAGTTTTTCTGTAAATGTTTCTACTCACATTTGGGGATATCTACTAAGCAGCATGGGATACATGGCTGTCACAGGAAAGAAAGGAGCAGCGCCCCAGAGCGGAGCGGCAGGGTCGGCCGCCGGCCGCCTCCAGGCCCCACCCCGGTCGGTCCCGGTGTGTCCTGGTCTGTCCCAGCACGCGCTTTCCAGCACAGGTGCTGCATGCTTATCTTACAGATGGTTTCTGTATTATTACTAAATGCTTTTCACATCTGCCCAATGTTTCAATTAGGTAAATGTACCTTAATTTAGTTAACCCAACCGGTCAGATCATTTTTATGCTTTCAATATTCTAACAGGGAGTGTGTACAAGGCTCTTTGCTTAGGGTGCGATCTGAGCTGGGCTCCCAGAGGTCCAGGTCACGGCCGCAGTGCCCAGCGCACTCACCCGGGTTCCAAGGCCTCTGCTCCGGGAGCCGGCCGCAGACGCGCCCCTGCTAGGACTCAGACTGGCAGCCTTTGCTGGGGCCGGCGGGAGCCACGCCTCGCCCACCTCCAGGGCAGGAGGTGACCCAGCGATGCACAGAGGGCTGAGGGGGCCAGGGAGGGCCAAGCCAGGGCAGCTGGGGTTCAGCCAGGAGCCACTGCAGAGCTGAAGAGGGCGTGGCCTGGCAGGCCCGCGTGTAAGAACCCAGGTCCGGTTGCAGGTGCAGGTGGCTTTGCAGACACAGGTGGAGGCAGGGAGCCCAGGGGAGGCTGTTTGAGCTACAAAGACCCAGGAGGAAACTCAAGGTGGTTTGAGCCGGGCAGTCGGGGGGGTGGACAGGCAGACTGGGTGACTGGGTAAGGGTGAAGGGGGCAGGGAGGCACGTAGGGTGACTCTAGGACTCTGGCTCAGGTGACTGGGAGAAACATAACACACAGAAGGCAAACGGGGAGGAGCAGGTGGGGAAAAGCGCATGGGCGTTTGAAGTGTCTGAGGCAGTTGGGCCTTGACGGCTCCGAGCCCTCGCTGTGAATGCAGGGCCATCAGTTACAGAGTCTGCAGAGCAAGGGAGGGCTGGGGCTGGCGAGCCAGGGTGCAGCGCTGAGCCAGCCGTCTGCTCAGAGCACGGAGGAGTCCTGGGGTGCACAGGACTGAGCTCTAGGGTCTGCAGCTCAGCCAACCTAGGCTGAGGTCCGGCAAGGGGCAGCTGCTGAGTGGAAGGCAGGAAGGTGTGGCCTGGCAGGTGTGGGAAAGGGCCCTACGAGAAGGGAGTGGTTCCAGGTGAAGGACATGCAAGCGAGTCCAAAGGCTGCCCTGAAGGGTCAGGTGGGAGGGAAAGGTGACCCATCAGAAAAACGGGGAGACAAGGCTCAGAAAACTGCCAGGCCCAGCAGGGATGGGGTGGTGGGCACATGGTGCCCCCCTGAGGTGGACAAGGGCAGTGGGGGTGGGTGTCAGGTCCCCACAGTGGGGCAGCCACGGGGTCTGAGGACCGCGGTGGCATGCCCAAGTGCAGAGGAGTGTGCGTTGCACACTTGTGGCCACTGCAACGTCAGCATCTAGGCTCTGCTCAGTGACTCTTCCTGACCTGCACCTGGCGCTGCCCGTCCATTGCCCTAGTCCCGGGCTCAGAGTGGGGGTGAGGGGTGCGGGACGGCCCTGGCCCCCTCAGGAAGGCATGACCGCCATGCTGCCCTTGGCCCCTCATGGTGGGGGCACCAGGGCAGCCCTCCCTGCAGAGACAGCGTCTGCAATCATAGGGCACAGTGGCGGGTTCTGCCTTTCTTTCTGGCTTGATGGGGACCAGCTTTAAATACCGGATTCGAGATCTCGTCAGGTCAACCTCGTCGTCCCACAAGCATGCACACACACACCCGCGATGCACGCACACCCGGTCCCCCAGCCCGGCCCGCAGTGAGGCTGGAAGCCGTGTGACCAGCACCCTTTCTCTCTGGCCTGTGGAGGGTGTTTGGGGAGAGGCTCCAGGGGGCACACTGGAGGGTGAAGTTTCTCCCAGGCCCATCACTTGGGGGTTTGGCGCCCAGTGCCATGGGTAGCACCTGGGCCCCGGCCCCTTATCTGCCCCCCAGAAACAGACAGGGTCACATCAAGCAGAGAGTTTATTGAGGTGCTGGACTGCGGGAGTTTGCAGCGGCAAAGCGGACGCTGGTGTGCTGGGGTGCGGGGTAGGGCACCCTCCTCCGAGCAAGGTCTGGGGGCTTGGGTGAGCTTCAAGAACAACTCCTAGTGTCCCCAAGGCCCTTCTAGGGAACCCCTCCCTGCTCCTCTGAGCTCCGTGTGGGGCAGTGTGGGGGTCCCTCTCTTTGTCCCTGTGGTCAAGGGTGGGGTGACCCCTTGAGATTCACTATAAAAATTAAAATTCCTTTTAAATCACAGGGGCGGGGCAGGAGGGGGCCACCTGGGAGCCAGATGTCACCAGTCACCTAGAGCCTCGCCGTCCTCCACACCCCTCCCATCTCTGACCCCAAGGTAAAGAGCGGAGGGCAGATTTGCAGGCACAGAGGGGCAGAGACAGACGCAGAAAGAGGGGCCAGAGCAGAGGAGGTGCGCCCACCCCTGCGGCCCCCCCGAGCAAGGCCAGCGCCGGGCATCGGGCGCCTCGCGTCCCCAGTCCAGTCCTCGCCGAAGCTGGCGGCGTCCGCGATGCCCAGGCCCCGCTGCGCGGGAGCGGGGGCCGCGCGGCTACTCCAGGTAGATGTCCTCTGTGGGGCAGGCGTACTCCAGGTGCTCCTGGTAGTACTCCAGGAAGGCGCGGCTGCGGACAGAGCCCCCCAGCACTCAGCCGCCGCCCTCAGGCCCGTCAACTTACTCCCCGGCCTCAGGGCCGCACGCCCGCCAACCCCTGACTCTCCAGCTCCGTGGCTGCTGCTGACCCTGCCCCTGTCTGTGGAACGCCCCAGCCGGGTCCAGGGCCCCGCCCCACCGCCCCAGCCCCGCCCCCCCTCTCTCCAGCACCTGCACCCCCCCACTCCTCGCTGGTCCCACCCTGGGACTCCACTCACCCCACACTCTGGGCCACGGGCCTCATCGACTCCTGGGAGACGAAGACGTGGCAGGCGAAGCGGCTCAGCAGAGGGTGTTTAGTGATGAAGCCGAAATAGCTGCGGGGCAGTCGGCGTGGGCGGCGTCAGAGCGTGCACCCCCGCCTCAGGCCCCCCACGGGCGGAGGAGAGGAGGCCAGAGCAGGGGGCTCGGGAGAGTGAGGAGAGGAGAAGCGTGTGGGACGCAGGAGTTCGAGGCGTCTGGTCCGAGCGCGGTGCGAGAGCGTGCTCGTTTCTCCGGCACAGGCCGACCGGCCGCACCCACCTTCTCTCCAGCCGGTGCAGCCACCCCCGGCCCGCCTGCTTTCTGAGCAGCCCCTGGTCTGTCAAACCCTCTTCCCGGAGAGGAAAGTAGCCCCTGGCCCTGTCTTTCATCCCGTCCCCCCCCCCCCAGCTCTCTTTTCAGGCGCGCCTTCCCCAAACCCGCCTTTGTCTCGGCCAAGACACAGCGGAAGTGCCTGCCTGAGTCCCCGGCACGCGCCGCAGCCCCACTGTGGCCGGGCTGAGCCTCTCGCCGGGCGCCACCGCCAGTGCACACACCCGCCTCGTCCACAGACACGTCGTGGCCCTCAGTCACCACCCTGAGCGGCCGCTCAGGCCGGCCGGCGCCAGCCAGCCCCAGCACGGTCCATTCCTTACTGACCGCAGCCTCGTGACAGCCCTGTGACAGGAGGGAGCTAAGGCCCAGGGGGGTGGGAGACTTGCCCGAGGACACAGCCCATCTGTGGCAGCCTGTGACCTTAATGGCCACAGCCCTCCCTCATCCAAACAGCACGCCCAGCACACGCCTGACCACCTGCCTGCTTCACGATGAGGCCAGCGAACCGCCCGCCCAGCACTGTTTCGCCGGCGCCACCTCCCCAGGATGGGCGGGGCTGAGTCTGCAGCGACAGGACAGCAGCACCTCAGGCCCCCCACCCCCCGCCACCCCCACTCGCCCCTGGGCCGCGGGTCTGACTGCCTTTCCCGTGGACTTGCACCTGTGTCTAGCCTGGAAGCCTGAGCTTGTGGCACCCGGCCCCGCTCTCCTGAAACAAGCCTGTGCTGTCCTCAGCCCACTGTCCACGTGGGCTGGGGCTGCCACGCAGACTGGGCCTCACGGGGCCGGAGCGGGCACTCTGTCGCAGCCTCCGCCCCGAGTGCCGTCGGCACAGTGGCGCCCACCACACCACGTCCGCCCTCAGAGGACAAGCGGCCAGACTGGGCTCGGATGCGCTGACAGTCGGTCCTGCCCCCAGCCAGCACTGCCACGGCGTCCAGATGACACACATGCTGGCCTCAACACCTGTGACCAGCCCCAGCAGCAGCGCCCCACGCCCCGCCTGCCCCTGAGGACTTGCTTCCCCCAGCGCCCCATCGAATCCTTCTGAGCCGCTGGCTGGCCCCGCCTGGCTCGGGTTACCTGCCCCAGCTCCTTCCTCTAGGACACCGGGACCTGGCAGGCAGGAGTCGGGCTGGGCAGGGAGCCTGTGGCCTTTGCCCGCTGGTCTCAGTGCTGGCACGCTCTCTCCCCTTCCACTCCGGTCTCTCCTCGCTCTGCCTGGCCCTCAGTGGCCTCCCGGCTGCAGCTCTCCGCCTGCTCTGAGCTGACACCTCCCTTCCAGGGCCCCCCTACGGCACGTGGCCGCCGCGCTCACTGTTCTGTGTGGCACGCTGCCTCTCCAGGCTGGCCCCCCCTTCGCTCCATGCTTTCTCTTGGTGCGTGGGTTGCTATCTGCCCATCACGCAGATGGCACGTCATCCTCGACCCTCCCCCCAGGTCAGCGTCTACATCCGGTCAGCCCAGGTCCTGCCTATCCCACCTCCCGAACGCCTCCAGGACGCGCGCCTGGGTAACCTCAGCAGTGCCTGTCGCCCTGACTGCGTCATGCTGCCCCCGCATTGCCAGCGGGATTAGTACAAGGTCCTTGGCACAGCCAGAGGGTACAGCACCTCCGGCGGCCCTCCAGCCTCATTCCAGGGACTCCCCAAGACCCGTAGAGCCCCTGGCCCACACCCCATCACCTACCTGCATCCAGAGCTGCCTGAGTAACCTCCCAAAGCCCAGGAGACGCCCTCACCCGCCGTCTGCCCACCGGACTGCACTGATGCTCCCAGCACTCATTCGTCTGTGTGTCTGTGTGTCTGTCCCCCAGGCCAGGCAGGGGTCTCTTCGGTCCATGCCTGCTGCACCCAGAGTGGCTGCAGGCGGGCCTCTCAGGGAGGTGGGGTGCAGGCTGCGTGGCAGCCGGCATGCACAGGGGCCTCCGGGGATGACGAGGTTCTTACCAGCTGTTGCGGGGGTGGCAGCCGCAGAAGGAGATGTTCTTCATCTGGAAGAAGTGGCTGCAGTGCTGGAACTAACGCGGGCAGAGGGTCAGGCGCGGGCCGCCAGGGGCCACCTGCCGCCTCCCCCAGCCAGACCCTCCCTGGCCTCCCCTGCGCCCCAGGCACCAGCCACACGCCCACCTCGGCTCCGCCACTCAGGCTCAGCTTGACCCCCCGAAGAGAAATCTCCAGGTCACAGGAGGCGGGAGGGCGCAGGTGGACAGTCAGCTTCCGGGCAGTGGCGATCTGGGGAAGAGGCAGGCGGGGAGGGGCTCTCAGGGGCTCGCAGGCCCCTCCTATCGCCCCTGCTAGAGCGCTGGGGACACATTCGGGGTCCCTGGCACAGGTCAGGACCAGCCAGCCACCTCTCGGCACTCGGGCTGCCTCTCCTGCGTTCCCGCAGCCAGGACCCCAGCCTCCGTGCCCCCTGCCTCCTCGCTGCCTGGCGTCCCGTGAGCTAGAGGCGGGTGCTCAGGTGCGGGGCTGCCCTGCCCCTTCCCACCCCATCACGGGGCCAGCGGGCGAACAGGTGCTCCCGCTCCCTCATCAATGACCCAGCCAGTGGGCGGCTCCGGGAGGTTCTGTGGCAGCCAGTCTTGATTTTCAGGCAAGAAGAGGGAAGGAGAGAGGCCAACGGGCAGCTGGGGGACCCACTGAACACACCCAGTGACCCCGAGGTGATGGGGAACAGCTCTGCTCAGGCCTCTGAATCAGGGCGGGGGGCTGCCCTCAACGCCCCCCCCGACCCTCTGTGGAGGTCGGAGGCCACAGGGTTGTGGCGGGCTTGCCTCCGGACTGACCTTCTGCATGGCCGCGCACAGGATGCCGTTGCCCTGGTGACAGGGCACCTCCACGGAGCCCAGGAACTGCACGGCGAAGCGGTCCACCCAGCAGGGGCTGCGCTTGCTCCCTGGGGGGTCACAAGGGGCTGGGTCAGGCGCGTGGGTGGCCTGGGGTGCCCAGACGCCCCCTGGAGGTGGGCCTACCCAGCAGCTCCTTGGCGGGGCCGGGCACCGCGTGCGCGTAGAAAGCAGGGAACACCCCGCGCTCCCCCGTGCGCATGTTGAGGCCGCGGAACCAGAAGCCGTCCTCCTCCGCCTCCACCAGCACCGGGTCATCCACATCCAGCTCCAGCTCGTCGGGGTGGCGAGGGATGAACCTGAGATCGGGCGGGGGCGGGGGTCACGCGCAGGGACAGCACCGGCTGGGCCGCGCGCGCCGGGGCCGCTAAGGTTCGCAGACTGGGGTCCCGGCGTCCGGGGGACGCGAACCTGAACACCGCCCGGTGAGTTTGCTCTCTCTCCTCCCCGTTGACTAGGCAGGAAAAAAGGCCGAAGGACTCAGTGCCTGAGGGACAGACAGAGGGTGGGGGAGACAGAGACTCAGAAAGCGGGGAGCGGCACCTGCAGGCCTGGCCCGTTCTCTTCCCCTCGCAGCTGCGGGGGTCCTGAGTCAGGGAGGACGCTGGGCACCCGACTCTGCCGCCCCCATCGCTCCCCAGCCCGCTGCGGGTGAGGGGAGAGCCGCAGGCCTCGCTCTGGGTAAAGAGGGCAGGGCGCGCACCCCCAGACCCTCGGGCTGCCCCGAACCCCCCGAGTCAGTGCGTGGGACAGCCCCCCCCACCCCCCACGCACTCACTGGAGGACCGAGATGTGCTGTTGACAAAGACGTTGAGGAACTTCTTGGAGAAGGTGAGGTCGGGGCTGTCCGGGGAGGCGGCCTGCGGGCCCTGGCCGCTGTCCGGCAGCGCGGCGCCTGCCTCGTCCTCGCTGGCCTCGCCGGCCTCGCCGCCGCTGTCCTCGTCGCTGTGGGCGCCCAGGCCCGCGCAGCGCCGCAGGCTCACGAGCTCCAGCTGCGTGTGCTCGTCCACCACCAGCGTGTACTTGATCGCGTCGTACACCAGCGAGGCGTCCAGCGGCGCCGCGGGGCCCACGCCCCTGCCCCCCGGGGACCCCGCCTTGTCCCCAAGGTCATCTTCGTCGTCGTCCTCGTCGTCCTCCTCCGAGCAGGCGGCGGAGCAGGCGCGGCCCGGCCGGGCGGCGCGGCCTGGGGCGGCCCACAGCGGCGTGATGGTGTCCCGCGTGGGGTTGCTGAGGAAGAGGCAGGGGCCCGGCTGCGCGGGGCCCGGCCGCGGCGCGGGGGGCGCAGGGGGCGGCGGCCCGCACAGCGTCTCCATGTCCACCAGCTCCACGCCGCCCGGGCCCGCCGCTCCCTGGGCCCCGCCGGCCGGCGAGGCCGGCGCCCCCGGCGGGCGTGACGCGGGCGACAGGCACTGGCCCGGGCAGCGGATGGGCGAGGAGCCCTCGGAGATCATGCGGCTCACGAGGTTGCTGAGCAGCCAGGGCGAGTCGGCGTCCTCGCTGAGGTCCGGCTCCGACTCCGAGCCTGACTCGTACTCGCTGTTGGTGTCGTCCGGGCCCACGGGCAGAAAGGCGGGGCGGCGCAGGGGCTCGTCCGCGGGCTCGGGCTCCGAGGCGGGCGACGACGCCTCCTCGATGGAGTTGGTGAGGTGCGAGGAGCGGCCGCTGCTGCTGCTCAGCTCCAGCTCCGTCTCCGAGATGGACGAGATCATGCGCCCCAGGCGCGCGGCGCCGGCGTCCTCCGAGTCAGAGCCGGGCGAGGACAGCTCCTGGCTGCTGTGCCGCCCGCCGCGGCCCCCGCTGGAGCCGCTCCCCAGGTCGGCCTCGATGCCGGGATCCGAGGAGGGGGAGGCCCCACCCGGAGCCGGCGGCCCGCCGGGCCGGTTCCCTTCACGGTCGCCTGGACCCACAGGCGACTGTGCTCCGCAGGGACCAGCAACCGCGGGCAGCAGGGGGGCAGGCGGCTCTGTGGAGCAGAGAGCGGGTGCTCAGCCAGCCGGTGCCCTCCCCTCCTCCCTCCCTGGCCTCCTGCGCCCACCCCCCATAGGCTGCTCACCTCTGAGGGGCTCCTGAAGGGGTGAGTGCAGCAGTGTCTCCGGCCAGGAGGCTGGGGGTGCTGGTGCAAAGCCTCCATTGTTGTTTAGGGAGTCCTGGGGGGGCAGGGTCAACAAGAGCAGCACTAAGGTAGGGCTCTACCCTCAGGGGCAGAAGGGCAGGTGCCTGGGCCTGGGCTCACACCTGGGCTCCCAGCTCGGTCAGGTGGAGTGTGGTAGGCCGGTACTTGTGGGGCTCCTCCATGGCGGGGGAGGGGATCAGGGGCTCCTGGGTGGGGGCCTTGGAGCCAGGGCCTCCGCCCCCTTCACCCCCCACTTCTCCTTCCTCCTCCTCTTCCTGGTCCTCATCCTCATCCTCATACTCATCCTCGTCATTGTCGTCAATCATCTCAAACTCCTGGAGGTCATCCTGGAAGGAGCAGATGGGGTGCGGCTGCTCCGAGCACCCCAGAGGGAGGCCGTCCTGCAGGAAGGGGACACAGGGCAGAGCTAGGCAAGACTGCGGCGTGGTTCGGGGTTCCAGATGTCCGGAAAGGGAAAACCAGGGAGCTCTAAGTCAAGGAAGAGAAGCCTCCTGCTCACTCCCCTCCCCACCAGAGCAGTCTGGGGTTTTAAAACGTTCTGGAGACACACAGGCTCATTCCAGCTCTTAGTAAGAGCCCCAACTCCTAAGCCTGGGAGACAGAGATCCTCAGAGTGGCCCCACGCCAGCTGCCAGCCTTGTCTCACCCATGAACCCCATCACATTCGACACCTGTGCTCTCCACGCAGCCTAACGCGATTCGCATTCCTAGGCACAGCATTTGGTTTGCTCCTCCACCAAGCCGCAAGCCCTGCCAGGGCAAGGGTCCGTACTGAGCACGGTGTACCCCACTCCGAGAACAGAACCCACCCACACGGACGCACAGGAAATGTGGACTGAGCACAGGGAGGGAGAGACAGCCGGTGCCCAGACTCAGCAAGCCTGCTCGGGGCGCCCACAGGGCTGATCCTGCAGGGGCCTTCCTGGCCCCCCTCCCCCCTCCCTCCCTTCTCTGCCCGGCCCCTGCTAGCCTTCCCCGAGCCGGTTGTGTGCCATTTCCCCTGGAAAGTCTCCCTGCCGGCCTCCTCTTGGTGGGTTCCCTTCCCCCTCACTGCACCCTATGTCCTCCGGTGAGACTCTGGTCCTTGACACTCATGCAGCCACTGCCTCTTACGTATCTTTCTCCCCTGCAAGGTTATAAACTCCTGAGGACAAAGGCCACTCCTGTCCTGCTCTCCTCCCAAGCATCCGCAAGCCCCCAGCACTTGCCACGTGGCTGCTGCTCTGAAGCGTTCTTGAATGAATGGGAACAGGAAGATGGAGAGGGGGCGGGGAGGGGAAGAAGCAGGAGATGGAGCAGAAAGGCTTCCAGACCCAGACCGGGCCCTGGAGGCAGAGAGGTGCAGGCGGGGGCTGGGTGGGGAGGAGCCGGGAGCAGAGGCAGCTGGAAGGGGTTAGGTCTTTCTGGGTGCTTCAGAGGGTACCTGAAGCACCAGCACCCCCCCCACTCCCCCAAGCAAGCCCACCAGTGGGGGCCAGGTGAGGACTGCTGGTAGAGGGCTTCAGCCTGTTAAAAAGGGAGGCCTTGGGGGAGGGTCACCCGGAGGACTTCTTGTTTCCACACTGAGCTAGGTTCCACCCCCAAGCCCCGGCACCCAGCAAGCAGAGCCCAAGCGAGAGCCTTCTGCGCCCAGGGCTCCCACCTTCTCACAGTGGTCCGAGTCATAGCTGAGGCCCAGGCCACAGTCGTCAGTGATCTCAGACAGATCTTCATCGTCAAATTCTTCCAGGCTTATGTCTTGGGGAGGCCTGAAGAGGAGACCAGGTCAGAGAGCAAGGACAGGGCTCCTGAGAGGCCCGGCACCCCTGGGTGCCCTGCCTGGGTGCTGGTCCTAAGGAGACTCAAACGGAGACCCTGCATCTCCTGGGCACCAGCACCTCCACAGCCCCCAGCTCCCAGACCCGCATCCTGCCGTCACTGGGAAACCCTAGCTCTGTTCTCCGGTGGGGTCCCCCACAGCTGGAGCCATGACCAGCCCAGAGGGGATGCTTGGTCCCTCAACCCTCCTCCCAGCTCTCCTCCGCCAAAGCCGGCAGTCTCTCCTCCCCCTGCTCTACCCAGTGGGTCACAGCCTCAGCCTCGGGGGAGTCCTGCTGAGCAGAGCAGGGGGGAGGGGAGCAGAGTCTGGGCACTTAGCCTCCCCTCTCCAGCTCAAGGCAGACCTCTAGCCAGAGGCCCGGCCCTGTCCCCACCGCAGTCCCTTCCCCCAGGGCTCCAGGCTGATTCGGGGTCTTCTTCCCTGAGCCCCGCAGGCCGCAGGCCGGGCGAGGCCTCCACCGAGGACACTGCCAAAAGGACCCTGCCCAGCACGGAGGCTGCGCTCAGCGTCCCTCTGGGGCAGGCCGCCCCTCCACGGCGGGGCCGCGGCCCTCCACCTTGAAGGGTCAGCCCGCCGGGGCTGGGTGCCGCGCCGCGTCCCGGCGGGAAACGGGGGGCGGGGGGGTCGTTGGGACTGGAGGAGAATAGGGGAGGACAAAAATGGAGAAACCCTGAACGGAGGGCGGGGGCGGGGGGATGGGGAGCAGGAGTCAGAGGCCTCGGCACCGGAGAGGGGACTGGGGCGCGGGTCCCCAGAGGCGCGGGGCGGCGGCCGGGGCCCCGCGTACCTGCAGCCCGGCGGCGACAGCGCGGCGAAGGCGGCGAGAGGGAGCATCGCGGCGCGGTCCGCCATCTTCTCCGGGGAGCGGCGCTGCGGCCGGCGCCCCGCTCGCCTCGTGACGCGCGCTGCGCACCCCGCCCGCCGCGCGCCTCGACGCCCCGCGGGGCGCCGCCGGGGGGAGGGGCGGGCGCGGGGCGGGCTCGCCGCCCGCCGCCGGGGGGAGGGGCGGGCGAGAAGCGGATTGGCGCGGACGGGGATCGGGTCCGTGTCCCAGAAGGGCTGCGGGTGGGGACGGGCGGGGCGCCCGCGGCGGCGAAGTCGGAGGAAGGCGGCGGTCTGGGCTCGGAGACCTCCGGTGAACCGCGCGCAGGGGCGCCGGGGCTCCCGGAGAGGTGGGTGCGGCCCGGGCACCGGGGCTGGGGGAGCTGTCCGCCCTTGGGTGCTGACTGGGGCCGGGGAGCTGTCCGCCCTGGGTGCTGACTGGGGCCGGGGAGCTGTCCGCCCTTGGGTGCTGACTGGGGCCGGGGAGCTGTCCCCCCTGGGTGCTGACCGGGGCCGGGGGAGCTGTCCGCCCTTGGGTGCTGACCGGGGCCGGGGGAGCTGTCCCCCCTGGGTGCCGACCGGGGCCGGGGGAGCTGTCCGCCCTGGGTGCCGACCGGGGCCGGGGGAGCTGTCCGCCCTTGGGTGCTGACCGAGGCCGGGGGAGCTGTCCGCCCTGGGTGCCGACCGGGGCCGGGGAGCTGTCCGCCCTGGGTGCCGACCGGGGCCGGGGGAGCTGTCCCACTGCTGGGTGCTGACCGCGCTGGATTCGGGGCGGACCACGAGGACGCTGGCTGGGGCCGCCGCGGGCTGCGCGGGCTGGACAGAGGCGCCGAGGGCCAGCGGGGGACGCTCTGGCCCTGACGCTGCGTTCCTTCGAGTCGGAGGACTTTCTCGAGCTCCGGCTGCGTGGCTGGCTCTGCTTAGGGCACGAGCCGTGTGGGGAGAGTGATGGCTGAAACCAAGCTCGGGAGTCAGATCTGGTCGGGGTCGGCTGGCGCCCGAGCGGGGAAGGGCGGGTCTCGGACCTAAGCACGACCGCTGCACACAGGTGGCAGGGGCGGGTTAGGGGGGCTGGAGCTTCAACAGGGGCACGGCGAAGCTGTCCTTTTTCCTTTGATGGAATTTATGCGCCCTGACATTTCTGTGTAAATTATCTCTGTGGAGAATTATTTCTGAGGGAAGGGTGGGACACTGGAGCGACTGGTGGCTGGAAATCACAGGGCAGAAGGAGCAGGGGCGCGTCGGCTAGAGCAGCAGCATTCCCTGGGCCGCAGCCTCCCAGCCCGGAGAGAAGGCCCGTGGCCAGGGGCAGGTCGTGCCCTGTGTTGTGCCCCAACCGCAACCCACCTTTTATCTCAACTACAGTGTTGTCTAAGAATGGCATTTAGTTTATGTTTCGCTCCCTGGTAACAGGGCTGCAGGAGAGCAGGGACACCATCTCAGCCATCTTGGAACCTCGGGCTCCAACCACATTGCCTGGCACAAAGCAGGTGCTTGGCAATGATGCAGATGAATGAATGAGAGGGCGTACGGGGTCTCCCAGGCCTGGAGCATTAAGTCTCCGTCCATTTTAAGAGCACTGTGGTCGGTTGGGCTAAAGCCCCTAAAGCAAAAGTGGAATGTTGAGCCATCCTTAGATTTCTGGGTTAAACCCTAAGTGATCAGAGTGAATTTACAAAAATTAACCGTCGGATTTCATTAGCTGATATTTTGTTGGGACTTTTGTATACATTCTTACAAGTGAAATTGACATATAAGTTGTTAATTTTCTTGAGCTATTCTTATTATCTTATAGCCTCATGTTTGAACTTCTTGAAAATACAGTCGACTGCATAAATTTTAAAAAGAAGCAATGTGTTATAGAGTTTAAAACATATGTGTAAGTAAAACATAACAACAGTACAAAGGATGGGAGAGGTAAATGGAAATATACGATTATAAGGTTCCTATATGTGATAGGATAATATTATTTGAGGGCAGACTACGATAAGCTAAAAATGCACACTATAAACCCTAAAGAAAATACTTTAAATATCACAGAGATAGCTAATTAGCCAAGAGTGAAGATAAAATGCAATACTAAAATATATTTGATTAATACAAAAGAAAGCAAAAAAGAGGGGAAATGGAACAAAGGTGAAAATGTGACAAATATAAAACACATAGTGAGATGGTAGATTTAAACCCAACAACGTCGATAATTACATTAAATGGAAGGGTTCTAAACACTTAAACCAAAAGCCATACCGCATAAAAAAGGAAGACCCAACCGCAGGCTGTCTGGAGAAATAAATTTAATGCAAAAACAAAGGCACGCTGAAAACAAAAGGCTGGGAGGGAAGATAGGAGTCAGTGACTAGGAAATGAAGAGCAGAAACCAGTGAAATAGAAAATGTACGAATAATTGAGGAAAATCAATAACTCCAAAAGCTGGTTCTTTGAAAAAGTTAATAAAATTGATAAACCTTTAGTTAGACTGAGAGAGAAAAAAAGGGGAGGGAGGAAACATAAATTAGGCATGAAATCAGGAATATTGCTAGATTCAACAGCTACTAAAAGGATAAGAAAAAGTATTATGAGCAAGCTTTGCCAAGAACTTTTACAAATTAGGTTAAATAAACAAATTTCTTGAAAGAGACAATTTGCCAAAGCTGGAACCAGAAGAAAGAGAAAAATCTAAATGGCCCTGTAGGTATTGAGGAAATTGAATTTCCAATTAAAAACCTTCCCACAAAGAAAACGAAACTCCAGACCCAGATCGTTTTACTAGTGAATTCTAACAAATGTTTAAAGAAGAGAGTATACCAATGCTACTTGAACCATTTCAGAAAGCAGGAGGCAGGAACTCTTCCCTGAACTCATGTTCTCAGTCCAGAATTAGTAATTGTGGTAATCTTGGAGAAAACTGTATTGCCAAAGAAACTGCAATCCTGGTTTGCCCAATCCTGTGGCCATTTGACTCCGAAAGTCTCCCCCACAAAAGCCAGTGGGCATTCCACCCCACGGAGAGAGCTGCTGGGCCTGTAGGAAGGGCACCTTCCACTGCCCTCCTCAGTGGGGGCACGAGTCGTGACAGGCAACATCCCCGGAGACAGGGCCAGGAGCTGTCAAAACAAGGAACTTCCTCTCCTGCCAGAGAAGGGGTCTTCACGGTTTTTGCTTGACGGTGGGCCGAGAGGAGACTTCTCTGAGTCCCCGAGCCACCTCTTCTGGGTCGGGGGTTTTATTGTCTTGATCCTCTTCTTACTCTCTCATTGTAGGTTTGAGACACCAAACATTTTTCCGTCTACAAGTCACTGAACATACAAACCGTTGTACACTGACTATGTTGGGGGATGAGAAACATCTTTTCATCTTTACATCACAAGACCTTGAGGATGGACCTTTTGGAACAGATGGCATGTAGCTCAGAGAACCTCAACTTGAAGCTGAATGCAACGTTCACAACTGGTCCCCTTAAGGATAAGGGGCGTGTGCTCCATACACAGGCTGGAGGGTGCATGGAGGTACGGACTGTCGAGGCAGTGGATGAGGCCGGAAACTGCTCTTGCCTCCCAGCATCTATTGTCCTGTTCCCCTATAATTTTAGAATTCCTGATTTTAATCAGCCAGTTAGCCCTCTACAATAAACACATTCTTCCGTCTCCCCTGCAGCTGGTGGCACGTGCCAGCTCCCAGGTACATCCTCCCCTTACGAGCCTGCTGGCACAGGCACTGGATAGTCTTTTCCAGCCCGTCCTTACCCCTGCTGGCGAAACCTGGAAGCCCTTGTTGGAACAGTTATCTGGGATGCTGAGGTAGCCTTGGGAATGCAGGACACAAAGGCAGAAAAAGATAAAGGAAACCCGGACCCGTAAGCACTTCATGTAATACAGCCACCATTCGACCCCGAGGCTGGCTACCTGTAACCTTTACATGAGATCAATAATCTTATCTCATGTAAACTGCATCGGAGCGCACAGGTGGTGCACTGGGCAATTTCGGTGAGCTCACTCAGTGCATTCCCTGTGTTCAACCGCACACAGCACTACTAAAATGTCCCTTTTACTTAAAAGGCTCTGTTATTCTGGCTCTTTGTGATTCATGGCCAAATATTATCCTAATCGCTACAGAGAATAGAGAGGAATAACCAGTTTGGAGAAAAATTTAGCACTATTTATTAAAACTGAAAACACACATACCCTATGATCCCAATGATATACTGCAGAGGTGGTTCTCAAAACAAGGTCTGTGGATTCCTGGCGTCTCCAAAGTTCAGCGACGTCAAAATTATTTGTATAATACTAAGATGCTATTTGTTCTCCATTGTGTGTCGATGGTGCAAAAGCATCAGGCCAAACTGCAGGTCCCTTGACACAAATCAAGGCTGTGGCACCAAACTAATAGTAATGTCAAATTCCTTACTGCCTGGGGGATAGAGCAGCTTCATTTAAGAATTTCCTCAATGAGCCAATAAAAATTATTAATTTTATTAAGTTCAACGCTTAATGCTTAATATTCAGGGTGATGACATAAAGCACGGCAGACCGAAATACAACAGTCGTCACAACTAATTACACGATTGTTTAAGTTGGCAGCTGAACTAGCCACTTTTTTTCATGAAACACTATTTTTACTTGAAAGAAAATTGACAAACTATGGTTATTCTGACTTGGGTATTTGGCAGAAAATTTCTCAAAAATGAGAAAGTGAGCACGTTACTTCAAGGAAAACAACTAATAGTATTTGTTGTTAATGATAACGTTTAAGTTGTGAAGCAAAAATCAGAATTTTGGAAAACAAGCTCGTCGCTGTGAGCTTAAAAGTTTCCCAGTATTTAGATATGTTTCTGATGAGGTTGCCAGTGATATCATCAAGTGTGATTTTTTTTTGATATTATATAATAAAGTGTATCAAAATTCAGAAGAGCTACATTACTCAGTGAACCAATATTTTCCAAGTGACCGATGAATGCATAAAGTTTCAGAATTTTTCACGAGTAGAAGACCCCTTCGCCATGTAAGGGACACCAATGGATTTTAATGTAACAGGACATAGAGGGTCCCTGATATGGTTTCAGATTCTAAATTGCAACTGATTTGTAAGAAACTACTTCTTGTCCAGTCTTAGAGGACTGTCAGCAAAGATCCACAATTATCTGAAAAAACTACTGAAATGTTTCCAACTACAAATCTATGTGAGGCTAGATTTTCTTCAGATATATCAACCAAAACAACATACTGCAAGAGACTGAGTGAGTGCAGCAGTAGGTATGGAGAACCAGCTACCTGCAACTAAGTCAGACGTTAAAGAAACTCGCAAAAAATGTAAAAACGATGCCACTATTCTTGTGAAGTTTTTATTTTATAAAATAGTTATTGTTATAAGACGTAAGTTATGTTAACATAAATGGGTTTATCATTTTAAGTGGATATAAAAATCATTCCTTCATGAATATACCATACTTCCTCAAGTTTTCGGGCAGAAAAATCAAATCATGTTCAAGGGAGAAAAATCAAGCTGAACTCAGAAGTTTCAGCTGCGCTATTCAAGAACTAGGACAGTGTGGATTGAGGAGCTGCAAGCTGTGAGGGAAACACTTAGTGAAAAATGGTCCCTAAAAGATATCAGGCCCTGATACCTGCACCTTGTCAATGTGACCCTATTTGGAAAAAGGATCTTTGTAGAAGTGATTAAGGAAAGGATTCTGCGATGAGATCATCCTGGATCTTCCAGGTTGACCCTAAATGCTGACCATGGAGGCAGAGACAGGAGGGAGGCGGCGCATGCTAAGGAATGCCTGCAGCCACCAGAAGCTGGGAGGGGCAGGAAGAATCCCGTCAGGCCGCAAAGGGAGGGCAGCCGCGTCGACACCCTGACTTCACCCGGTGACTCTGATCTCAGACTCCTGGCTCCGAAACTGGGAGAGAATCAATGTCTGCTGGCTTAAGTCGCCAAGGCACTGGCCCTTGTCACCGTGGCAGTAAGAAGGTAACAGTGACCCAAGACTTCGACCTAACCTGGCTGTCGTTCAGTCACGGCACATGGATGTTGACTGAAGTCATGGGCATAAATGAGGCCACTCAGGGTTCACAACCCTCACACACCCAACACTTACCAAATGCTGACGCCCCTTCGGTGTCCCAAAAAAAAAACTCACCACAAAATCTACCTCACGCTTCTTACATTAACACAATGAGCTAATGGGCAGAAACACAGAGAAGACCGGCAGCCAAGCCACAAACTCGACAAACCCATCCCAGCACACCCCACTCCGGCCACGCAAGCCACCCACGGCCTAAGGCTCCTCCGGTGATGGCACAGTCGCAGCGCCTCCTGGGGCTTTACACAGAGTCCCCGTGGAGAACGCCACGTAGATAAACCTGTACCGACCCGCGACCGCTTCTTGGCTTGTCCCCTCCAGCCACGCCCACGCTGTCCCTCCGCCATTTTTGGCCAACACCTTCATTCTTTTCGTGCCTTTCTTTGGGTTCCTCCGGAAGCAGAGCCTGAGACGAAGGCTTCGGGGGCCTGGTTGATTTGGGAAGTGAGGGAGGCGAGAGCCAGGCAGGGGAGGGGGAGCCGAAGCAGAGGAGTGTGGCCCGAGGTCACCGCTCTGGACGGCAGCGCCTCAGCCTCATCAGGACCCGAGGAGGGTGCTGGATGCCTCCTAGGACAGTCCTACTACTCACTAACTCACTGACTCCCGACCCCAGCCCCCAGCGTCGCCCCCACAGACCCAGGCTGTGCAGGCCTGTGAGCTCCCATGGTGTCGCAGAAGGCCTGGGGTACAGATGCGGCTCTGTGGACCACGGCAAGTGAGCGTGAGCTGGGGGCATCGGTCAGGACACCAGCGCGTGCTCCGCACAGACCCGCCTGGGCACCACGTGCGAGGGCTGGTCACACCCTCACAAAAGCCTCAGTATCAGAGTTAGCACGACACCTGCTGTGTCCACTGCCACGGCTGCTCCTGAGGCTGTAATCACGTCCATCATGTCCCCGTCCCCTGCATACTCCGGGTTCCTCACCATCGGCCGCGCATCAGCGGGCCTGCGTGGCTTGCCTGGTGGGCTTACCCGACCTTCACCCTTGGAAAGCTGTAGCTGCTGAAAGCACTTTTTCACTGTTATCACTTGGCCAAGGAGCAACCAGATAGACCCGGCTGATGCTGAGAGGGCCACACCAATGCCTCACAGCCGTCACGTGGCACCGCGCCTCTCCCCTCCTCGTGGTCAGGGTCGCTGAGGCCCTCGCTCTTGGCCCGCTGCTGCACCAGCATGAGTGGCTCACAGCGACCTGGTGGGACCTGCAGAATCAGCATCGGCGTGGGTGTTGTCCCTGGACCCCAGGGACGTCCCCTCGCGGAAGTGTTCCCTGCCTGGATCAGGGCCCTGATCAGCAGAGCTCAGCGTCGCCAAGAAAGGACGCGCGTGTGCTCCAGGTGGGTCACTGAGCCTGACGGCGAGAGACAGCCAGGCCCAGGCCCTGCTATTCGCATGTCTCAGTCCTGGACCCACACGTTTTATCTATTGGGGGACAGATCCATACCCCGGACTTCGATTCAGTGTATACGCCCCGCTCCTCGGGACACCGTGCGAGAGCCGGGACCTCAGGAGACCCCCTGTCGGATGGCCTCATGCAGACTACTCAGGGTGTCAGAGAACTGCCGGGCCCTGTGGCAACCGCACATGCTGCCTCCACTCCAAATGAGCTCGCCGGCCGAGGCAGCGTCACCCACACCCCCGGTGCTGGTGAACTGGACACCCTCTAAGCCCTGCACTGCGCTGCCCACATCGTGCAGAGGAAAAGAAGGACGAGTCGATGGTCTCTCCCAGGTGGAAAGGGTCTGCTGTAACCAACTTGTCACCAAGTCGCCTAGAGATGCTACAATCTCAGGGGCTGAGCACGGATCCTGGCCGCTCACAGGTTAGAGCTGCAGCAGCAGTGACAGATACGCCTTGCCACCCGAGCAAGTCCACTCAGGCCCGCCGCACAAGCACACGGTCGCCAAAGACAGAAGCTGGCTCACAGCCACCTACCTTGTTCAGGGGTCCCTCTGTAGTGCGTTCAACACAAGGCACAAAGATGGGCGCACATGCAACCACTCCCATGGGTCCGCCTTCCTCCCCAGACCTCCTCGACTCCAGTATTCCCTCTTGCTCTTTCCAGGTCCCTGACCAATCAGCTGTGACCCAGAAGGTCGTATGCACCCCTTAGATCACTCCTCCATCTGCTCCACTCCCTAAGAAGCGGACACACATGTGCACGGCCCGAAGCGCCACCCCTGCAGGAGTCCCATGATGCCATCTTTCACGGCCACCCCTAGCGAGACTTCAGTGCAGCAGCAATTCTCGCTCAGCTCATGTCGACGTGTGAAGCCAACCCGGTCTGTGACGTGTTCCTCCTGTCTGTGAAGAGAAATGCATCGGTGTGACATGGTAGGAGAAACGGCCACCGCTTCTGGAAACAGCTGGTGCCCTCTGGACAAGCACGGGTCCGAATGCTCTTAGCTGTGCAATGAATGGCAACTGAGCCTGGCGACCAGTCAACATGGAGCTCAGGACAGGCAGATTCAGTCACATGGCCATTCGATGTCATAATCAGGCACTCCGTCTCCACTCGGGTCCAGTAGTGTTCCAGAAGCTGCTTTCAGTTGATGAGTACTTCCCTACTGCCCCAGGCATGGCCTCGCCGTGGACCTCTTGGAGTGTGCAGATCTCATGTTGGAGCCTGTCGAAGGTGTCACACAGGGTCCCTGTCTACCATAAACGAGCCCAACTGTGACCTGTCAGTTCAGCTGAATGGCAGGGGAACTCACCCTCCAATCTCCAGGGCACCCAGAAATGGGTCTGCACAGCATTCCCACGGGTGGCACATGCCGAGTCCAAAGTCCAGAGGTGCCACACACTCTGCACCTCCCCCAGGTGTGACCCACACCCGGTGGCTCTCTTCCTAGCCTCTTCCTTCATGACGGACACAAGCTGTGGTAACTTGTCCTTTCTCAGCAGTGACACCCTGGTTTGCCCTCTGACGCTGCATTCTGGAAAATTTCATTGCTGAAAGGCTCTAGAACTTCCGAGGGCTTCTCTCATTCTGATGTGCCCTGTCGTGCCAAGCGTGTCATCAAGGTTATGGGGACTGTCCAAATGACTGAGGTCTCAGTGGATCACACTGTGACATAGCAGGAGAGTTAAAACAACCTTGAAGCAAGACAAGGAATGTTTGGCTGTCCTTCCCATATAAATGCAAACTGATTTTGGAAATTTACCCTTGAAAAGCATGCTCACCACATCAATAACTGCATTATCAAGTTCCAGATGTGCATTAACCGGTTCTAGCAAAGATGTCTCATCTGCCTGGCTGCTGTGACTGGGAATACTCCTTGGCTGTTTGGTGGTCAGCCATCATTTACTTGACTCCATCCGGATTCTGCACGGTTCATTCAGGAGAACTGAAGTGGATGTCCTGGGGACCTTCTCTCTTGCTGCCATGATTCTTCATCCATAGGCTACCCACCCCTGTGCAGGCTCCGCCCACAGCGAGGTATCATCACCCCAAGTGTGCACTGGGGCCGCAGAGGTTAAGTGCAGGGCTTTCTCACCTGACTCTGAGCCCTCACTCTAACCAGTGGCTCATGATGCTTCAGGTACCCGGCACAGTGTTTGCTCAGATCCTGTACCTAACAGCCCCTGAATAGTCTGGAGAGTTCCCTTTCCAAAGTAAATCAGTTATTTTGATAAGCCGCTCTAGGTCCCTTTGGGGAAGGGTTGGAAGAATATTTTTGGAGATACTTACGGGGACATGGTAGAGTCCTTCCTCCAAGAGACCAAGCCTCCCTTTCAACCAGTGAACTGCGGGTCTCGGCACTGGCTCAGATTTAAAGACACAAGGGTCAGGGTGCCACCACAACAGCCGATGTTTGCCTTCCGGTCACCAATTCTTGACTTCTTTCTGGTTACTCAGATCAAAGACTACCACCGTCCATAGGCACTGCCACGAGTACATGTGGGTCGGGTCATCCCGATTGCCACTCCAGCCTGGACACTAGCAGAAATGCAAGAGGCATTACTTAAGGTAGGATTCCAACCACGTGCGGAGGTGGGCGGAAGGGACTGATGCTGCCCCAGGTGTCTCCTCCAAGGTGCGAGCCCTTCCTCCCGGGTTGCGTGTTGCAGTGGTTCCGGGTCTGGAGACAGGATGGTGGTGGAGCAGAGGATGGAGACGTCAGTTTCGAGAAGGGCGACAACAGCCTCCTTTCAGAGGTGCACGCCAACTGACAGGGAGTCTCTGCCATGATTAGGAATTCACAGTACTTAGCGTCACTGGAATTATGGAATTATCCCAAAGGTCCCAATCTTTCATTCACAGCAGGTGCTGATTCTGCACTTAGGAAGTGCCGCACGCTCTCCACCTCCCTCAGATGCGACCCACACGCCGTGACTCTCTTCCTTGCCAACTGCCCCAGTGAGGGGCTCCCTCCCCGGGACACCCGCCCCTGAGCGCTCGGGCCATTCGGATCGCGCGGACCCGCCAGCTTGCGCGCGCCCGGGACGCGCTTCCCCGCCCACGTGACGCCCGCGCGCGCCCAGCCACGCACGACGCTCCTGATTGGCCCACGACGGCCCCTCCTCCCAGTCCCGGGCCCAACCGCGGCCTGTCTTCGGAGCGGCCCCGCCCAGAGAGGGCACGGCGCAGACGCGCCGGCGTCGGCCTTCCAGGGTCACGGAGAGAGCCGAGCGGCGCCGCGCAGAGCCGAACAGAGCCGGAGAGACCCGAGTGCGACCGGAGAAGCGCCGGCGGCCGGAAGCGGAGCCGAGCGCGGCCGGAAGGAACCGAGCCCTTCCGAACGGGCTGCGCGCGGAGGGCGTTGGGCTCCGCGCAGCCCGCGCGATGGCGGCGGAGGCCACGTCTCTGGCCGGAGAAGGGGCTGTCGGCGGCCGTTCGGCTAAGGACGGCTTGCGGCAGTCTAAGTGCCCGGCCGCGGCCCCGAACCAGCGGCGCGGCTCGGCACAGTCGCGTGACGCCGAGCGCCGAGCCCACCAGTGGTGCCGGGAGTACCTGGGCGGGGCCTGGCGCAGAGCGCGGCCGGAGGAGCTGCGGGTTCACCCCGGGAGGTGGGAGGGCAGGGGCGGGCGCTCCGGTGCGCGGGACGGCGTCAGGGTGGGCCGGCCCTCGGGACGCTCCGCGCGGCCTGGCACGGGGGCGGGCGCCCGGACGGCGGGCTGAGCGCGCCCTCGTGTGGGTCTGCAGCGGAGGCCTCAGCAACCTGCTCTTCCGCTGCTCGCTGCCGGACCACCTGCCCAGCGTGGGCGAGGAGCCCCGCGAGGTGCTGTTGCGGCTGTACGGGGCCATCCTGCAGGTGAGGAGGGAGCGAGGCTGCAGTAGCCGGTGGCTCTAGGACTGCTCACTTAGGTGTAGCAGGTGGTTTTGGCCCCGAAGTACTTGAAGACGCCGAGGCTTAGGGACAAGCCACTTGTCCGTTATCCCATTAAAGCTTGAACAAGGAGTCCCAGCTGTGAAGGCAGGAGAAAACTTTCCGTGCGTCGGCGCCGCGTTGCCTGTGGCCTTATGGCCTCTGCCCCTTGCTGTCCTTCTTCCTTCAGGGCGTGGACTCCTTGGTCCTGGAAAGTGTGATGTTCGCCATCCTTGCGGAGCGGGCCCTGGGGCCCCAGCTCTACGGAGTCTTTCCAGAGGGCCGACTGGAACAGTACATCCCAGTGAGCCCAGCCCTGCCCTACCCGAGGCACCGCCTACCTCCAGCCCCTCCCCTCTCCCAGTGTCTGCCCCACATCCCTCACCCCAGGTAGGGAATTTCCCCCTCCCGCCCCAGCCCCCTCACCACCCTGATAGGTTCCTGGGTGCAGAGCCGGCCGCTGAAAACGCGAGAGCTTAGAGAGCCCGTGCTGTCGGCAACCATCGCCACGAAGATGGCCCAGTTCCACGGCATGGAGATGCCTTTCACTAAAGAGCCCCACTGGCTGTTCGGCACCATGGAGCGGTGAGTTTGGGGCCCCCTCGGGGTTCCTGCTCAGCACACTGAGCCCCCATGCTGGCATTTACTGCTGGGCGGCGGCCGTGCCCATGGCTGTCTGTCTGTCTGAGCAGCCGAGTGGCAGGTCGGGTGTCCCAGCAGCTGGCATTGCCCCTCTCAGGACAGGCTTCCAAACATGTGCCAGGGAGGTCATGACAGTGGCAGAAAGCCGGGGGCAGAGAGGACAGCGGCGTGCAGGGATGGCAGAATGAGTATGTCCTGCTCTCTGGACCTCAGGTATCTAAAGCAGATCCTGGACCTGCCCCCGCCGGGCCTCCCACAGATGAACCTGCTGGAGATGTACAGCCTGAAGGATGAGATGGGCAGCCTCCGGTGAGCGCAGGCAGGACGGGGCACACAGGAGGTGCTGCCGGGAGCGCACGGCGTTCTCCCCAGGGCTTGCCGAGCAGCTTCGACCCTCCCCTGGTCACTCCTGCCCCTGTTCCCCCTGCAGGAGGTTGCTAGAGTCCACCCCCTCACCAGTGGTCTTCTGCCACAATGACATCCAGGAAGGTAGGAGAATTCATCCGTGTCTCCCGGCCTGAAGTGAGGGGCCAGAGGGTCCTGGAGTGATCAGACCTCACCACATTCCCCCAGGGAACATCTTGTTGCTCTCAGAGCCAGAAAATGCTGACAGCCTCATGCTGGTTGACTTCGAGTACAGCAGTTACAACTACAGGTGAGGATGGGGGTCCGCCCCCCAGGAAAACAGACCTGGCCTTCATCTCCGCCTCCCAGCCACCCCGGGGGATTTGGGGACCTAGTGTCTTCCCTCTTCCCCTAGGGGCTTTGACATTGGGAACCATTTTTGTGAGTGGGTTTATGATTACACTCATGAGGAGTGGCCTTTCTACAAAGCACAGCCAGCAGACTACCCCACTCGGGGACAGCAGGTATGTGGGCCAGAGGCCGGGGGGCGGGACCTGGCCTGTGAGGGAGGAGGAGGGTGAACTCTGGAAGGAGCGGTGAGAAGGGGTGTTAATGGAAATGGCCCAGAGTCCCCTGTTTCCTGACTCTTGTCTATTGATCTCAGCTCCATTTTATTCGCCATTACCTGGCAGAGGTAAAGAAAGGTGAGGTCGTCTCCCAGGAGGAGCAGAGGAACCTGGAAGAAGACTTGCTGGTTGAGGTTAATCGGTGAGGAAAGGTAGCTGGGCGGGCCGGAGCAGGGTGCAGGAGAGGGGCTGAGGGGAGGGCAGAAAGGTGCCAGCGTGCAGTGGGGACCAGGGGCGGGGACGAGGGCTGAGGCTGCGGGGGGCCGCTTGATAGCGGGAAGAAGGGTCAGGACAGGGCGGGGTCAGGGACAGGGGAGAAGCTAGAGCTTCGGGATCTGGGCGATGCCAGGCGTGCTCTGAACCCCCCGCTCGCCCTGTCCCTCAGGTACGCCCTGGCCTCCCATTTCTTCTGGGGTCTGTGGTCCATTCTCCAGGCATCCATGTCCACCATAGAATTTGGTTACTTGGTGAGTAACCCAGATGGGTGAGTTAGGGGGTGGCGGGGGGTGTAGCAGGGGCCTTGTGTCCACCAGTAAATCTGTGGGCAGTCCCGGGAGGCAGTGGGCAGACTTAGGAGCCTGTTCACCAGCATAGGGTGGCTTTCCTCTACAGGAGTACGCCCAGTCTCGGTTCCAGTTCTACTTCCAGCAGAAAGGGCAGCTGACCAGCTTCCACCCCCCATCCTGACTCCACCGCCAGCTCCTCGGGTCTTCTGGGAACCTCCAGGGCAGGACCTTGGAGTGAAGGGCAATGAGCAGAAGGCCCTGGGGCCTGGGCTGAGCCCCTGGTGACATGGGTGGAGGAGACTGACCTCTCCCTGGCAATTGGTGGGAGCCCTTTGGCTGTGAACCTTAAGACAATAAACAAGCTTCTTTCACACCTGTCCTAGTCCTGCTTGGTGCAGCAGAAAGTGCCAACCAAGAAGGCACACAGACTGACAAAGTGACCACGGTTCTGAGCCTGTTTCCTTTCCTGAAAAGCATGGTTTTTCAGTGTTCTGGGTTTGAGAGTGGTTAAAGGGTCCATTCTGCCAGTCAGAGCCTCCTGCCCTCCCCACTCCCTGGCTCCAGCTTAATGTGATAAAAACTAGGATTGGTGGCAGGCGGGGGAGTAATGGGGCCGAAGACCGCCCTGGAGGGGGTGGGGCTGGCCACCCCTGTGACCTGGGGATCAGGACAGGCAGCACAGCTGACACACCGATGACCTTTTCCCTACATTTGGCTATTTTTAGCTCTAATGCCACCAACCTCACGTGAGGTCCTTCCCACCCCCACATCCCAAGGGCCCAGACTTTTGAGCAATCTTCAGCATGCAGAAAGAAACCCAGCCCTCCCACTCCTGATTCCTGCCTTGGAGGGGAGGGGATTCTGGTCACCGCCCCGCAAGTTTTCTCAACCCAAATTTGGGAGTGGGTGTCAAGTTCCCTAGGAGGGCGGGGCAGGGTGGCTGGTCTGAAGGACGTGGGGACACGGGCCAGAGCGACCGGCCCCACACGCGGACGGGAGTGAGCCTGAGCTGTGAGTGGAGTTGGGGGCAGCACAGGGCTACCTGCCCGGCCTGGAGTGCAATGCGGGAGAGAGGATGGGCCGGGGGTCCCCCGCGGTCGGGGCTGGGGGAACCCGGAGCAGGCGGTGCTCAGGTGCTCGGGAGAAAAAAGCTTCCAGAGCACTTCTCAAACCCATCCCGAGGCCGCCCTTCGCTGCCCTCTGCCCTCGGAGATTCTGACGCTTCTGAGGCCTTGACCCCTTCCCGACCCCTACAGCATTTGTCAGGCAGCCAGCTCGGAACACCGGCGCGAGGGTTCTCGGGCCGTTAGCTGGGCTGGGTAGCCGGGCAGCGCTGGCCAGGCCTGGGGCGCTGCGGGGGCCCGGAGGCCGCTATCCGGGTGGGGGCAACGCCAGGCCGGGGGCGGGGCCTCAGCTGGGGGCGGGGCCTGCCTGAGCCCATCCGGGTACCCTCCCGCCCCCTCCCAGGTGCGGGCCAACCTCCAGGATGGCGGAAGCGCACCAGGCCGTGGCCTTCCAGTTCACCGTGACCCCAGATGGGGTCGACTTCCGGCTTAGTCGGGAGGCCCTGAAACATATCTACCTGTCCGGGATCAACTCCTGGAAGAAACGCCTGATTCGCATCAAGGTGGGCGCAGGTGGTTCTCCTGGCCTCTTCCGCCAAGCAGGTGCAGAATAGAGCCTTCCAGGGGTAGAGGCCAGGTGGCAGCTCCTGCCCCATTGTCGAGGCTCTCCGCCCCCGCTCTGGCTGACAGTTCTGCTGGGGGACAGGGTCCAGCATGCAGAAACGAGGGTTCCTTAAGGTGTGGAGCGGAGCTAGGTATGCAGGAAGTGGCAGCGGGACACTGAAGAGCTGGGTGCCGCGGGCGCGGGCATGTGAAGGAGGGGCAGCATAACGGAGGAGTGAGAGCACAGCAGGTGGCCAAGGGGGACAGCCTTCCACCAGGACCTCCAGGTGCTTGCTTGCCGCTGTCCTTCCTACCGCTGTCCTTTCTCTGCCCCGCAGAACGGCATCCTTAGGGGTGTGTATCCTGGTAGCCCTACCAGCTGGCTGGTTGTCGTCATGGCAACAGTGGGTTCCTCCTACTGCAACGTGGACATCTCTATGGGGCTGGTGTGTTATATCCAGAGACACCTCCCTGAACTCCCTGAGGGGTGAGAAGCGGGGCCACGAGAGGAGGCGGGGTGGACTCCAAGGCCAGGGTTCCTGAGCTGGGCAGACACAGAACAACAGCCACTCGAGGTCACAGGGGCAGCCCTCCCCCCGCCGCCAGCACCTTGGTCCTGTGTCCACATGTGCATATGCGTTGGACGTGTGGTGTGCCCAGGGAGGTGGCTCTTCGGTGCCTCCGCCAATGTGGTTCACCGCCGTCAAGACTGCAGTCAGAACTTCCGAGGCCCGCCTCAGTGGACCTTGCAGCCCTCTCCCTTCTCTGACAGATGTGGCCCCTACCAAACCCCACAGACGCAGGCGCTCCTCAGCATGGCCATCTTCTCCACCGGCGTCTGGGTGCTGGGCATCTTCTTCTTCCGCCAAACCCTGAAACTGCTGCTTTCCTACCACGGTTGGATGTTTGAGATGCACGGCCAGACCAGCTACTTCACCAAAGTCTGGGCTGTGAGCAGAAGCTAGTGGAGGGCTCTGGGCATCTGATCTGAGACCCAGGGGCCTCATTTAGGGTTGCGAGCTGGAGGGGGGAGGTAGGCGGGCATGAGTGTCTGGCACAAGGGTTTGTCCTGGGTATGCGGTTTGGCGCCCAGCTCCTCAAGAGTTTGTTTCCATGCATTTCCTTGGCTCTCGGTCCAACACTCTGCTCTGTACCCCAGATCTGTGTCCGCCTTGTGTCCAGCGGGCGGCCCATGCTCTACAGCTTCCAGACGTCTCTGCCCAAGCTTCCTGTGCCCAGCGTGTCAGACACAATTCGGCGGGTGAGGGCCTGGGCCAGGCATCCCAGTGGGTGGGGTAGCTGGACTCAGAGAAATTGTCCAAACACGAGGGACTGTCCCCTTAACAGCGGGGCTTTGAGAGCAGTGGGGCTGGGGTCAGCAGAGTGTCAGGACATAGGCGGCCATTGCTGCCCAGCCCCCACGCTGATGATACCCTGACTGGACAGTACCTGGAGTCTGTGCGGCCCTTGTTGGATGACAAGGAGTACCACCACAAGGAGGCGCTGGCCAAGGACTTCCAGAACAAGATGGCCCCCAGGCTGCAGAAGTACCTGATTCTCAAGTCCTGGTGGGCAACAAACTATGTGAGTCCTCCGTGCCCCCGGGCTTGCCCTCCCTGCCTCTCGGCCGCTGCCCACACCACGCCCCATTCCCTCGGCTCTAACCCCCCACCCACCTACCCGAAGGTGAGCGACTGGTGGGAAGAGTACATCTACCTGCGAGGCAGGACCCCCATCATGGTGAACAGCAACTACTACGTCATGGTGAGATATGCTCCTATGTGCTCAGCTCTGTCCCCAGCCCCAGGTGTCAGGGCAGAAGGCCCAGGGGACAGCCCAGAGCCCTGGCGGGGGTTTCCATGGGTAGGTGGGGATTCTGGGTGAGGCCTGAGGGAAAGGGAAGGTGGGCAAGATCCTGGAAGAGAAGTCGAGATGCATCTTCGAGGAGATGGGGACACTGAGGATCTGAACAATCCAGTAGTCCTGCAGCCTGAATGTTGGTTGCTCTAAGGGCCCTTGCAGCTCACTGCCCTGCCCAGCCCAGGCCCTGTCACTGCCTGGGCTCCCTCACGTCTTTGGCAGTTCCCCTGACCTGTGGGACGGACTAGTAAAAAGGGACACCTCTTAACAGGGCCCGTCACAGCCCCGCACCTGTTCCCTCCTGTAGGACTTTGTGCTCATCAAGAATACAGAGCTGCAGGCAGCCCGCCTGGGGAACGTCGTTCACGCCATGATCACGTATCGCCGCAGGCTGGACCGTGAACAGATCAAGCCTGTGAGTTGTGTCGGGTTGTGGGCGTGCAGGGAGACCATGTGCGCGCTGAGCTGTGCGGGCCTTCTTCCCAGGTGATGGCACTGGGCATAGTGCCCATGTGCTCCTACCAGATGGAGAGGATGTTCAACACCACTCGGATCCCGGGCAAGGAGACAGGTACCCAGCACAGTCGCGTCCGTGTGGGGTCGCCGGACCAGCCCCTCCCTCCCAGCTGTGGGCCCGCTGGGCTCTGTGGCCTACTGCCTGTCCGTCACCAAGTGTCCTCAATGTCTCAGGGTTGTGTAACGGTCAAAAACAGCCAATGTCTGAGCAATGTTAAGACATCTCCTGTTCATAGGCGAGGTGCCAGTGCTGAAACCCGGGCCCTCCTCCCGGGCTCATGGGGGAGCTGGTGTCCTGAGCACCATGCGCCACGGGAGGTGCTGCTGCCTCTGTCGAGGGTGACAGGCTTGTGGGAATCTGGCCGGGGCCACAGCCTGTGTTTCTGACAGTTTGTCATTTCCCGAGCAGTGGTCCCCTCCTTTGTGACATGCCTCTGGGGAGTGTTGTTGGCATGAAGCCAGAGGCATGGAAGCACCAGTGCAGGCCCGACTCAGCGCCAGGCGGGGGGGGGGGGGGGGGGGGGGGGGGGGGGGGGCGGGCAGGTGGACGCCTGGCAAGGCAGGGGCCACCGGCCACTGAGCTGGTTGGTGGGGGCCACGGTGGAAGTCGGGAAGGAAGGGGCTGTCCGCCTGGCGCGGCCTCAGCCATTGGCCCCTCACAGATGTCCTGCAGCACCTGGCGGAGAGCAGGCACGTGGCCGTGTACCACAAGGGCCGCTTCTTCAAGGTGTGGCTGTATGAAGGCTCCAGCCTGCTCAAGCCTAGGGACCTGGAGCTGCAATTCCAGAGGATCCTGGACGACCCCTCGCCGCCTCAGCCAGGGGAGGAGAGGCTGGCGGCCCTCACTGCCGGCGGCAGGTACCGCAGTCCGAGCCATCAGGCCCTGCTGGCTGGAGGTCAGGGGTCCGTGAGGGCCCGGCACCCACCCAGGGACTGGGGGACTCACTCTGCCGAGACACTGCCAAGGAGGGGCGTGCGGGCCGTGCGCGGTGCCGAGCGGCAGCGGTGCAGCGTTGCATCCGTGGCGTCTCCCGGGGCGGGGGCCCGTCTGCGGTGCCCGGGGGCGGGGGCACCTTCCGGGACAGCCCTGCAGCCCCACCGCGGCCCGGCGCCAGGCTGGGTCCTGGGAGGCGTCCCCTCCGCGGCCAGCATCCGCCCCGCCGCTCACCCCGCCCTCACGTCCCAGAGTGGAGTGGGCCCAGGCACGCCAGACCTTCTTCAGCTCCGGCAGGAACAAGGCCTCTCTGGATACCATCGAGCGCGCGGCTTTCTTCGTGGCCCTGGACGAGGAGTGTCACTGCCATGATCCGACCGACGATGCCTGCCTCAGCCTGTACGGCAAGGCGCTGTTGCACGGCAACTGCTGCAACAGGTGAGCGCCACGGGGCTGCCGGGCCCCTGCCTCTCCCCGCCCGAGCCCCGCCCCCAGCCCGCCCTCCGCCCCGCCCCAGCACCGCCCGCCCCCAGCACCGCCCCCAGTGCTGCCCCGCCCCAGCCCCGCCTGCCGTCCCCGCCCACAGCCAGCCCTCCGCCCCGCCCCAGCCCCGCCCCGCCCCCAGTCTCCCCACCCCCCAGTCCCGCCCCAGCCCCGCCCCAGCACCCTCCGCACTTCCCCGCCACCGCGGGCTCCTGCTCCGCAGGTGGTTCGACAAGTCCTTCACGCTCGTGGTCTTCAAGAACGGCAAGATGGGCCTCAACACGGAGCATGCCTGGGCAGACGCCCCTATCATCGGGCACCTCTGGGAGGCAAGGGGCCCAGAGAGGGGTCCTGCGGGTAGGCTGACAGGGGCCTGGGGGCTGGGGACGCGGACAGCCTCTCAGCCTGACCTTCTCCCTGCAGTTTGTCCTGGCCACGGACGTCTTCCACCTGGGCTACACGGACACTGGTCACTGCCTGGGCACACCAAACGCTGCGCTGCCGCACCCTCAGCGGCTGCAGTGGGACATCCCTGAGCAGGTGCTCAGGCTGAGCCAGAGGGACAGGGAGGGCATGCGAGAGTGACAAGTACCTGAGATGTGCTGCTGCCTCCTCCCATCTGGCCCAGCCCCGCTCACAGGGGACACTGAGCAGACTGGCCACAGGGAGACCAGACATCTCAGGCCACGTGCGGGCTGGAGGAGCTGGGAGGTGTGAGCCGCATGTCCGGGAGGACTGTCAGCACCTCCCTCCTCCAGAAGATGTGGAGGGACCCTGACGCTGCCCTTCCAAGAACTCTGCCCCCAGCTGACCCTTCCCGTGTCTCGGCAGTGCCAGGCGGTCATCGAGCGTTCCTACCAGGTGGCCAAGGCGCTGGCAGATGATGTGGAACTGTACTGCTTCCAGTTCTTGTCCTTCGGCAAGGGCCTCATCAAGAAGTGCCGGACCAGCCCTGACGCCTTCGTGCAGATCTCCCTGCAGCTGGCGCACTTCCGGGTAGGCGCCCGCTGGCCGCCCAGCGAGCGGGCAGGGCTGCACGGGGCTACCTGCCAGGTTCACCCTCTGTGTTCCCCAGGACAGGGGCAAGTTCTGCCTGACCTATGAAGCCTCCATGACCAGGATGTTCCGCGAGGGACGGACGGAGACTGTGCGCTCCTGTACCAACGAGTCCACAGCCTTCGTCAAGGCCATGGTGGAAGGGACCCACAAGGTGTGACCCAGCAGCCTCACAGTGAGGTGACCCTCTGCCTCCTGCCACCCTGGGGGTCAGGGCCATTCTTCACTCCCCCGTCCTGTGCCCCAGAAAGCAGACCTCCAGAGTCTCTTCCGGAAAGCCTCTGAGAAGCACCAGAACATGTACCGCCTGGCCATGACGGGTGCTGGCATTGACAGACACCTCTTCTGCCTCTACGTGGTCTCCAAGTACCTGGGGGTCAGCTCCCCCTTCTTGGCTGAGGTCAGTGCTTTTGATGGGAGTGGCCGTGCCTGCTGGTCTTGGCCTATTTTCTGTCCGGCCGGCTCCCTTGAAACTGTCCTGGAGGGGTGGGGCCAGTTGTCCTGCTCCACGCCCCACACAGACCTGTGGTTCTGACACTGAACGAGAGCCCCCCACCCCACCCCATGCAGTTGGAGTTCCTGTGAAGGAGACAGACAAATGTGCGAAGCGCCAGGTGGTGACAGCACTCCTGAGAAAAGTGAAGAGGCTAAGGGGATCAGGCTGGGTAGAGGTTCTCCAGACTCTGAGGCCAGGGTGTGCCCCGTGCATGGGACAGCAGGACAGGAGGGGGCCAGAGGAATGGGCAAGAGGAATGGGCAGGTCAACGAGCCTTGACACAGGATCGAGGGTTTGCGCAGATGCTGGGATGGGGCCCCAGTCAGGAAGGTTCTGCACTGCATTCACTTCCGCACCCTCAGCCAGAACAGTCTGGCTCGAGCAGGTGCTTGGGCACCACCTGGCGGCAGATGCACGCTGAGCACCTGGTGTCTGACCGCTGCAGCCTGGTTGTTGCAGGTGCTCTCAGAACCGTGGCGCCTCTCCACCAGCCAGACCACTCAGTTCCAGATCCGTATGTTTGACCCAAACAAGTACCCCAATCACCTGGCCCCTGGCGGTGGCTTTGGCCCCGTAAGTACCTGTGGAAGGGGATGGGTGAGTAGGATGGGGGCCTGGGGCTTTCGGTGGAGAGTGCAGGGCCTCAGAGAGGTCAGGCCAGAGGCGGGAGCACAGCCCTGACCCCGCCCTGCGTGGAAACAGAATGAGTAGCTAGCAGCCTGGCAGCCTGGCACCTGGGACCCCGCCTGTGCCAGCACCCACCGCGGGAGCAGGAGCGCAAGCATGCCCAGGGCTGCTTCCCCCTGACATATGCTTGCCGGACAGAGCCTAGCTCTCCAACTGAGAGACTCGCGCGGGATGTTTGTCAGGGAGCTAGAGACGCCCCTGGACAGAGGCCACAGTGATCTTGAGCCCCCCTGAGGGAAACATGAGGTCTTGGGTCTCCGGGGGGGTGGGGGTCTGGAACTTCAGGGGCTGAGCTCTTGGGTTTTCACACTGTCGCCTGGGTGGTCCTGACCTCGAGAAAAAGGTGGCTTCTGGGGCGGACCCTTCCTGGGGGTCCTGCAGGGGGCAAGGGCAGCCTCAGTTTGGCTTGTAGGCCCTCACCTGGTGCTGTCCTCAGGTGGCAGATGATGGATACGGGGTTTCCTACATGATCGCGGGTGAGGACACCATCTTTTTCCATATCTCCAGCAAGTTCTCAAGCTCAGAGACAGTGAGTCTCCTGCTCCCGCTCAGGCCTGAGGAGGGGGCGCCACCCGGGGCCCTGTCTGGCTGGGGAAGAGTTCTTGCTTGTGGGGACAGAGGGACAGGGGGGCTCGCTTGGAGGTTGATTGGAGCTCTTGGTGCCCACAGAATGCCCAGCGCTTTGGGAACCACATCCGCCAAGCTCTGCTGGACATTGCTGATCTTTTCCAAGTTTCCAAAGCTGACAGCTGAGGGCTGGAGAGATGCCAGCCACCCTTTTGTCCCCACATTAGAGGAATGGGTCTGTGGTCAGCTTGTAGGCACGAGGGGTGGCTGTGCACAGGTGACCAGCTCCAAGGACAGCTCTGGCAGCAGGGGCTCCCCAGGCAGATGCTGCCCCTGAGGGTCCTCATGGCAGAGGTGGAGTTGGAGTGTGGAGGGGGTTTTGATTTTATTTCTTGGTAGATACTAATAAAAATAAGGCTGCATAATTCTCTTTGAGCCTGTAGGTTCCTGTGTTTTGTTTGGGAAGTAGAAGGCTCTTCACCAGCCCTAGCTCAGGCCAGAGAGGTGGCAAGGGCAGGGCTGAGACTGGGAGACTAGGAAAGGCTTGTGACCTGTTTTGAAATGTGTGTCTCTGCTGAGGTCACTGTACATAGCCACTGTGTGCACTTGGAATAAACTCTTGCTTCAGAACCTTCCCCTGTTTCCTGGGGTGACTTCTGTTTGTTTGTCTGCTGGGGAGTTGGGGCCCACCCACTTCCTCCATGCATGGGCGTGGCCTCTGCACCCCTCTGGGCTGGAGCAGAGCCCTGTGGGGCCCTCGGCCTCCTCCTGGACATAGGAGGTACTGCAGTCTCGGGCTTGAGGTCCGGGTGTCCCTGGTCATCATGTCTATGAGAGAGCATGTGCTCCTTTCCTCCGGTCAGCTTTCTTATTAAAGTAACATGAAAAGTAAGCAAAAAATAAAGTGTAAATAGCTGCTCGATTACTATCGCTACATGCTTGAGCGAATCCAGGTCTCAGCACCCTGCTAGGCGCCAGGAGCTGGAAGTGAGTTAGGAACAGTCCCCAGCCCTGTCTCAGGGCCCAGTGTTTACTGAGCACCGGCCATCCACTTGGCTCTGGGCTGGGGATTCAGCGGTGAGCAGGGCACCGCCTGCCCAGGTGGAGTTCACTACAGGTGAGGCAGATGTGGATTGGGGATGGAGCAGCTGGCAGGGGAAGCAAGAGATTTATCACCTGCTTCCTGAGTGTGCCATGGTGTGCTAGGCACTGGGATACAGCAGTGAACAAAACCGGCAGAAACCGCCCCTCCCTCTGGGGTTCAGAGGCTAGTGAGGAGATGGCAATAACCAGGAAGAATGGGTAAGTTGCACGGGAGGTCAGTTAGAAGTAAGGGGTGGGAGCAGTGGAGGGGTGGGGCCGTTTGCCTCCAACCTGATGGAGATGAGGGTAGGAGCCATGTAGGGGCCTGAAGGCAGAGCATTCCTGGCTGAGAGATGGCTGGAGCCAGAGCTGCAAGGTGGGAGGTGCCTGCTGCCATGGAGGAACAGTCCAGGAGGGGACAGGTGGAGTGGGGCCACAGGGGCTCATAGGCCAGGCTCAGGCTTCTCTAACGATGGGGGAAGCTATTGGGTTTTGAGCCAAGGGTGACATAACTGTCCCAAGCTTTACTGGGATCACTTTGGCCAACCGGATGACAGAACAAAGTGGGGGTACACTAAGGATAGAAGCAAGGAGACCTGTCCGGGTAGTGCTTGTGGTGGTGGCAGAGTTGGGAGAAATGACAGGACTGAAACTAAGGAACTGAGGATCAGAGAGCTAAGAACGTCAAAGGTAGGCAGGGCTGACAAAGCTGATGGGGAGGCATCGAAGGTGATTCACATTTTCTATTTTGGGTAATTGGGTGATTAAACGAGATTTTTTTTTAAAGTTGACTTTGACATGTCTATATGAAATATTCATGAAAATGGCTCAGATTCTTGAAAATATAATTGAAAGCCAAGGAAATCTAGGGTCCTGATAACAGCTCAGAAGGCAGTTAAAACCTTGAGAGCACATGAAAGAGGCAGAGGCTGCTAACCTCGTAAGAGTCTCCATGAGAGGCTTACAGAAGTATAGCTATGCTCACAAAATGTCATGTTCCATGTCAGAGCATTCTTGGGCTTCTGAAAGTATCTACACAGACCTCTACTTCTTGGGTTGCCTGTGTCACCTACCCTGGGAAAGTGTCAGGTTTGGTGGGCTTCTGGGCACGTCTGCTCACTCACTGGGAGAGCAGTGAGCAGAGTCCAACAGCTGGCTTTTAATTAATATTGAAATTTAGCCAAAGTTATCTGATTTGTTCTGAAATCAGTAAAAGATATCATGCTAAACCAGGATATACACCTCTGGTGACAACTCACCAGACCCAAATAAGGTCCTGATGCCACATGACTTTGCAAATCTGCACTACTTAAGGCTAGCAGTCATAACAGATAAACCTTGAAATCTCAACAGAAGTTTAATTTCTCTTCAGTTGGCTGAGACAGACACTTTGCATACCATTATTCAAAGACTTATGGTGACAGAGGCCCTGCCTTCTTCAGATAGCGCCCAAGTGACCTTGGACATCAACATCCAGCAGGTCATGGGGGAAGAGAGAGAGAAGATCATTCATGGTAGGATTTTATGGAACTGGCCTGATGATAACAGAGCACTTCCATTTACATCTCACCGGCCAGGAATCTTATTGCAAGGGAGGCTGGGAAATGTAGTCTAGCTGTGTGCCCACGATATAAAGGAAACATTTGGTGAACAGTTAGCTGGTTTTGGAAGTACAGGGGCTGAGTAGACCAGACTGACATCTCTGGGCTCCCTGAGAGCCCATCCTTCTGGGTCTGGACTCTGTAGGGTGTGTGAGACGGCCCACCTCCATCTGCTGGCCAGGGTACCCAGGTTCCTCCCATTCCAGCCCAATTGATCTCTGAGTCTCTTCTGCTGTTCCTCAAGAACCTGAGTCTCAGCCACACTTACCATTCCATAAAGTTAGCAGGCTCATCCACATCCTTGCTTTTGCCTTCACTAAACCTTCTGCCTGGAATCCAGCCTAGTTAACTCTTACTTTTCCCTAAAGTTGTCTTCATTACCCATTAGAGTTATTCGTGACTCACATTTTTCTGGACAGTTAAAGCAAATGGCGGAGTGATTGGAAGTAGGCAGGGTGGCTCCCAGGCGGAAAGGGACAGCCCAAGAACCAAGGGGCAGGAACCCGGCAGCTTGGGAAGGGTATGCGGCCCAGGCAGCAGATTCCTCAGTGGATAAATGAGGACTCACTGTGTGCCCAAAACTGTCTGGCTCAGCTCTAGCTGTTTTTCCTGCTCTGTAATCAGTCTGCTAAGGATTGGATTCCCTGAAATCCAGAGGGTCCCAGGAATCTTTAAACCGGAAGTTTACGACCTTCCAAACTGGCTTCTCTCTCACTCTTCCCCATCTCAGCCAGTGGCATCACCCTTCAACCACTAACCCATTCCTTCTTTCGCCCTCACTTCCCACATTTTAAGCCCTGTCAAGTCTACCTTCTGAATGGCTTTTACTTCCCTCCACCATGACCACCACTTCCCCTGTCCACACTTCCATCATTATTTGTCCAAACAACAGCAACAGCTGGCTCCACCGCTATCTTCCCTCCAGCGGCCAAGGAGGGCTTTTTGCCATGTCACTGCTCTGCTTACCACACTTCCAAGATGCCCATCATACTCTAGGTAGAGACTGAGCCCCTTGGACTGGCCTATAGAGACCCAAGCGATCTTTCTAGCCTCTGCTCAACCACAACTTATGTGCAGCCTCCCTAAGGGTTGTGCTGCTCTCTGGCCTTCCCCAGCCTGGTAACTTGTGCTTCTGCTGCCTGAAGGCCATCAGACCTTGGCTGGAGGCAATGCTTGCTCTTCCCAGCTGCACGTACCTGGGTCTCTGCCTCATCTTCCTGGGCCATGGAGTCCTCCTTTGTTAAGACAGATAGGACAATGTCACCCACGCATGGTAGTTGTGGAGGCCAAACATTCGGCCATCCACCTACTCATTTAACAAATGTTTACTAGAATCTGCTGTTTACTAGAAAGTGCTGTTTTGGACACTGGGGACCAGTGGCCCAGCAGACAGGCAGGGCCCTGTGTGCATGGTCTTACACTCAAGGAGCCAAGAGGAGGCACACAGCTATCAGAAGCAGGGGTACCCCCTCACCTCAGCTTCGCCCTCCTCCAGCCTCGGCCCCTCCTCACTCAAGCCCTGAGACGGCGAGCCCACGTTCAGGACCAGCCCAGGGTGGCCCCTCCCCTTCCGCTCTGGGAACAGCCAATAAGACCTCGAGGTTGGGACGCGGGCGCAGCCCGGGGCCGGCCCAGTCACGCGTTCGCAGCCCCGCCTCTTCCGCTGTGGCACACCAGCCAATGAGGACGAGGCGCCAGGCCTGGGGGCGGGTCTGGTAACGGAAATGGGCGGCGCGGGCGAACGAGCCGCCTCAGGACTCGCCGCGCGGCCGCGCAGAGAACGCAGGCGGAGCGGCCGGTGAGTGAAGCCCGCAGGCTTGCGCCGGGCCCTTCGTGCGCTCCCGAGGCGCGGGCCACGGCGCCCTTTCCGGCAGTGCCCGCCGCCTCTGGCCTTCGCCCCTCCTCAGTCTCCTTCACCTCGCTCTCCTCCCCCGTCCCCCACGCCGGAGGCCACACACCCCGACTCTCGCGTCGCCCGCTCCCGGGGCCCCGGACTCCAGGCACGCACCCCTCGCGGTCCCTTGCGTGCGCGGCAGCAAAGGCCGCAGACCCTCCGGCCCTCCGCCCAGCCGCACGGCCCACAGTCTGGGACCCGCGCCTCGTCCGCTGTCCGCCTTTCTCCGCCTTAGGACCCCAGAGCGGCTGGACCCTTCGTGCCAGGCGAGGCCCACGGGCTTCTGCGGGCCTCTGGCCCCCTCAGTCCCCCTCAGTCCCCAGGACTCCGGCCCTTGCGCCCTTCACTCCCCGGCTGGTTCCCGAAGCCCACACGATCGCTGCCCTCCGACCCCCAGCCTGCACCCCCTCGCGCCCTCGGGCTGCGGCCGTCGGCACGCCGCCTCGTCAGGAAGGCATGCGGGGGCCTGGGGTCCGTGGACCTCCGCCACCGCGGCTCACACGCTCCCCTGGACCTGCCTCCAGACCGTCCTTCCTCCGAGGTGCAACGTCCTCTGGCCGCAGCCGCTGCCTCTCGCGAACCCGCTCGGCCCATGTCCCCGCCCTTCGCCGGCTTGTCACCCTGTGCCTGGCTTCACCCCTGCGCATCGTCTCACACACCCCTCACACCACTCTCACACTTGTACCCTCACCTCTCCGTCCACTGCATGCACGTTTCAAATGTCAACGACAGTTGCAGTCCATTTTCCCTGCTCCACCCCTGGGTCCCAAGATGTGGTGCAGCCATGTGGCATCTCTGCCGCGGCTCTCTGCTGTGTGCCTAGGCTAAGCACTTCTCGGGAGCCACACAGCTTCGCCAAACCTGTGTTATGCTCCTCGAGCCAGGAACATCTGTTCTCAAAAGAAAACCTTTTTATTGACATTCGTGGGCAAGCTACGGACCGCATGCCTGATCCTGGACCACCTGAATCCTTACCTACCTTACCCCGCCCCCACCTTCTTCCCTTCCCTTCCCAGGCCCTGTGCTATCTGTACTCTTTCTCCAGATTCTCCAGCCTTTTCTGTTCAACTAGCCCCTTCCGCACGGCCTAAAGACAAGCAAGTCCGCCTTTGTATGTCCCCAAAACAAAAAACTTTCATACTATCTCATATTTTTCCTGCCCTCCTCATCTAAATCTGTATGTCCTATCTATTTTGTCTAATGATCCATTAATTCTTTATTTCATGGAAGTCTTGTTGCTACTTTTACTGATCTCCTGAAACAGTTCTCACTGAGATGACCAGTGACACCCAAATCAAAAGTCCAGAATTCACTGGGCTCTTTTGTAATATTTGACACTGGTGTAACATCTGCTAACTTAAACAAAAGACACTGTGACTCCACATTAAATTCCAGGTTAAAGGCCCATTTCTCTGTTGCCCTTTGAACTTAGGCTCACAACTTTCTAGTTCTCCTCTTCCCTTCTCTTTAAATACATTTCAATCAGGCTTTTGTGTCTGTCACTGCATGAAAACGGCCCTGGTCGAGGTCACCAGTGACCTTCAGATTGTCAAATCCAAAGGTCACTTTTTAAAAAAATTTATTTTTTTAAATTAGTTTCAAGTATGCAATACACTGATTGGTTAGACATCTGTATAGTTCATAAAACAATCCCCTCAACTGCTCCCTCCCTTCCCTGACCCTCCACCTAGCCAACGTATTAATGCTAACTGCATTCCCTCTGCCATGCTCGCCATCCCTGTAACCATCCATCAGCTATGAATTCGTACTTCTTAAACCCTTCTCCCCATTTTCCCAGCTCCCCAACCCCCCTTCCCTCTGTCTGTCACCAAATTGTCCACTGTATTCGTGAGTCTGTTTTTGATTAGTTTATTCTTTTTATTCCTTAGATTCCACATATAAGTGAAATCATATAGTGTTTACCTTTAAATGTCTGACTTAAATACCTTCTGAGTCCATCAAAGCAGTATCTTTTTCCATTCCCTTCCTTTTCATATGTAGGAGTTTCGTTTTCTTATCCTTTCAGCCACTCTATCTTTTGGTTGGAACACTTAATTCTTTTCCATTTAAGGTACTTATTGATAAGAATGTAATTGTTACCATTCTTTATTCTTGTTTTTGATAAATGTTTTTTCTTCTTAAAGAAGTCCCTCCAACATTTCCTGTAATACTGGCTTTGGTGGTGAAAAATTCTGTTAGCTTATTTTTGTCTGGGAAGCTCTTTATCTGTCCTTCAACTCTAAAGGATAGTTTTGTTGGATAAAGCATTCTTGGTTGTAGATCCTGGGTCTTCATCCTGTCGAATATTTTTTGCCAAGCTCTTCTGTCCTGCATAGTTTCTTTTGAGAAATCAGCTGCCAGCCTTATGGGTGTTCCCTTATAAGTAACTGTCTGTTTTTCTCTTGTGCCTTTTAGTAGTCTTTCTTTGTATTTAAACTTTGGCATTTTAATTATGATGTGTCTTGGTGTGGACCTCTTTGGTCCCTGGATTTTGGAATTGTCTGAGCTTCCTGGAGTTTTATGCCCATTTCCTTCACCAGGTTAGGGAAGTTTTCCATCATTATTTCTTCAAACGGCTGTTCAACATCTTGATTTTCTCCAGTTATGCTGATCAGATGGATATTTGGACCCTTAATAGTGTCCCATATGCTCTTTAAATTATTTTTATAGTAAGTATCTTATGTCTTGCCATTCTGAATGTGTGTCCCTGGCTTTCCCGTCCTCTAGATAGGACATTTTATCCTTTATTCACTTTGTTTATTCCTTTGTTTATTTCATTTAATATACTTCTTATCTCAGATAATGTGTTCATTTCAGACTGGTTCCCTTTTATAATTTTCATTTCCATTTTTATGCTTTTTTAAAATCTCTTTGTTGAAGTTCTTACTGAGTTTATCTGCACTTCCCAAAAGTTCATTGAGCATCTTTATAACCAGTGTTTTAAACTCTGCATCTGTTAGATCACTTGACTCCACTATATCTGGATCTCTATTCTGTTCTCTTAAATGGCTTCTGCTTCTTTGTCTTCCCATTTTGGCTGCCTTTCCATGTCTGTTTCTGTGTACTAAGCAAAGCTCCTAAGTCTCCTGGTCTTAGTGTGGTTTTGCGAAGTAGGTGTCCTGTGGCACAGTCCTGAGAGGGGTTCAGCTGCAGGCCAGATTTAGCCCAAGCCTCTACCTCCCTGGGGCCACCTGTTAAGATTCAGCAAGTGATCCACAGAGGCTGTGATTATAATTGCCTCAAAGGGCCACACCAGAAACCAAGGCCAGCTGCCTCCACTGTGAGTCTCAGCAAGGAGCACCGGACTCGCTGAGGATACACCTGGATGTGGCTGCAAGTTGGGGGAGGTGGGGTTTCGGGGAATCCTTTGGGTGGAGTGACCTCTGTTATCCAGTTTGGTGACATCAGGGATATGGCAGTGCTGTGTCTGTGCTGGGAGCAGGGAGAGCTCAACAGGGAACAATGGATACCGCTGGCACTTCTGTACAGTACAAATCTTACCTCAGCCCTCACTCCAACAATGTCCCCCTGTAAGTCCCTGGTGCCCCCTGTGTGCAGCCAAATCAGCGCTGGTGCCCAGAGTGAACAGATCTGTCACCGCGAAAGTCCGCTTGGGGCCATGGCCCCTGCTGCTGCTGCTGCCTCTGTCCCACTCAGCCACTGGGGACTGGGCAGTCCCACGACCTCGCCCCGTCTTACCTTCTGCCATTGCAGGGTACTTTCTTGGACTTCTCCCTAGTTGTATGGCTTGTTCATCGAGATCCCCGGTGATTTTTCCTTGCTGCTGCTCCTTGTTTCCATCACAACTTTGATTTGGTCGCCAGAGGGATGAACAGAGCCTCTATCATCTACGCCATTTTTTCCTTCCTCCTCCCCAATGGTCACTGTTTATTCCTTACGCTATGTGGTATGAGGCACAGTTGATCGCTTTTTGTTTACTTTTTTCACTTGGCTTCCAAGACATCGGTCTTTTCTCTTTACTGTCTCCTTTGCTGGTTCGTGTTCTCTTTCTAAATTCTAAACATTGGATAGCTTAGGCCTCTGTCTCATCTACCCTCACTTCCCAGGCGTTCCCAACTAGCCCCATGGCTTTGAAGGTCATTGACACTCTTGTGGCTCCCAAATAAGAATGTCCAGTCAGACTCTCACCACACTCCAGATTCACAGTCCCACTAGGCTGTCATCAGATACTGTCCGAAAACACTATATGTCACAACATACCCAGAAGCCAGTCACGTCTTACTACTCCCACTTCCAAGATTCGGGTCCAAGCCCCACCCTTTCCTGAAGTTTCCCAGCAGCCCTCTCTCTGCTCCACCCTCTCCACCCAGGCTATTCATAGCAGTGCAGCCACAGTGACCCTTTTAAATCGTAATTCGAATCATGTCCTCTCTGTCCAATGCCTCTGATATCTCATCTCACTCTATAAAAGCCAAAGTCCTACATACACTGCATCCTCCCCAGCATCCTGCCTCATGTCTTAACATCCCGCCCTCCTTCATGCCACTCCGGCCTGGCTGGCTTTCTTCTTCCTCAGCCACAGCCAAACACATTTATCCTCAAGGCCCTTGGTTCCCTGTTCTCTCTGCACAGAACTCTTCCCCAAGATGTCCACAGGGCTCACGTGCTCATTTCCTCTAAGTCTGTCTCAGGATTCACCTTCTCACAGTTCATCACACATGCAGTGGCTCTCACTGCCCCATTACTCCATGGCCTCCCTTACCTTGCGTTATTGTCTCCATAGCATTTATTGCCACCTGACATTTTCTACATTCATGTGTTTATTAACTGTCTCTCTAAAATGTAAACTCCACAAAGGCAGGGATTATTGACTGTTTTGTTTGCTGTTGTACTCCTAGCACCTAAAACAGTGCCTGACAGTTGTTATTTGTTGACTAAATGAATGAATTGGCCAGTCCCTCCTCTCTTTCCAAGTACACACTCCCCCGTTTCCTACATTTCTTACTGCTTCTTAGTGCCTTTATGGCCTCGTTTCCTTTTTCTCTTTATTTGCTGATATTTTTAAGGACTTCTTCCTTGTCCATTTTCTCCTGTTATACATTCACTATGAATGATTTAATCTCTTCCTATAATTTAAACCACCATCAAATCTTTATTTTTAGCTTAGCCACTCTCCAAGGCTCAATTCCTGTATTTCAGCTGTTTGTTGACTAGCTCTGGCTGGATACGTCAAACATACCACACATTCAAGCTTCCCAATACTGAACCCATACTCTTCCCCACCCCATCCCTCCACCCCTGTTCTTTCACCTTCTTTGCTTCATTCATCCTGACAGTCACTGTGTTGTCTGGGACAATCGTGAGAAAATGCAGTGCTGAGGAGCTCCATCTGGAGAATGAGAGAGGACTGGTTTTGAATCCAGCTCTGCTACTGTTTAGCTGTGTAACTTTGATTAGATTCTTCTGTAACCCTCAGTCACCTCATCTGTACAGGGGAGAGTCCTGGCACTTCCTTCATAGCGTCGTTGTGATGAAAGCAGTCAATGCTTTTTGAGAATTTATACAGTTCCTGGCACCTATTAAGCATGAAATGCTTTTTTCCCCCATATTATCGGATTCCTATTCCTTTCTCGCATAGTTATGGCAAAGTATTTTCTGGGCAACTGCCCTATCTGTGCCTGGTGTTTCACGTAGTCATGCCAGCTATTGAATTTGGTAAATTCAGGTGCCTACTTGTCTTCACAATAACCTGGAAAGGAGCCACCATTTCCATTTTACAGTGGAGGAAACTGAGACTTAAAGAGAGTGGATAACTTTCCAGGGTCTCACAGCCAGTAAATGACAGAACCTGGGTTCTAGCCCAAGTCTTCAGAGTACACAGAACCTTTCTCCAGTTTCTTAATAAATTTGGTCAGTTCCATGCACACCAGACTGCCAGGACCAAATTTTCAGAATTGCATGCATTTGCCATCCAACACCGGACAACTTAGTTAACTTCTTTGAGCCCTGTTTTCCTCATCTGTAAATTGGAATAATAATAGTACTTACCTTATAGGGTTCTCATAAAGATTTAAAAGCATAGAACAGTGTCTGGCTAAAAGTCAGTATAGCAGTTGTGGAAACGTAAAAGAGGTGCAGACCACCTTTCCGAGTTGGCTGGTGAGAAATGGAAGGAAAGACTTCTAAAAGACATGAGCCTCGTGCTGAGTCTTAAAACACAAGAGCGAAGGAAGGGCATTTCAGGCCCAAGTCTTTTTAGTGATCTGTAAAGCCCACCATAATTCCACCCCGCCCCCCCCCCCCCCCACGTTTCAACCACGTCTGCTGCTTTCCACTTCGTCCTCTCTGTACTAACTATATTGCTCTGTCGCTCCTCCTGCAGTTCGTCCTGCAGGCCCCCAGCTCAGGACCTTTGTTCTTACTGTTTTCTCTGCCTGGAATGTGCTTTTCCCAGATCTCTGTGTGGCTCATTCTCACTTTCTCCAGGTCTCTAGTCAAAAGCACTGCAGCGAGGCTTTCCCTGAACACTTATTTAAATGGTAGCCACCACCTTACACTACTCTTTCCTGCCCTTCATTTCTAGTTGACCTTCTTTCTTTAGTACTTTACCTTCTCCTTATATTTATTTCACTTGTTAATCTTGTTTATTGTTTCTGCCCACTAAAATATAACTTCCATGAGACCAAGGGTTTTAATCTGTTTTATTCACTGTTGTATCTGCAGAATTCAAAAGTGTGCTCAAAATTATGTATTCAATGTATCACTAAAAGAATATAGTTGGAACTTTATAGCGTAATAAATTGAGCAAGTAGCCCACATGACTTACATGTGAATTGTGTCATTACCTAGTTCTCTGTCTTCACATAGATTTTTGTAACCACCCACATGATAGAATTATTTTATTACATTTTGCAATTCTTTAACTCTTTTGTAAAAAAAACCAAAAAACTATAGATATTTTAACCTTTACAAAGTTTTGCATTATTTTCATGGGTCTTTTTTCATGCCATCTCTTGGAAATACAACTTTCGTAGGTTTTAAATCATATCTCGTTAAATTCAGGACCTCTCAAGGCTTTCCTCAGTCATTTGGTCACAACTTGGAACTGGATGAAAATGGAGCAATCAGGAGCTAGATTATGAAGGATCTCGTATCTATGATAAAAAGATTTTATCCTGAAAGAAATAAGGTGCTATTGAAGGGTTTCAAACATAGTGACATGGTCAAATTTGCCCATTAGGAAAGGTTACTCTGGAGGTGAGCTGGAAAATGGATTGAACAGATGAAGCTGCGAGCAGGAAGACCAGTTAGGAGTCTCAGACAGCATTCTAAGGAAAAGGTGAAGAGAGCCTGCACCATTGGTTCCAAATTTTATATTCTCAGCTCCAACCTTTCTCTTGAACTCCAGGCCCATATATATATCTCCCCATTTGAACCTCTACTCGGAGGCCTAATGGGCATCTTATATCAACATGTTCAAAATAGAGTGCTTGGTTTCCCTTCTGATCTGCTCCTCTCCTAGTCTTCCCCATTTCGATTAAATCCACCATCCATCAAGTTGTTCTCAGCAAAATTAGAAGTAATTTTGTTTTCTCTCTTCCCATCATTTGCCCCCACAAATCTATACACATCAAACCCTCTGCCGAATTAGGCCAGCACATCTTCCAAACACGGCCCACTTCTTCCTACTGCCTCGTTCCAGCCCCTGTCACCTCTGGACCATTCCAGCGCTCTCCTGACTCACTGGTCTTCCGGTCCTTGCCTCCTCTCACCCTGTAACAGTCCATTCTCCAAAAAATCAGCTTAAGTCATTATCTTAGAACAGAGTCCCATGATCCCCTGCTCTTAGCCTCCACCAGCTTTTCCTCACACTCAAAATAAAACCAAAGTTCCTGCCCACCTAGCTGATCTCATCCCAGAGCACTCTTCCCAACCCTGTCCAGGTTCCTTTCCACTCCCATAACACGCCGAGGCCACGCCCACCTTTTTCAGCCATTCTCTCCATCTGGAACTCTTCCCTTAGATCTTAGCTTCCAACTCCTTTTTGTTATTCAAGTCTCAGTTCAAATGTCACTTCATTAGAAAGGCCTTCTGTGACTTTACAAGCTAAAGATCCTCTTTCCTATACCACCCTGTTTTATTTTCTTCCTAGCAGTGACCACAAACCAAAGGCATCTTTAAGAATCTGTTAACTCATTTATTGTCTGTCTCTCCCCTTGGAAGGAGAGCTCCATGAGAGTGTGGTTTGGTCTGCCTGGGTCCAAAGGTGCACTGCAGTATCCACAGAGCCATGGTAGTGGTTTCTGGCACATAGTAGATGCTCAGCAAGTCTGTAACCAGTGGTGGAGAACAGAATAGACCTCAGTTAAATTAGCAACCTTGGAGAGAGGGAGGAAGAGACTGATCGGAGAGACTTTCCATTGCTGGGTGGGGCTGTGAACGTCACAAGGGCAGGATTCAGTTCACTGGTGGCTCCCAAGCACTGCCTGACCCAGAGGAGATTAAATATTTATTCCATGAATGAATAAAATTAGTGAGTTCCAGGGAAGATAAGCAAAGGGGAATTAGAGAGGACCTCAGGTTTCTGGCTTCGGCTAGCAACCCAGGTGTGAGCAGAGGAGCCGGGTGTCTCACTGCATCTTCTTTCTGTGCACTGCCTAGATGGCTGATTCTGACCCTGGGGAAAGAAACTATGACAACATGCTGAAAATGCTGTCAGACCTGAATAAAGACTTGGAAAAGCTATTGGAAGAGATGGAGAAAATCTCAGGTAGGCTGTTTTCCCAGGCAAGGTGCCTTCCCCCTTCTTCCCAATAGCTCACATCCTCCCTATACTTCTGAGCACAAATCAACTGCCTTCTTAACAAAACCTTCCCTGACCACTCCTCAACTTCTGTACCGTGTAACTATTGTAAATGTCAATATTCGGTGATACTTACCACCAAATAGTGCCTTGAATTGTTTTCTGACTATTTTATGTGTGTTTGCATCTTATTTCTGCAACTGAACTATTATCTTCTTGAGAGCGGAAATAGTAACTTTGTCTTTTGTAACTGGGCACAGTACCAGACCCAAGCTCAAGTACTCAGCAAGTGACAAATGATGTTAACCTAACACCTGTGAACAGAACTAGAACATTCTCTCTCTCAGTCATTTAAGTGAAAAAGAGTTCAGAGTAATAGTGCTCAGACTGGTTAGGTTCTGAAATGGGAGGTACAGCTCAGTGGAATAAAGCAGAAATAGAGTTGAACAAATTTATCCATTTTTGGAAAAGAATCTTAGTCTTTTATTTTATTTTACATGTTTCTACTAAGTGGTAACCAGTAATGGTAGTGATACCATTATAATTTCTTTAATATGTTCTTTATTAATTCAGAATATGTATAATTCTTATAATATATGAGCCTAAGTTTTGCTGGAGACGATCATAATGTAAAACAAATTTGAGAAAGGATGCATACTCTACTCAAATGAAAACAGATTATTTTTAAAGACATTAGTAGTTTGCAAATAATCTCCATTTATTACAACAGGCTTTAGAAAATTTATATTTAGAAATGTTTGCAATATTTTGGCCTGTGTACTTGAAAGTTTTATATGTATATATACTTATTTTTAACTACCTTTTTAACAAGTTCTATAATTCATTTTCTACTATAAGCTGTATAATTCTATCAATCTAGTTAAATATTCTCTTATTTAACAGTATTTACTAAGCACCTACTACATGCTGTTCTAGGATTATAAAGATGAATAGAAATGCTCCTTCGTTAAATAAGTAGGTGGAAGCCGAAACAGACAGAGTTGACTTTATAACTTAAATATATGAATTAAAGTTAAAACACATTTTAATTTTATATTAAAATTGTAATCTGACAAATGCTAATGACGGTGTACACAGAGTACTAGGAAGGAACCAGAGAAGGAGGAGCATCCTAATGACCGAGCATTAGGATGGAATAGAGATGAGACAGATGAGGTAGGGGTCCTGGGGGTTGGAGGAAGGGCAATCCAACAGAAGAGGAAGTTGAGGCCATGTGAGCATGAGGGAAGGCCTGGCAAATTCAAGAAGCCAGATTAGTGCATGGGATTCACGAGGTGGCAGGCCACAGAAGAAGAGGCTTAAAGATGAGAAGGGTCTTCAATACCAGGCTAAGGAGTTTTACCTTTCTTGTCTAGGTGAGAGGGAGCCCTTTCAGATTTCAAGGAAGATGAATGTGTTTTAGAAAGATACCTCTGGTAACAGTGTGAGGGATGGATTGAGGAGGGAAGATTGAAGACAGGAAGACCAAGGAGGTTGGGAGGATGGGTGAAAAAGACAAGAGGATTAAGGAGTACAAATTGGCAGTTACAAAGCAGTCACGGATGTAAAGTACAGCATAGGGAATGTGGTCAATAACATTACAATAACTATGTGTGGTGTCAGGTGGATACTAGCCTTGGGAGAATCGTTTCATAAGTTATATAAATGTCTAACCGTTATGGTGTGTACCTGAAACTAATATAATATTAAATATCAACTGTAAAAATCTTAAAATACTTTTAAAGAAACACATCTGGAACAAGAGCTACAGTTGGGGTGACCGCCTGACTGAGTTTATGATAATCCACTGTCGTTCTCCAGGATCTGTCTTCTGCACAGCCCAGATAGGCAGGTTGAATTGGAATGTGGTGGGAATTATCCCCTGCATCTTTCAAGTCCTCAGTGGCAGTACTGATCTCTGCAGCACTCCTAGGAGTTCAGTGTTGCTGTTGGTGTCCTACTTTCATAGGTAGAGCCAGTTCTAGTGGTTTCCACTTGGCCTTTCCCACCATAATGGCCCTTACTCCATGGATCACGGAACAAATGTAGGTATTCTCCCAACTGCTAGAGCATATAGAGTATATTCTAGAGTACAGAGAGTAATAGAGTATATCTATATCAATTATGCATGCTGGAAATGGGGAAATTACTACAAAGTGGACTCAGAGACCCACTGAGCCCACCGTGAGACAGACCTGAGCCAGAACTCAATGCACTGATAACCTGACCTCCATAAGCCTCTATTATGACCAGTAGATCACTACACTGATTGGAAATGATGTTTAGGGTCTCCAGGAAGTAGTATCAGTTCAGAGTCAGTGTTCAGCAATCCCAAAAAGGTCTGATTATTTCCCTTTCTCCAATGTACAGTTCTTCAGCAGTACTTTTGTGGGGTCCCTATTCCTGAAGCTGATTGTCATGTAAGGAGGAAAATAAATGAGTAATTACAATAGATTTTGATGAGTGTTAAGACTGAACAATCTATGCTGTGCTATATGATAGCCAAAAAGGGAGCCCAATTTATTATAAGGAGCCAAGGAAGGCCTCCTGGAGTAAATGACTTCTCAGCTAAGACTAAAATATGAACATGAATGAAAGAAGGAAAGTGGAAAAAGGAAGAGATGAGAGTTCGGTAATACAGAAAGAGGAGCAGGTTTGGAAGGAGGTGGGAAATAAATGAGTTCAGTTATGGACATTCTGAGTTGGAAGTACCAGTTTTACATAGAAGTGGAGATATTCTGTGTACTGTCGAAAATATAATCACAGAGCCACAGAGCTCAGTGTAAATTAGTACAGCTATTATGGAAAATAGTATGAAGGTTCTTCAGAAACTTAAAAATAGAACTACCATATGATCTGCAATTCGACTTCTTAGTGTATATCCAGGAAATGCAGATATCAAAGAGATATCTGCACTCCCATGTTCACTGAAGCATTATTCACCATAGCCCAGATATGGAAACAACCTAAGTGTCCATTGATGGATAAGTGGATAAAGAACATGTGTTATAATTATACAATGGAGTATTATTCATCCTTAAAAAAGAATGAAATCCTGCCATTTGTGACAACATGGATGAATCTGGAGGACATTTTGCTAAGTGAAATGAGCTAGGCACAGAAAGACAAATACCTGTGATATCACTTATATATGGAATCTAAAAAATGTCAAACTTATAGAAGCAGAGAGTAAATGGATATTTGCTGGAGCTGGGATTGAGGGAAATAGGAAAATGTTGGTCAAGGAATATGAAATTTCAGTTATGCAAGATGAATGAGTTCTGGAGATTAAATGTGTACCACATGGCGAGTATAGTTAATACTGCATTGTATTCTGGAAAGTTACTGAAAACGGAGATCTTAAGTGTTCTCACCGAACACACTCAAATGGTAACTGTGAGGTGCTGGAAATATTAATTAGCTTGATCGTGGTGATTATTTCACAATGAGTGCATATACCAAAACATCACAGTGTACACCTTAAACATATATAATTTTTATTTGTCAATTATACTTTAATAAACCTGGAAAAATGTAATCCCAGAATTCAAAGAAACATCTAGACTTGGGGGGGAGGTGTTAAATTTCCATTCATTCATTCATTCAATGACTACTCTGAATGATCACCTGTGCCAAGCCCAGCACTCAAGTTGCTTATAAGCTAATGGGGGAAATAAATGTGCAGATACATAAATTCAATACACTATGTTAATTGCTGTAATAAAAAGATATTAAAATTTCAATGAGATTTCAGCTAGATTACATGGAGCCATGGAGCATTTTTCTGAAATATTGTTAGGAGCTTTCCAGACAGACAGATGACAGGGAAGCTTTCAGATAGGAAGAATGATTCGTGCCAAGGAACAAAGATGTAAGAAAACTGGTTGGACTTAGGGTTCAACTTCCATAGAATAAGCAGAAGTGGCAGAGAATAAATCTAAATCGATCAAAGAAATTGAATACCAGACCACAAAGTCATTCTGTAGTCAACAGGGAAATAATTGAAAAAAGTTAAGCAGGGAATGACATGAAGAGATATGTCTTTTAGAAAAGTTATGTAGCAGTGTGGAGGAGATTGGAAGCTACCTCAGTGCTGACCTCGCAAATAAATATTACCAAATACATGAGATGATAAACCATTGTGAGTAAAAGTCTACAGAAATAGAAATCAACATCTTAAGATCTCAAAGGATGGTAGATTATGTCCAATACATAGTGTAAATAGCTAAGTAATGAAGGTAATCACAAAGATGAACATAAAAGAAACTCAGGAATGAACAGATTTGAAAAAACAAAGTGAGCTTCTGAAAGGGAAAAGTATAATTGTGAGATAAAAGATAAAATTGACAACAGTTGAAGAGAATAATTAGAGAATAATGCATCAAAAAGAGATTTCTTTATCAGAAATGAAACATATGAAGAGATTAAGAGACTTGTAATATAGACCAAGAAGGTCTAACATGTATCTAATTGGACTCCCAGAGAAAAAAGAGACTATGGAACAATGTCAGTATCTAATAGTATAATGTCTGTGAATTTTCCAGAACCGATGAAAAGTTGAATTACAAATCTAAGAAACAAAATAAAATGATATCTATACCTAAACACATAATAATGAAACTTCAGAACATCAAAGACAAACTGTAGGAAGCCAGAGAGAGAGCATACAAAGGAATGACAATTTGAATGAATTTTCAGCAACAATCATGAGAACCAAGAGTTAGTGGAATAATATCTAAATGTCATAAAAACACTACTGACCCAGAATTATGTGTCCAGCAAAATTATCTTTCAATAATGAGGGCAAAATAAAGACATTTGTAAATGAAAAAAAAAAACATCTAACAATATTTCTTACAAAGAGACCTGCTCTAAAGGAAGTACCAAAAGTTGAACTTCAAGTAAAAGGAATATGATCCAAGACAGATCTGAAATGCACAAGTCAATGGAAAACAAATAAAATGGTAAATGTGTAGGAAAATCCTAATAAATAGTTCATTAGGTACCTTTTCTAACTTCCGTATTACTTCTTGTGACAATGAGACTAAACTTTCTCCCCGTACATAACAAGGGTCCCCTTGCCTCCAGCTTCTAGTAGGATTTTCCTCACTTCTCTTCAAATCCTTATTGGCACTTCTTCAAAGGCCAAAATTCTGTGAGCAGTGCATTCAAGGCACTTTAAACTTTCACTAATGCTCTCCTCAAAATCTTTACAGCTTTTTCGGCTTTCATCCACTGTCCATTTTCAAAGCCACTCCTATGTTTTAGGCTTTTTGTTACAGCAGCACCACACTCCCAGTACAAAAGTCTGTACTGATTATCTATTGCTACATAGCAAGTTAACCCGAACTTAGCAGCTTAAAACAAAAACATTTATGATCATATAGTTTCTACAGGTCAGGAATCTGGGAGTGGCTTAGCTGGGTGATTCTGAATATGGTTTTCATGAGTTTGCAGTCAAGCAACTAGCCGTAGCTTCAGTCTCTGGGTACTTGATTGGGGGCTGGAGAATCTTTTTCCAAGTTCGCATAGCTATTAGCAGTGAGCTTTCTATGTGGCCTCTGCGTAGGGGGCTGGTCATGACATAGCTCCCCCCAGAGAAAGTGATCCAAGAAATGAAATACTCAATGGAGAAGGAACCCAAGAAAGCAGGTGGTCCTTACGACAATCTCGGAAGCACCACACCTGCACTCCTGTATTGTACTGGTCACACAGACTTACTCTGCACAGCCTAAGGAGGAATACACAGGGGTGTGGCTACCAGAAGGCAGGGACCACTGAGGCCAGTTTGGAGGCCGGCTACCACATTTATGTAAAACATTCTCAACAAATATTATTGGAAATGATAAAGCTTAGCAAGGTGGCTAGATATATGATCAGTATAAAAGCTAACTTATTACCAGCAACAAAGAATTAGAACACATTGTTCAAAGACCATTTACAACAGCAACACACACACACATTTTGTTAAGAACATCTATTCATCAAAAGATAATTTCAATGTCACCTTCCCAATGAAGTTTTTCCTGAGGACCTTCCTTGAAATTGCAAATCCTTTTTTACTAGCTTTCTCAACCATCCTTCACTGCTTTATTTTTCTCCTTAGCACTTATTACCCTAATATACTATGCAAGTTACTTCTTGTGATTTATTATGTCTTGGTCATGAGGGCAAGACTTTCTGACTTTTTTTTCACTGCTTTATTCCCAAAGCCTAAGTAGGTGTTAATGCAGAGTAGGTGCATAATAGATGTGTGTGTGTGTGGTGTGTGTGTGTATGTGTGTGTGTGAGAGAGAGAGAGAGAGAGAGAGAGAGAGAGAGAGAGAGAGAGAGAGAGAAAGAACGAGAGAGAGAGAGAACGAGAACGGGTGTCTTAGCTCCCTGGCTTTTATGCATTTTGAGAAAGCTTGTGTTCTAAGCTTCTCGGCATCTCTCTCGTACTGGTACAGTGCTAACAGGAAATAGGCGTGGAAATGTGCTCGTTTCTCTTGGTACCCACTTGCCTGGCACAATGATGAGAGTGTAGTACGTTTGCAATTTGTGACCAGTAATGGGATAGACTTTGTTTCCTGCCATAGTGCATCCTCATTCGTTGTCTCCTAATTATTTTGGTTTTGTTTGTTAGTTTGTTTCTCTTTGTGGTTCTCTGTCAGAGAGGTTGACGTCATACTTCTCACTTCACAGCATATTACCATCACTGGCTTGCATGACAATCCTCACTGGTTTTATTTATTTATGTTCCATTTTCATTCCTTTATTCGTAGATCTCTTTTTTATGTGTTGTTGCAAAGTACATACTTTTGTTTTTTATGCATGTATTTTTAAGTTCTGTAACTATATTGTGTTGTATCTCCAACTTGTATCTTTTTAAACTCAAGACTATATTATGAGATCTATTTGAGCATCCATGGATACATCTTGTCTATTACTTGTAAGGAACGGTGGTCTCCCATGGTGAGCCACTGCTCTCTGCTTCTCCGTTCTTCCCAGGGATGGACACCTAGATTGCCTACAACTCTGTCACCAAAGACAGTGCTGCAGTGAACATCTTCATGCATTTGTGCTCATGGACCTGTGTGACACTTTTAGGGGTACCACCAGGTTACTTCCAGGAATGGCTGTGCAGAATCAGACTGTACTCCCAGTGGCGGTACCCGAGGGTTCCCAGATCCCACAAGTGCACAAACACTTGAGACCCAGCTTTCTAATTTTGCCAGTGTAATAGGCATAAAGTGATATCTAGTCATTTTAATTTTTATTCCCCTAATGAGTTCCAGACTCTCCTCATGTGCTCGTTAGTCTTTTGCGTTCCCTCTGATGGGACGTAAGAGTAGTGAACCACAGTTAAAAACATGGCCTCTGGTCTTGGTTACCTGGGCCAAATCCTGCCTGTGCCACTCACCAGCTGTGTGACCTGGCAAACTACTTAATCCCTCTGTCCCTCTGTTTCTACTTCTGAAAAGCGGATTTAGTGTCTAAATCTTGAAAATCAAATAAGTTTTTAAAGATGAAATTCACATATCATAAAATTAACCATTTTAAAGTAGACATTCGGTGGCATTTAACACATGTTGTACAGCCAACAACATGTTTTCAGTCTCTGTGGATTTACCTATTCGATATTTCATATAGATCGATCATATACTATATGACATTTTCTTTCCGGCTTCTTTCACCTAGCATAGTATGTGCAAGGTTCATTCATACTGTAGTACATATTAGTAGTTTATTCCTTTATATGGCTGAATAGTATTCCATTGTATCAATATGTCATATTTTATCTATTTATCCACCCATTGATGGATATTTGGGTTATGTCCATCTTTTGGCTGTTGTAAATAGTGCTGCTATGAACATGTGTGCATAAGTATTTGAGTACCTGTTCTCAACTGTTTAAATATTACCTGGGAATGGAATTACTAGGTCATATGGTCATTCTGTTTAGCGTTCTGAGAAACGTCAGATTGTTTTACGCAGTGGTATACCATTTCATAATCCCACCAGCAATGTGCAACCTTCCAGTTTCTCTACATCCTTGCCAACGCTTGTGATTTTCGAGGTTTTTAAAATTATTATTATTATTATTATTATTATTATTATTGGATTTCCTCTTATTCTTATTGACTTGAAGAAGTGATTTCTTACTTATTCTTGATATTATTATCAGTTTTAGGCATTGTAAATTTCTTCTATTTCATCATTTGTATGAACATTTTGCCCATGTTGTCTTTATTTAAAAAAAAAAACTTTTTTGATAAAAATAAATTCACCAATATTTTGTCTTATGGTTTATGGTTTTCAAGCAACCCCTAGATTTGCTAATTTTTGATCTACAAATGTTATTTTATCTTTCACATTTATTTCTTTAATCCATCATACTAAATTCCCATATAGTCAGGTCTATCTTTGAGCTCACTATTTTCTTCCATTGGTCTATTTGTCTGTACCATACTATTTTTTAAAATAAGGATTTATGGGTTGTCTTGATATCTAATAGAGCATATTCCCCCCTTTTAATTTTTATTTTTTAAAATTGACTTAGCTATTGGACCTTTATTCTTTCACATATATTTTGTAATTTACAAACACCAATAGTTTTATCTCTTACCTTCCAATCCTTACACCTCTAATTTCTTTTTAATTATTTTATTTCACTTACCAGCATCTCCAATATCAGTAGCATTCTCAGAGGCATCCTTGTTTAACACTAGTCTTATAGGGAACATATCCACAGTTTCTCCATTATGTATGTTTTTGGTCTACCACCTTTATTAAGTTAAAGATGTCTCCTATTTCTAATTTGTTAGAGTTTTGATTTTTTAAATCACAAATAGGCATTAAACTTTATTAACTGCCTTTTTTTGCATTAAATAGGATATTCCTGTGATTTCTTTCTTTTTATTAACGTGGTTTATTACACTGATTTTCCGATATTTAACCATCCTTGAATTTCTTTTACACTCTGCTTAATTATATTATCTTAACACACTGTTATATTTGTTTAGCTCATGTTATATTCAGCATTTTACATCTATATTCATGTGAGATAGACCTATAATTTTTTCATATTGCCTTTGGTTTTAGAATAAGCCAGTTTAGGGAAAATTATGTTTTTATTTTTGCTTATCAATATAAATGGGATACTTCTATAAAATGCTTTTCTTAAAAGGTTACACTAGCCCATATATTGAGATTATCAAGTCTTCCCTCTTTTCCTAATTTCTGGAATCTCTCCTATTTGATCAGCATTAACTGTTCTTTCAAAACATGGTGGAACTCACCTGTGAGACCCCCTGGGGCCTGAGGTTCGGGGAGGTGGAACTTCACCATTTACATCGTAAGTGTTGCTTTGTCTGCTTTGCCAGTGATGGACATTGGCCTGTGCGCTGTAACCCCCAGGCTCATCTTCACCCCTTTGCCCTCTTGTCATGAAGTATCTATAGTAGCTGCAGTGGTCGGAGGTAGATACACACACAAGACAGAATGTGAAAGGTGCTGCGAGGGAAGTAAGCAGCGTGGGTTGTGACAGAGAAATGGAGGGGGGCGCAGAGCACGGGAATTTTTCAACCCGTGTTTACAACCGCAGACACAGAAGAATCATCTTGTGTTTAAGGTACGAGTGTCATGCGGGGCATTTTCAACCATATTGCACCTCCCCTAAAATATACCTGAGGACCAACGGGTTTGTTTTCACTCTGTCGTCACTGGCGTGTAACTCACTGCGCACACTTCCTTTCCTGCTCGGGCCTTCGGAAACACAGAGCCGGATCCCAGCTGCTGCGTAGGGTTAAACGGGGTTCATGTCCGTGAGCCATTTCCCACTGCATTTTAATTTCTTACCCACCCTCATTCTTTGCCTTGAATACTTCAATTATTTATAATAAGAGTTTCTCCTTTCTTGAGCACCTAATACGTGCTAGGCAGTTTACACATACCGCTCATTTAATCTTCTTTGTGAGCCATGAGGTTGGGACATTGCCTAGCAAGGACGAGGCTAGCAAGTTTAAGTCACTTGTTCCAGGTAACACTGCTAGCAGGTGGCGAGCCAGAACAAACTCTGCTCTGCACCCTAGGTCCATGCGCTGTCTGGCTGGTCTGAAACGGCGGTGGGCCGGTCCCCCGCAGGAGTATCCACGTGCTAATTAAGATGCACCATTCGGGAACCTCTGTGTTATACGCGGGGCCTGTGGCCTGCATTTTTACAGGTGTCCCAAGTGACTGTCATGCTTCTAAAGCTTTAGGAATTCCTGTGCTCTCTGTGTCACATGCTCTCTGTCTGCCGAGGGACTGTGCATACCTTTTCTAACGGTTTCCCCACCCAGATAGCTGTTTCTTTTAGTAAAACCTCAAGTTTGCCATTCTTCCGACCTCGGATGTGTGTAGATATGCTTGTGCATTTATCATGAATCTTTCTGCATAGCTCCTCTTTGATTAATTTCTTTGAGGACATGGTTTCCCAAAGTGCCCAGCAAAGAGGGTTTTGCAGGGCATGTATTTACTGTGTGGTTGTTATGCAGAAGAGTAGAACCCTGGCTTTTTGTAGGCCTAGCGGGTAGGACATACCAGTGGGGTGGGTTCTGTGGGGAGAAGGGTGTAGAGGTGGGGTTTCTCTTCCCTTCCACTGAATTCGTACACACAGCACATGCTCACGTGTAGGCCCCGGGGACGCTGGGACAGGGACAGTTGGTCAGTGCAGTGGTGAGGACACCTAACACGGGCCGCAGCAGACATTCCCAGAGGAGGAGCCCCTGGGCTGGTGGCCAGGCCACTGAGCACGAGGCGACCTGAGGCCCAGGGCCCGGCTGGAGTGGGAGTGGTCACCTCTACCGTGTGAGTGCGGGTGGTATTGTGACTCCATGGGGGTCACTGTGCAACCACTGGCTGTGAACTGTGGATAGGTCAGGATTTTCCTAACGTTTGCTCGGATTTTCCTAACGTTTCACGTCAGACTGGCCCCCGGCCTTTTAGTGCCATGCGCTGATGCGTACGGCAGTTAAGGCCTGTGTAAAATCAGGAAGTTTCATTGCTGCGCCACGTAGGGAGGAGTTTTAACGGGGGTTTTACAAGCCCGCAACAAGTAGCTGACCCGCTTCTTGTCCTTAGAGTAATCGGGTGACTCAGTGGGGTCTGGTTCCGGGGTGCCCCAGAGCCGTGACCCACCCTGTGGCCTGACCAGGGCCTGTCTGGTGTTGCAGTGCAGGCCACGTGGATGGCCTACGACATGGTGGTGATGCGCACCAACCCCACGCTGGCGGAGGCCATGCGCCGGCTGGAGGACGCCTTCCTCAACTGCAAGGAGGAGATGGAGAAGAACTGGCAAGAGCTGCTCAGGGAGACCGCGCGCAAGCAGTAGCCCCCCCTGCACCCCGCGGCCGCAGGGTCCTGTCGCGGGACAGAGGCCGCTGGTGGGGGGGCGGGGTTCTCTGCTTGGTACAGAACTGGCCACCCAAGAATATGGCTGCGTGCACGCCTCATTTTTCAATAAATTTATTTTCAGCATTTTCAGCACAACCTGAGGACCCCTTTCTGTCCCACCCAGTTGCAGAACATGTCAAACTTTGTGAACAAAACATGGAGAGTATAAGATACTGTCAGTGAACTGTGTATTTAGTGCCAAGCATAGAATAAAAAGCAAAAAGGGCCAGAGAGGGACAAACCAGGTCAGAGGGTAGGACAGGCAGCAGCTCCTCACGGAGGGCTGCAGAGCGGGTGAAGGGGACCTCGTTCGCTCAGTTATGTGCCCCGGGCTGTGCCAGGTGCTCACATATGTGACCTGTGTTCTCACGACTCTCCTGAATGACATGTCCATGATCCCTGCTTCACAGGTGAGAAAACAAAGTTAGATGCCATGTCTGGGTCCACACAGCTCACAGGGGCAGAGGTGGGGCCCGGCCCGGATCTCATTTAAGAAGGGGGCGGAATGTGGGCTGGGGAGTGGAGGGCTGGGAGATGGGGAGACCCGGCAGACTGCAGAGGGCATGAGATCATGGGCCTGGGGTCATACCCAGGGGTTCCAGGCCCTCGAGGACCAATCAGAGAGAGGTGGGCCAAGTTGTTCCTGGGGAGAGTGGAGCCAGGCTCCCCAAGGCCTCAGGACAGGCAGAGTCCCAGAGGGAGGGACGTTTTCCTGGGGACTTCTTTGCTCCCTTTTCCCCCTTCATAGGCCCCTTGTCCAGCTCGGAGCCATCAGGAAGGATGACTGGGTTTCCAGCCATCTCCTTCCTCAGCAGGCCAAGTCCTGGTCCTTGGGGACAGCAGCCATGGCTAGCTCAAAGGGCAACAGTGTCCTACAGCAGGTCATTTCCAGGCAGCGTGGTCGGTGCTGGTCGCGGGAGCACACAGAAGGGGCGCTCTGCCTGGAGGAGGTGTCTGTGAGCGGCCCGGGCTGTGGGCAGGGCTCGGTGGTAAAGGCGGGAGGACCTGGACGTGGTAGGAACGCCCAGCGACCGCTTTCAGGGGCCGGGAGCCCCAGCGCTCTGGGGCGGAGGGGAAGGGCACAAGGCTTATAGTAACAGGAGAGTCATCCGGCGAACAGCGGCAGCCGCCTCCCTGCGCCGCGCGCCCGGTGTCCCCGCAGCAGCTCAGACCGCAGTCTGCAGCGGGTCGGCGTGGGGCAGGGTCAGGATGAACGGACAGAGGACCCCCTTACTCCCCAGGGGGAACGGCTGCAGCTCCTCGGCCTGGAACTGGGCGGTCCCCTCTGAGACCGTGAAGGTGGCGGTGACCTGGTGGTTGAGGCAGTAGATGGTGCTGCCCAGCACAGCGCAGCGCAGCGGCACGGCGTCGGGCAGCGGCAGCGCGGCCGCGCGGCTCCAGGAGCCCGTCACCGTGTTGTAGCGCATCACCGCGGCGCCCACGCCGCGCAGCAGGTCGAAGCGGTACAGGAAGCCCCCCAGGGCCACCATGTCGCTGGAACGCCGGTGGCTGGCACTGTAGGGGCACTCATCCCACGCGTCCTTCACGGGGCTGTACCTGAGCAGGCGGTAGAAGAGGTGGCCCCCGGTGACGTAGATGTCCCCACGGCAGGCCACAGCCTCATGCGCCACAGGGAAGGTGCCCGCGGGGAGGGGCGCGCGTGAGGTCCAGGAGTCCGTGCGGGGGTCGTAGCGCTCCACGCTGTACAGGCACTCGCCCCCGATGGCATAGAGCAGCCCGTCCAGGGCCACCAGTTTGAGCTGCGCACGGGCCTGCAGCATGGGCCGCACCTGGCTCCAGACGCCGGTCAGCGGGTTGTAGCAGAAGACCTCGTTGGTGCAGACGGCCTGCGCGCCCGAGCCGCGGACGCCACCCGCCAGGAACAGGTAGTTGTGCATGGTGCAGAGGCCGCAGCCCCGCAGCGCCGCCTCCGGTGGCACCTGTGTCAGGGGCCGCCACCTGTTCTCCTGGGGGCTGAACACGTGCAGGTGCGACGGAGGAAGTGGGGGCGCCGGCCCGTGGGCAGGAGCCTCGTCGCCACGGGGGCCCCTGGGGAGCCCTGAGCGGCTCATCGGGTAGAGGCCGGGCAGCACGAGGACCCCCAGCGCGGCCTGGCCGCGGCCAGTCCGCAGGCTCAGGATTCGCTCCCTGTCAGCCCCGCTCAGCTGCCGGTACAGGCTGGAGTCCCCCAGCACGTGCAGCAGATTGTCGCTCATCACGGCGTAGGTCTCCTGGGCCAGGCCGGGCTCCCCGTGCCGCTGCGCGAAGGCCAGCACGTCCAGGCAGCTGCCCAGGTCCAGCCGCCGGTGCAGCGCTGCCGCCGCGGCCAGCTCCCGGGCCTGGGAGCTGGGCTTCCGGGGTCCCTCCACCGCCCCCCAGTTCCCCGGCCTCTGCAGAAACACCATGAGCCTGCGGGCCTCTTTCTGCCTCTCTGTGAGGATGTTCCTGCTGCCCACAGGGCCGGGCCTCTCCGCGGGCGCCTGTCCTGGGGCCGCGGAGCTCAGCTCGCGCCCAGAGCCCTCAGCTGCTGCGCACAGGCTGCGATTCCGCGGCCTGGGGACTGGCTGCGGGTCTCGCCTGGCCACGGGGGCGGGGCCGGGCTCCGTGCGCTCAGGGGGCAAGTCCCGACGCTCCTCCTGCGTTCCGTCCCGTGGGCCCGCAGGCGGGCCTGGGGTGGCAGCCCCGGCCCTGGAGCTTCTCTCTTGTGGCTGACACTCAGCCTCAGCCGGGCCGCCCGTGCCCAGCCCTGTGACCGCGCCACCAGGGGACCCATGCCCGTCCTGCGGGCTGGGGACCACCCCTTCAGGGGAAGAGCCAGTCTCTCTGTTCTCAGACAGCGCAGAAGTGCTGGGCTCTCTGGGACTCCGCAGAGCTGCCCTTGGGTCTGTCCCCTGGGGCCTCTCTTGCCTGGGGAAGGGGTGACTCCTAAGAACCATTGAAATGAGGTTTCCCCAGCTAGTTGAGGTCTGTCCCTCCTGCTTCCCCTTGCAGAGAGCCACACTGGGCTCCTGACATGTGGGCCTTGACTCACTAGTGGGGGCAGGTGCTGGGGCTGGGGCTGCACCTCCGGCTGCAGCTGGGGCCGGGGCTGGGGCCGAGGCCGGAGCTGAGGCTGCAGCTGCGGCTGGGGCTGGGGCTGGAGCTGGAGCTGAGGCCGGGGCCAGGGCTGGCACCGAGGAAGGTGCTGGGGCTGTGGCTGTGGCTGTGGCTGGGGCTGGAGCCGGAGCCGGAGCCGGGGCCGGCACCGGCACCAAGGAAGGTGCCAGAGAAGGGGCCGGGGCCGGGGCCGGGGCTGGAGCTGAGGCTGGAGCTGCGGCTGGGGCTGGGGCTGGAGCTGGAGCTGAGGCCGGGGCCAGGGCCGGAGCCGGGGCCAGGGCCGGGGCCGGCACCGGCACCAAGGAAGGTGCCAGAGAAGGGGCCGGGGCCGGGGCCGGGGCTGGAGCTGAGGCTGGAGCTGCGGCTGGGGCTGGAGCTGAGGCCGGGGCCGGGGCTGCAGCTAGAGCTGGGCCTGCGGCAGGGGCTGAGATTGCGGCAGGAGCTGCTCTGAGACTTTCATCCTTAGCAGGACCCTGGCCCACTCTGAGGGGCAAGGAGTGCGAAGGAGAGGTGTTTGGGAGCATCGAGGCTGCGGGTAAGAAGCCTCGGGGAGGATGTGCTGAGGGTGGGGGCGCTGAGGGTGAGAAGGGCTCAGGGATGTGTAGGGGGGACACGGATGAGGGACATGGGGAGGGGGCACAACTGAGCTCGTCTGCAGCTGGCTCCCCCGTGTCCAGACTGCCAGCCATCTGCCCACTGCTTGGCAGCCCCTGGGACCCTCCCCCTGCTCCACCACTGTGGCCCACCTGGTTCTCTGGCCTGCCTGACCCTGAGCCCAAGAGAAAGTGCTCTCCAGAGCCGCTCACCCCGGCCTTGCCCACAATGCAGGCCGCTGTGGTCTCCTGCCCTTGTGACAAGAGAGGACGTCCCCACTGCTGTCCCTCTGGCCGTGGGCCCACGGAGCCTGGGGCCTGGCCGAAGCTCCTGACAAGGACCTCCCTCCTCGCCCAGGGCCAGCCTTCCACAGAGACTGGGGACCCATGACGCTCCCTGGGGGCCCAGGACCCAGCCTCTGTGCTCTCACCAGCTTTGGCCCCTGGGTCCAGAGCTAAAGGTGGGGCTGCTCGGGGGCCGCTCTTCCCATGCCCTGTCTCTGAGACATCTGTCAGGGGCCCGGTCTGCACGGTGTCTGATGGGGGCAGCTCCTGGGGATCAGGGGGCCTCTGGGAGCCTGCAGAGAGGCTGCCAGCCGCATCCACAGCGTCCCACACACTCACCACAGCGCCCAGGCGTAGGGGCTCCAGCTTTGGGGGGCGGCAGGTTCTAGCTCCTGAGCTGTCATCCACCCGCCACCGCCGGCCACCTGGGCCTCTCCCCAGGAAGCCAGGTGGCCCCGCTCCTTGTTGCCAGGAGCTAGCATACTGTTCCACTGTGCGGACCTGGGCCAGGTGAGCTCGCGCCTCGTCCGGGACGCCGCCTGCCTCCACCCGCCCCCCCACCTGTTCACTCAGACTCCGGGGAGTGAAGTGTATCAGGACAGGGGCGGAGGTGCCCCCTGCTTGGCGCTTACCCAGGAGGGCCGCACCTGGCCTGAGACGCTCCCCTCCTTTACCTTGGGGGGCTTCTGGGGCGGCATCGCCATGCTGCTGTCCCAAGGCCCCTCCTCTGGCCACCTCACCTACAGTCTCGGGTGCAGGTGCGGCTATGGCGGCCAGGTCTCCACTTCCTGGGGGCTGCGGGTCCTGGGTGCCTGCTGTTGGCGAATTCCCCTGGCCGTATCCTGGAAGGTCTGGCTCCCCCTGCCCGGAGTTCTGTCCCTCGAGGCCACCACTGACCTCGGACTTTGGGGGCAGGGCCGGCCCAGCTCTGCCCGCCAGGGCCTGGGCCAGGGGGCCTGTGGACGCTGGTCCTGCCGCCTCTGGGTCCTGCCCAGAGCCAAACCAGCGCAAGGCCAGTGCGGTGGCAGCCACCACGGCCAGTGCCAGCAGGGTGAGCACGGTGCTGTCCCAGTCGTCCTCCCCGTCCCCATCCCAGCCCCAGCCGGGGCCAGCAGGCTCTGCGAGCCCCTGGATCATGGTGCCGGGCCGCAGGCCGGGAGCTGCGTGTGCCCCGCACGAGCCTGCCCTGCAGTCAGGTCTGGCTGCTGTCGGCCCAGATGGCACCACGGAGCACCCCGCCCAGCACGCGGCCCGTTAAGGTGGACTGCGCCAGGGCCGTCGCTCCGCCTGGCCTGGGACGGGGCTCTCTGAGCCTCGACCTGGCTTGGGGGCTTGTCAATCAGACCTAGCCAGAGGTATTGGGGGACAATCTACAACAGCTTCGGGAGTTCAGGGACCTCTCCAGGCCCCCCGCCCAGCCCCTGCACTCCTCTCGGGAGTGGCAAATAGCACTGTCCCTCAATGCTTTCCTGCATCCCAGCCCACGGCTCTTGCCTGAGAGACCCTCACACCCCCAAACTCCTCCCACTCCCCAATGTCCCCCCTCCGAGCCGGGGTCCGGCCTCGGGGGCCCTGGCAGGAAGAGTCAGCCACAGGGAGATGTGATCTGGGGCCTGAGCAACACGATGCAGCCTGATACAGTTACCGGAAACTGGAGAGGACGCCGCGGAGGGGGCGGGGGGCGGGGTGCACGCGGCTGTGGTGCCAAGCCCACGGCGGGGCTCAGACCCAGGAGGGAGGCCATGGAGGGCATGGGCCTGGCACCGAGCCCTGCCCAGCACAGAGATGGGCTGCTTGGCAGCGCGACCTCCGTCACTCCCGCGGTGAAGTGGGGCCTCGCGCTGCTCGGGACTTCCTCCCACCTGAGTTCAGCAGAGACAGGACAGTTTTCAACAGCAACTTTCTAAGCTATCAGGAGGAAAAAATGAATGGAATAAAGAAAACCCAAAAGTTATCGTTCCCTTTTTATAGGCCTGTCTTATTACAACCCACCTCACCCTTCTAGAGCCTCCTGGGCCTCCTCTGCCACCCTGGACTGTCTCGGCTGCCCAGATGCTGCTCTCGCCAGGCCCCTGGGGAGCCCTGAGCCCAGACCCATTGCGCACGCCTGCCAGCCAGCCCCGGCACCCTTCAGAAACCTCTGGCCCTGTGTGTCTCATCTTGGTCCCCAACCTTCCCTCACCCCAGCCTCATCACTCCAGCCCACCCTCCACACGGGGGCCCAGGCCCCTTGCAGGCCGGCACGCCGATGCCTCTGCTGGGCAGGCACCTGGCTGCCCCTCTGTGCATGGCTTCTCTGGAGGAGCCTTGTCCCTCCCATCTGTGTCTCACTTAAGCTTATCTCAGGAGTGAGTCTTGGGACAGGTGCCAGGTGAGGTCTAGACATGAAAAAGAGCCTGGAGTCCCTGGAACAAAGCAGCACCCCACCCCCAAACATGTGTTCGTTCTTTCTGCTGGGACACAGGACTTCCCTGACTCAAGCAGCAAGGTGATGGCCAAGGAGTGTCCCTGGCACCCAGCCTGGGCTCTGCTGAGCTTCAGGTATCTCCCCCATCTGGTCACCTCTTAGCACCCCGAGCATATTAGATGACAGAGGGTGGAAGGTGGGCCCATGTTTTAAGGTGGACCTCGAGTTGGGGGCGGGCGTTTTGGACACAGCCCTTATTCTCCGTCGCCGTCGCAGGCTTTGCCTCTTGGTTAAGTTTGGGGTCCAAAGACCTTGAGAGGATGATGACATCCCCACCTGCTCCCCTTTATAGGCCACGGAGAATCCCATCGGGCATCACCACCCAGCTTCTGAGGGCCCTTGTCATCAATCTGAGCCCCAGGCTGCTGCAGAGAACGGGAGATACGTCCACCAAGTGATACCTTCAACGACAGTGGGGAGAACCGAGCTCACACTCATCCAAGGACATGTGTGTTCTGTATAGGTATAAACAGATCTAGAATAATATTTAAGGCTTAGAAAGTATAAATCCCAAATTTAATAATTATACCCAACACGGAATACTTCATAAAGAATTCATCTGACGTGGGAAGATTTTTGCAAAAAAAAAAAAAAAAAAAAAAATTAAAAAGGAGAAACAAAATATAATTTATAGAGGAAAAATTAAAACATGTAAACATTCAACAATATGGGAATGATGAAGAAAACGTGCACATCACTTGAAAATGTGATAGTGACAAACTCATTTAAATAATGACTGATAATGTGGCTGTGAAGTTTAATACAAATATGAAGGGGGAGTCTCCTAATAGGAGAGGCGTACAGAAAAAAAAAACATTAAATAATGACAAAGTACAGAAAGGAACAGGAAGAAAGAAAGTATAATAGAAGTCGCCTCTTATTCCAAAGGGGAGAACATCTAAATTCTGTCTAAACACTGTGTAAATCTTGAATCAGTTGCTATATTCCGTTCAAATGGAAGTTAAAATGTTTCTTATTCTAAGTTGTTATAGACATTTGCCACATTCGGGGATCGGATAACTTAATGTGACAACAAGACAGCTGATGAAAGACAATTCAGAGGTTCAGAGGACCCAAAGCGTCTCAAGCAGGAAGAGAAAGAAGCCGGGGCCAGCATCCGGCAGGTAAAGCCGCAGCAAGCGCCGCGGTCGGGAGGTCGCCGGGGCAGCCGGGAGGACAGGTTAGCCACAGGGAATGGCAGCCTTGCGGTCGGCTTCTCAGAGACAGAAAGATGGAGGCCAGAGGACAGTGCAATGAAATTTCCAAATTGCTGAGACAAAATAACTATCAATCTAAGATTCTAGGCTTAAAAGATACAGCTTTTAAGAATGAGTGCAAAATGGAAAAAATGTTTCAGACGAATAGTCTTCTTGAAAAGAAATTCTAAACTCTCTATTTGTCCAGGCATAAAGAATATCGGAGCAGATGAAAGGACCGAGGATGCCAGAAGGGCAGAAGGCCAGCAACAACGCAGGGTGGGAGCACAGCGCCGAAGCTAGACAGAGGTTACCTTGGAGGTTGACGCCGCAGAGCAGGAGTCGGGGCCTGCGGGTGTCTTCGTCACGCAGTGCGAAAACGGCAGACCCAATGGAAGCAGCGGACTGACTTTTCTTGGTCAGTCTAGCTAAGTGTTTGTCAAGAACAAAAGGAAAAAGACAGACAACTAAAATCAGAAACAAAAGTGGGACATCACTACTGACCTTACGGAAAGAGAAGGATTGTCAGAGAACACGGAGAACAATTACACCTCAACCAATCAGGGAACCTAGATCAAATGGAAAAATTCCTGGAAACATGCAAACTGCCAAAAAAGACTCAGAAGGAATAGGAAATCTTAACAGACCTATAACGATGGAGTGATTGTGTCAGAATCACCCCCCCCCCCCGAGAGAAAACCCGGGGCCAGCTGGCGTCACTGGTGGACGTCATCCACATTTAAAGAAGAGCTAACACCGCCCTTCTCCAACTTGTTCCAAAGATCGAAGAAGCAAGAACATTTTCTAATTTATTCTGTAAGGCCAGCATTCCCCCGATACCGAAGCCAAATAAATACATCACAAGAAAAAAAAATTTACAACCAGTATCCCTCATGAACATAGATGCAAAAATCCTCAACAAACTCAACAGCTTATTAAAAGTATTAGACACCATGGCCAAATGGGATTTATCCCAGGAAAGCGGGGGCGGCTCAACATAGGCAAATCACTTAATGTAACACATCGATTAGAATACATTAATTTTTCGACTACATTAATGTACTAGAGTACATTAACAGGAGGAAGGGAGAAAAGCACGTGATCATGCCAATTGACTCAGAAAGTACACTTGACAAAAATCTGATGCCCTTTCGTGATGAAAATGCTCGTAAAACCAAGAATCGAAGGGGATTATTGCAACATTATAAAGGGCATTTTTTAGAAACCTGCAGCTAAAATCATATTTAATGGTGAAAGACTGAGAATATGCCTCCCCCAAAATCAGGAACAAAGGAAGAATGCCAGCTTTTGCTGCTGCTGGAGCACCGCGCTGGAGGTTCTGGCCAGAGCTACCAGTGAAGAAAAAGAAAAGAAAAGGGAAAACTATCTCGCTTCACAGATGACATGACCTTATACCCAGAAAATCCTACAGAATCAACAAGAAAGCAACTTGAGCTAATGAACAATTTTAGCAAAATTGCAAAATATAAGATCAACACACAAAAATCAGTTGTGTTTCTATACATAAGCAACAAACAATTTGAAAAGGAAATAGGAAACCAATTCCATTTACAATATTATTTAAAAGAATTAAATACTTGGGAATAAATCTAACCAAGGAAGTGAAAAACATGTATGCTGAAAACAACGAAACGCTGCTGAAAGAAATTAAAGAAGCTCTAAATTAAGGGGAAGAAACCGTGTTCGTGGACTGCGAGACAGAATCATTACAACGCCAGCGCTATCCCAGCGATCTACGAATTCTATGTGACATCTCTAAGAAGCCTGATGGCCATTTTTTGCTGAAATGGCAAAGCCCAGCCTCGAATTTATATGAACTTGAAAGAGGCCATGAATAGCCAAAACAATCCCGAAAAAGAAAAACATTAGAAGACACATGTCCTGATTTCCAAACTTACTACAAAGCTGCAGTATTCAAAGCGTGTGGTACTGGCGTTTGGGATAGACATATAGACCAACAGAATAGAACTGGAAGCCCAGAAATAAACACTTGCATCTACAGCCAATTGATTTTGACAGGGTGCCAAGACCATTCAATGGAGAATAACAGTCTCATCAATAAAAGGTGCTGGGATATCTGGATAGCCATGTGCAAAAGAATGATGTTGGACCCCTACCTCACACTATGTACAAAAATTAAATGGATCAATGAACTAAATATGAGCTAAAACCATAAAACTCTTAAAATAAAGCATAGGAGTAAATATTTATGATCTTGAATTTGGCAATGAATTCTTAGATATAATGCCAATAAAAACGAACAACAAAAGAAAAACTAAATAAATTAGACTTCGACAAAAAGTAAAACTTTTGTCCACCAAAGGACATTATCAAGAAAGTAACAACTTACAGAATGGGATAAAATATTTTCAAATGACAGATCTGATAAGGGTCTAGTATCCAGAATGTATAAAGAACTCTTGTAGCTCAACTACAAGAAGACAAACGACCATATTTTTAATGGGCAAAGGACTTGAATAGGTATTTCTCCAAAGAAGATGTATAAATGACCAGTAAGCACATAAAAAGACATTCAACATCATCAGTTATTAGGGAAATGCAAATCAAAACCCCAGCAAGGTACCACATCACATCCTCTAAGATGGCTGTAAATGAAAGTGCTGGCAAGGATGTGGAAAAACTAGAACTCTCGTATAGTGCTGGTGGGGATGGCAAATGGAAAACCACTTGCAGGTATTCATAAAGCTAGACGTGGAATTGTCCTATGACCCGTATACACCTAAAGTAATTAAAAACAGGTTCTCAGACATGTACATGTCCACTCAGGTTCAGAACAGCACAATTCACAATAGCCAAGAGGAGAAAACAGACCCAAGTCCATCGACAGCTGGAGAAACAAACCGCGGCAGGTGCGCACGCTGGACCAGACAGAGAAAGGAAGGGAACCCTGACAACCGCCACATCTGTCAGCCTCGAACGCGTTATGCTGAGTGCAGTCGGCCAGACGCAGAAGGCCCGACGGTGTGATTTCACTTACACGAGGCACCCAGAGGAGTCACAGTCGGGGAGACAGGTGGTAGATAGGAGGTTCCTGGGCGGAGAGAGCAGGAGTCCTGCTTAATGGTACAGACTTTACGTTGGGGATGATGGAAATGTTTGGGGCACAGAGAGCCAAGGTGAATGTATTTAATGCCACTGCACTGTATCCCTACGGAGAGCTTAAATGATGAACATTATCAGACGGTCCCCAAGCTGTCATTATTCTGCAACGCAGGCCAGTTGTAAGGCACCATGTAAGGTCCCAGCAGCATGGGTGACCCGGAGCACTCATCGCATTTTACCCTCGGAGGTTCCCCAAAGAGGAACTAGGTATATCTTGTTTCTGCAAGTAACAAGAAACGAATGAGTCAAAGACTTTCCAGGCCCAGAAATAGCCCTCAGGAGTACGCGGGTCCTGGTGACAGGGTGCCAGGGTCGGTGGCAGCCCGGCTGTCTCTGGCAGACTGGCTCCGCCCAGCTGAGTCTGTCCTCGGCTAGGCCACCTAGGGAACATCCAGACTCACATCTCAGCCATTTAGAAGTTCCATTAAGAATCGCCAGGCCAGTCGACATCAACAACCAATATCTAATAAATAAGTCAAGAAATAACGGTTTGTTGGAAAAAAAAAAAAAAAAAAGAGGCATCAGTGGGTTATTTAGAAGTGTTTAGTACCAGAGTGGGTGGAGGAGGCTGCCTCCACTGGTACTGATGACTGTGGAGGGCAAGTAGAAGTCAGACAGAACATATGATTTGTTTTAAAATTTGTGGAAAAATAAGAACAAAGTAAACCAAAAGAAATTAAATACTTGCCAAACATTACAAAAATTTCACTGATGATAAACAAATACTAACAGACGAACTAGCAGTAACGTGCGGGCGCGGGGCGGGGGAGGAGGGGGCGGTGCTGCAGAGCGCCCTCTGGTGGTGCTTGCTGTGCACAGTCCTAACTCGCCTCAAGTTTGCAGAAACGGAGCTCAAATGCACTTAGCGTGAACCGATGTAAAATTTTAAGTAGCTAGTTTAAAAGTGGATTACAACTTATATCCATCAAAGATGTATATCCATTAATGGCTCAAGGCACATCTGTGATTCATTTGTGACACCCCACTGCACCTCATCTCAGTGGCTGATGTTTTCTGCTATAATCAGTGAAAATGTATTAATTAAAGCTACGTTAACAGTGTGGATGACTGTCAGCAGCATAATGTTGATTTGCTGTCACATGGCAGGAATGTAAAATGGTTCAACCACTCTGAAAAGTTTGGCAGTTTCTTTAAAAAGCCAAACATACACTTACTGTCCGCCCCGCAGTGGCGCCGGGCACTTATCCCAGGAGAATGAAAGCTTCGCCCACACAAACACCTACCTGGTCAGGATGTTCATAGCAACTTTTAATGCCAAAGCTATTTTTAAATCAATAATATTCTTAATAAGAATTTTGTGTATCAAAAACTACAGATATAACTAAATCCTATTTAGGGGGAAACCATGACCATAGCTCTAAATGTCCTTATAATTAGATAAAGAAGACTGAGAAATAAGTCAGCTAAGCCTAGGTTCCTAAGAAAGCAAAGCTGTGGCTAAGTCTCATGAGCACCGGTGAGCAGGGGCCGGACCCCAGGCAGCAGGCTGGCGAGGGACACCCCAGCCAGGTGCGAGTGCCACCACTGGCCCGGAACACACTGTCCCTTCTCATGGCACCGGCCTCCAAGAGGCCAGGCCAGCTCATTACTTCTAGATCCTGTCTTCCAGAGGAGGAGGAGGGAAGAATTCCGCCAACTGAAGATCTCCCCATGGAGCATGAGTTGCCTGCACTTCCAGGCTGACTGAGGTGAGGAGCAAGGCGTAAGTGGCCAGTCACCACAGGAAGTGGCTGACCCGTGGCCCTAGAGGTAGACCAGGCTACAAAGACCTAAAATGGGCCTAAGGGTGTCTGATACACGAGCAAAGCATTTTTTGAAGTATCTAAAAGAAAGGAAGAATAATTAAAAGCAGAAAATAAACAGAAAGCAACAATAAATGCTTTTATATTTCAGAACCTACAGATAAATCGCTGAACATGAGAAATTAGGGCAATCACCCCTTTTCCAGATTTCCTATGCTTAACAGGTGGTCTTTCAAATATATCGGTCGAGAAGCCGTGCGTGCACCTGTGGGGCTGCTTTCCCTTCACAGCTTCTTCTCGCTCCGCTCATCCAGGCCCAATGAGCACCTGCCACCCATTCACATCTAGTGTGAAGATGATTTCTTTTATTCTTTAAATTGCAGTTTCTAATTTTACGATGTTCTTCCCTCTTCCCTCCAGGTGTTAGTTGCAGGTGTTATTTTTGCTGCTCTGTTTTCTTGCTTTTTAATTTGGAAACTCTCCAAGCTTTTCTATTCCACCGCTGCTGGATTTCCTTTCCTTGCTCTTTAATTCGACACTTATGACTCTACTCTTGGTTATAAACAAGATCCCCTCTGCGAGACAAAACCTCCAGACTCCCAGTCCCCTCCTCTCCTCTCCCTTTTTCCTCACCCCTATGAGAAGTCTGGGGCACCTGGGTTTTGCTGAAATAGTTTAATCTTCACTGGAATCCGGGGGCGGGGAGAGAGAGAGAGAGAGCAGATTCTTTAGAGTGAGTCTTTCCCCCATCTTGGGGTCCGCCTCTGCTGGCTGTTTGTTCTCATCTTCTCTTAGTATCTTCCTCACAGCGGGACCTGCATGCTCTGCTCTCTGACCCCCTTGCACATCCCAACACCACTCTTTGCTCAGACAGGTGGAGGCTGCTTTGAGCAGTGATTTTAAAATACTCAAATTCAGTAAAATATTTCACACATGCAATAAAGTTTGCCCCAGTCAAACAAAAATATCATGCCTTACAGTTTGCCCTATTTCAATATTTTTAATTTCAAACACAAATAAAAACTGAGGTGCAATAACTCAGGTTGTTTCTTCCTTGTCATAGTCACTCTGGTGTCATCGCTCGTCAGACCTACTGCTTGAAGGGAGAAGCTTGTGTCGCCGCAGGGAGTGGACACGGGCAGCCTACAAACATTTAAAAGTCTGAACCTGCCAACTGAAACTGAAGTCCTCAGAATTATCTTCCACACGGAATACGCTGCTTACTGGAGGGTAAGTAATAGACATTGCTCATGGAAACTTACACATATGCTACTAAAACAGAGCAGCAACCAATATTGTTTAAAACTTGATCAAGAAAAGATTTGAGTGGAGTTTTTTACCTCTGACCTTTAGAATTGCTGGGCTCATGAGGATAACAGAAAGCAGATCAACTTCAGCGCACTGAGTAGTGTTTGAAAATTCTCTACAGAAGATGCCCTCGCTTTGGGCTGCCCCGTTTCAGCCCGTGGAAGCCCCAGACAAGTGGCTTCCAGTGATCCGCCTTGGTCTTCACGGCACAACTGGCACACTGGCTGAGCTCACTTGGCGAAGGCCAGGAATTCCTACCAGTCCACTGGACACTCCCCGTGGTCCCAACTCTTCTCTGAGCAGGCAGCGGAGTGGCGGAGCTGGGCAGAGTGGACCCATTCTTTCAGTTTACTTGACTATTCTTTTTTTCTAATGTTTGTAAGACAAATATTGTTTATTTAAAATGTTTCTTCATTAATAACAAAGTAGTTTTAAGGCTGTTTCCCTCTGCACTCAGCTTTAGCTATGTCCTAGTGGTCCCCAAACTTTTTGACACCAGGGACCAGTGCTCCTATGAAAATCTAATGCCTGATGATCTGAGGTAGAGCCAAGGTGATGATGCCAGCGTTAGGAAGCGGGCGTGAACACAGATGAAGCTTCACTCACCCACCTGCCGCTCACCTCCTGAAGGGCCAGGGCCAGTACCAGACTGTGGCCCCAGGTTCGAGAACCCCTGTATAGAAGTGGGTATGAAGGCATCTACCTCTGCAATGCTGGATATACATTTTGAAACTTCACATTGGAGTTTCTTTGATCCAGGAGTTTTTAAAAGAGATTTCGTTAATTTTTAGGTATTTACATTAGTTTCGTTTTTAAACAATTTCGTTTGCTTAGAATTGTTTCGAATTATGATCCAATTATATCGCATTAAACCTCTTTATTCAACTTGTGTGGGCTGTGTGTGTGTGTGTGTGTGTGGCCCAGTACCTGATTATTTTTTGCAAATATTCCATGAGCTTAAATAGATGCAAAGTTCTCTCTATAATCATATATTGAATTTGCTGTTTGTATTATTCGAACAGCAGTGTATTCGAACAAGTGCATTCATTCTCACAATCGCTTTTTGTCTACAAATTCGTCTATTTCTGGAGTGGGAGTATTGAAGCCTGGAGAAAGGTAAGGCCAGCGTTTCGCGTTCGGGTCCGCGGCCCAGTCCGGCCCGGTCTGTGGCCCAGTCAGCAGGACGCCTGCCAAAACCTGGCTCCACCCAGGACAGCTGGGCGGGGGCGGAGCCAGGGGGCAGCCAGTCCGGTTGCCAGGAGGCAGGAACCAGACACAATGGGGTCCGGGAGTTGGGGCGGGCGGGGCAAAAATCCAGGCACCCCAACCTTGCCATCTCGGCCGGGAGTCACAGGAGCAGGTTAGCGCTTCAACTCTGGGCCCCCATGCGACTTCCTCGCCATGGTATCCTCGCCTGATGCCCCTAAAATATCCTGGACCCCTAGAACCTCGGGGAATTCTCTTCCCGCAGGATTGAGTTCCAACTTGGCACGCGCGCATACCCCCTTACCGAACTCATTTTGGGGGTGGGGGGACGGGGAACGGTAGCTGACCTCCCAGCTGGGTGCTGGGTCCCTGCCCCAAGCCCCTCACAGAGCGGAAAGTGCTGCCGTTTGTTGCCCTGGCTCCTGGGATACCGGCTGGGCCCCGCCCCAGACTCTGGCTGAGCTGGAAGGGGCCGGGATGTGTGTCCCCCGCCAGTCCGGGATGGAGGGGCCGGGGTCGCCACCTTCTGTCCGCAGGTGCTGCAGACCGTAGCGCACCGACAGCGCTATGGGCTTGGACGTCTGGGTCGGCCCTTGGCGGCCGCACCGGCCCCGCGGCCCTATCGCGGCGCTCTACAGAGGCCCGGGCCCCAAATACAAGCTGCCCCCCAACACCGGTACTAGCGGCGCGCGCAGGCCTGTGCGGGTGGGGGTGGGGAGGTCTGTGCTGGGAGCGGGGTGCTGCACGCCGGGGTGGAGAGCAGGCCTGTTCTGGGGGAGCCGCGGGGTTGTGCCCGGGGCGAGAGCGCCCAGCCCCGAGGTGATGACAGGACGCCCCACAGGCTACATCCTGCACGACCCGTCGCGGCCCCGCGCCCCCGCCTACACCTTCGGCTTGCGCCTCCCCACGCAGCAGACGGCGTGCGGCCCGGGGCCGGGCCACCTGGTGCCGGCTCGCATGACGGTGCGCGGCCCCGACGGCACCCCCGCCTATTCCATCTACGGCCGCCCGCGCCAAGCAGCGCCCTGCCTCACTCCCGGACCGGGTCAGGACCCCTGGGACCCCCGGCTTCTCCAACGCCAAGCCGCTACCCGGGAAACCCCCCACCAGAGCCCCGACTCCCCCTCGGGCACCCTAACGCTCCAAATCCAGCACCCCACATCGGGGTCTCAAAAGAACTCCAAGCCCCCCGCCCCAGGCTTCGACAAATCGCGGCTCGGTTTTTCCCTAATCCCAGAACCCCAGCCCGCTTCCGACCCACACCCCCGGTCCGGCCCACAGGCAGGTACTTCCCGGAGCGGGCGGGGAACGCGACGTACCCCAGCGCACCTCGGCACACCATCGCCCCCCGAAACTGGGGCATCCCCACAGATCCGCAGACCCCAGGTGAGACCAGAAAGCCCGTTCCAGCCCGGAGGCTCTTCCCACCCCGGACCGGGAACCGCTCTGCAGGCGCTGGGACGACCCAGCACTCGAAGAGGCGGGGAGACCCGGGTGGGTCCGCGAACACACCCCCACAGACCCCGCCCCTTGCTGGCTCCTTCCCAGGCCCCGGTACCTACTCGGTGCCCTCGCTCCTGGGCCCACGGGTCATCGGTAAAGTCTCGGCCCCAACTTACTCCATCTACGGCCGCCACGCCGTGGGCAGCTTCTTCGAGGACCTCAGCAAGGTGCGGAGGGAGCGGGCTGCCGGGCACAGCGCAGCGAGGGGTCGACCGGGAGGACCGCAGCGGAAGCGAAGGGGGTGGGAACTCACGGGCAGTGGGGAACAGAGGCCGGTCCCAGCGCCCCTTCCGCCTTCCTGCAGACCCCGGGTCCCTGCGCCTACCACGTGGTGAACCCTGGGATCTACAAGTCTCGGGCCCCTCAATTCACGATGCTGGCGCGGACTCCACTCCCTCAAAACAACACCCTGAATCCCGGGCCCGCAGCCTACAACGTGGACCAGGTGATCTGGAGTTCCGGGTCAAGGGTCAGAGGCGGGAGAGAAGGGTCCGGGTCCGGGGCTGAGGGTCTGAGGTCTGGGGTCTGGGGCCAGGCTCTCTGGGGGGGATGGAAGTCTCGACGCGGAGGCGCCCGGCCGGCTGCGCTAAGTCGGCGACGTCTCCTGGGTCCGCAGCACCGGAAGCCTCGCGGCTGGAGCTTCGGAATCCGGCACTCGGACTATCTGGCCCTGAACATGACGGACGCTGTTGACTAATCAGCCGGCTGGCGCGGCCCTAAAAGTGTTTCCTTAAAGATCCCAGAGTCAGTCACGAGTCTGCCTCTCTGTGCGCGCGCAGCGGGAACAAAGTCTGGAAGGGTGCGCCTGTCAAGTCGCGCGAGCTTTTGTGATTGGCCGGGCCAAAAGCACGAACGCGTAGCCCCGCCTCCCCGAGGCGGCGATTGGTCCAGATTTCCGCTTGCCCGAAGCCCCGCCCACCTGCCGTCGTGGGTCTGTCCCTTCCCTTTTTTGCGGTCCCCACCCTGTGGCCACGAACACAACAAGACAGAAGCAGGTTGGGATCCGTAGCAGGTCGAGCGAAGCCGCTGTGCGCGACAGGTACAGGCCGGGGTCAAATTATGAGGCTAAGAAGTGGGAGCCAGGCACGGAGACACGCACACCGCTAGCACACACAGGGGACGGGAAGTGAGGGACGGACGTGAGGAAAGGGAACTGGGTGGGGTCAAATGCACCTGGTCGCACAGACGGGCACAGGGCGGCGGCAGGTTCCAGGTGTTCCTCGCACCCCGCAGGCCCGGAGCCATGGCAGCTCCAGCGACCCCGGGATCCCCGGCACCCACCCCAGCTGCACCTGGCAAGCTCTCGCAGGGCGCGCCCCGGGGCCCTCCTGGTCCCCCGCCAGAGCCCAAGCAGCTCCCGGAGCTGATTCGCCTGAAGCGAGACGGGGGCCGCCTGAGCGAGGGGGACATTAGGGGCTTCGTGAGCGCTGTGGTGAATGGGAGTGCACAGGGTACGCAAATAGGTACGTGAGCGACCCCTGGGCACCCGAGTCCGATTCAGAGACTGCCTGCCATGAGAACACCATATGGCCCCACCACTGCCACTGACCCCAGGAAGACCCATCGCTGTGGGAACGCCCCCTCATGTTGTCTACACCACCGTCCCCCTTACTTAGGGGCCATGCTCATGGCCATCAGACTTCGAGGCATGGATCTGGAGGAAACTGTGGCGCTGACCCAGGCCATGGCCAAGTCTGGGCAGCAACTGGAGTGGCCGGAGGCCTGGCACCAGCAACTCGTGGACAAACATTCCACAGGGGGAGTGGGTGACAAGGTCAGCCTGGTCCTGGCACCTGCCCTGGCTGCCTGTGGCTGCAAGGTTAGAAGATGCTTCCTTGGGAGACCAGAAACCTCTAACAGCCCAGACAGAGCTCCAAGACAGAACCCAGCTTCTTGCTCCCCAGGACAGAACAAGTCTCCCTCCTCACAGCCCCCAATAACAGGACCAAGTTATCGAGCACCCACTCCTCATTTGGTACCCCAGAAAGGACTCCCAAGGGAAGAGCTGGGTACTCTTCTCCCTTGGTCCCCCAGACTTGTGCACCCCCATCCAAAGCAAGGCTGTTTTCCTTTCTCCACTAGCTGGACCCCCTCTCCATCCTCTCAGTAAACTTAACTCCAGCTGAAACCCTAACCTGGAAGGGGACAGAGATGTAGGGGTGGTGGGAACAGCCATGCAGTTATCCTCAGCATCCCTGCCCAGCAGGTACCAATGATCAGCGGACGTGGTCTAGGGCACACAGGAGGAACTTTGGACAAACTTGAGTCTATTCCTGGATTCACTGTTATCCAGAGCCCAGAACAGGTACCAGGGGACCACTGGGTTATTGATGGAAACATTAACCAGAATCTCTGAATTATCCCTGATGGGTTATTAATCAGGGTCACTAATGGGGTCATTGATGAATGGAGTCCTGATGAAGGGGTATTTGGCCAGATGCAAGGTCTGCTGGAGCAAGTTGGCTGCTGTATTGTGGGTCAGAGCAAGAAGCTGGCTCCTGCAGATGGAATCCTGTACGAAGCCAGAGATGTGACAGCCACCGTTGACAGCCTGCCACTCATCACAGGTGACCTGACCCAATTCCAGGGTCCACCTTCTGCATGTTGGACTCCTGACCTCCCATTGCAGTCAGGGTCTTCTCATCAGGTGACTGTGGAACCTCCCCCAGCCCCAAGAGTAGTGTCCCCTCATCACAGGATGACTAACCCAAGAGAGTGACCAGGCTGGCACACAACATACCAGGCCCTGTCTACATCATCATAGGGACGTGACCCTCTAAACCTTGAATCTTTGGGGAGCACCAGGCTCTCCTTTATGTCTAGCCCCTCGTCACCCCCCTCCCCACCCCAAAGCTTCTATCCTCAGTAAGAAGGTGGTGGAGAACCTGTCCGCTTTGGTCATGGACGTGAAGTTCGGAGAGGCCGCAGTCTTCCCTAGCCAGGCAGAGGCCAGGGAGCTGGCGAGAGCACTGGTGAGCAGCAGCGCCAGACGGGGCTGTGTGGCCTCTCTGTGGGGTCCCTTGTGGCCGAGGCCTCCCTGTTGAGGCAGGTCTGCCCCTCCAGGACCAACCTCCCCTTCAGTCAGGCAGCCTGCTCCACTACGCAGCCCTTTTACCTTGGCCTCTGCCAGGACCTCGTCTCCCCCTGGCAATCCTGACCTCATTGAGCAAGGCTGACCTGGCTCTGCCCCAGGCTTCCATCCACCCTCTACTGCTAACAGACACACCGCCTGCTTCAGGTCTCCCTCACCTCCACTCAAAGCCTCCTGTGACCCCTTCACTCGTGGGCAACCAAGTGTACAGCCCTGGCTAAACTTGGACGACACGGTGGGTTACAAGAGGCTCTGCGGGAGGCAGGGAAGGGGCCACACTGAATCGTTTTCCACAGGTCGGTGTAGGGGCAGGCCTAGGGCTTCGGGTTGCTGCCGCTCTGACGGCTATGGACAACCCCCTGGGTCGCAGCGTGGGCCACACCCTGGAGGTGGAAGAGGCGCTGCTTTGCATGGACGGTGAGGGGCCACCGGACCTGCGGGACCTGGTCACTAAGCTTGGTGAGTTGACAAGTGTGAGGTGTCGGGCCCGGGGCCCGCTCCCGCTGCACTTAAGCTCCGACCTGCCGGCAGGTGGCGCCCTCCTCTGGCTCAGCGGACAAGTGGAGACCCAGGCCGAGGGCGCTGCCCGGGTGGCTGCGACGCTGGACCACGGCTCAGCCCGGGGCCGCTTCGAGCGAATGCTAGCGATGCAGGGCGTGGACCCAGGCCTGGCTCGAGCCCTATGCTCCGGGACCCCCGCGCAGCGCCACCAGCTGCTGCCCGGCGCCCGAAAGCAAGAGGAACTGCTCGCGCCCGCGGACGGTGAGCAGCCGCAGACCTGCGACCCTACCGCCAGCCCCATTCCCCGTCCAGGTCCCTCCCCTTCCTGAGCCCCGGGCCCTGCCCCAGCGCCAGCCCCGCCCAGCGCCCTCTTCCTGCAGGCACCGTGGAACAAGTCCGGGCATTGCCTCTGGCGCGCGTGCTGCACGAGCTCGGGGCCGGGCGCAATCGCGCGGGAGAGTCGCTCCGGCCAGGGGTGGGCGCCGAGCTGCTGGTCAGCGTGGGCCAGAGACTGCGCCGCGGTGAGCACCGACCCCAGCCCCTCTTCGCCCCCGCTGGCCACCCTGCCTGCTGGCCTCCTCCCCCGCTGACCGCCCGTCCGGCCGCCCGCAGGGACGCCGTGGCTCCGGGTGCACCTGGACGCGCCCGCGCTCAGCGACCCGCAGCGCTGCGCCCTGCAGGGGGCGCTTGTGCTCTCCGACCGCGCGCCCTTCGCCGCCCCCTCGCCCTTCGCTGAGCTCATCTTGCCGCCGACCCACACTCAGCAATAAAGCCCGAGAGCTGCAAAGCCGTGTCCGTGTCTGTCGCGCCGGCAGTCAGAAGCGGAAGGGCGGGAAGCGATGGTCGGCGAGGGGTGGGGCGCCCGACGCGTGACCTCTGCTGGGCCCCGCCTCCCTGGCGCGCACGCCCGGTTCCAAGCCCAATGGCGCACGCGCGGCGCCGTTGACGCAAGCGCACAGGCGGCAGCGCGGCCGAATCCCGGCGGCTACGGATACTTAGGGAACGCGGCTGGGCGCGCGGGGTCGTGTGCCCGGATTTGAGGCACAGACGTCAAACCCCCGGAGGTGCAGACGCCGGGACCCGGGGAGCCTGGGAGGACTCCGGGTGCAGGGGACGGCGGGACGGGCGGGTGCCTGGAGCGTGCTCTGTGGCCCGCGCTGGCGTCCAGATTTCTGACTTCACCGCTGGGCGGGCAGGTGCGTTCCTACAGGGCTCCCAGAGAGGGGCGCGGGAAGCCTCCCCACTGCCTTCGCTCACAGGCACATCTCGTGCACTGCTTAGAGCCCATTTTGTAAAGGAAGGAGCTGGTACAGATTGCAAAAGGGCATGCCCAAGGTCTCGCGGGAACCGTCCGTACCGGGGTGAGGGGGTGGGGTTGAGGCCACACTTTTGGGAATCCTCGTAGGCCCCCTCAGCAGCAGGTGGACAGGTGAGTAGGAGCCCTCAACATCACCTTTGCAGTCCTGCAGAGGCCCCTGCAGAAAGACACGGAGGTCACAGCAGGGCGTGGGCTGTGAGCCCCCAGAGTTGCCATCAGAAACCTGGATGTGAAGAGGGTAGGATTTGAGGCAGTGGAGTCCTTGTTTCTGCACCAGGTTAGTGTGAGAAGCTTCAGTGGGGGTTGGGCGGGGGACGAAGCAGCATCGGAGTTGCCTCTACTTCCTGCGGGCAGACTGGTGTGGATGACACCAGTTTGGGCTGAAGGTGGGGAGGTGCCAAAGACCGTGGTTGAAGTAGTCCCGGAAGTGGAAGGCCAGCAGGCTGCAAAGGGCCAGAGAAGCCAGTCTCTGGGGGTTAAAGCCAGACTCACACACCTCCTTCCTGAAGTGGGGGTTTTATTGCCAACAGATGTGCATGCTCAGAAGTCCAGGTAAGGTAGGCACTGTAGGTGCAGGAGAGCAGGACCACCGGCGGGTGGGGTGAGAATGAAGCTCTCAAGCTAAAGGACAGGAGTTACAGGCATGGATGTTCGATGATACCTAAGCTGGAGTTTGAGGCTTCAGAGGTGAAGCAGTCCTGAGCTCAGCTGAGAACTGGGTGAGCAGTCAGGGACAGCTGTGAGCCTAAGTGCGGGGTTGGTCCTTCAGATGACCCAAAGTCTCCGACGCAGGAGGCCAAGGCACCTTCTAGCTCCCAACACCTTTGGTTTTTTTGCAGAAGCATCGGGCCCATGCTGCTCCTGACTCGGACACCTGAGGCCTGGCACAGGCTCTCTCAGCTCAAGGCCACAGCCCTCCCTGGGATCCTGGGAGGCAAGGCCCTACACCTGAGGTGCCGGCTCTGGTCAAGGCAGGGCTCTGCAGAGACTGGCCGGCAGAGCCAGCCCCAGGGCCCTGGGCTGCAAACTAGGCTGCTAATCACAGCCTTGTTTGGGGCCGGGCTGGGTGGGGCCTGGCTGGCTGTGAGGGCTGAGAAGGAACAGCGGCGGCAGCAACGGCGGACAGAGGCCCTGCGCCAGGCCGCAGTGGGCCAGGGTGACTTCAGCCTGATGGATCACCAGGGCCAGGCTCGCTGCAAAGCTGACTTCCAGGGCCAGTGGGTGCTGATGTACTTCGGCTTCACTCACTGCCCTGACATCTGCCCTGACGAGCTGGAGAAGCTGGTGCAGGTGGTGCAGCAGCTGGAGGCCGAGCCAGGCCTGCCCCCAGTGCAGCCCATCTTCATTACCGTGGACCCCGAGCGGGACGATGTTGCAGCCATGGCCCGCTACGTGCAGGACTTCCACCCGCGGCTGCTGGGCTTGACCGGCTCTGCTGAGCAGGTTGCCCAGGTGAGCCGCAGCTACCGCGTGTACTACAGCGCTGGCCCCAAGGACGAGGACCAGGACTACATCGTGGACCACTCCATCGCCATCTACCTGCTCAACCCTGATGGCCTCTTCACAGACTACTACAGCCGGGCCCGGTCCACCAAGCAGATCGCAGACAGCGTGCGGGGCCACATGGCTGCCTTCCGCAGTGTCCTGCACTGACCATTAAAGCCGCTCTGAAGAGCCCTGTGTGCGTGTGAGCTGTCCCAACAACCCCGAGGCCTTGGCAGGGCAGGGCCCAGGACCTGGTGGCTTGCTGGGGGTGCAGGGAAGCGGCAGCCAATGCCCCTGCACGGGGCGGGAGTCTTTTTAGGGACGGGCGGACGGCAACACCACTTTATTAGGCTGGGCCAGCCAGAAAGCAAGGGTGGAGTGAGCAGATGTGCGCCCATCGCTCAGCTCAGCGCTGCCCACTCAGGGCTGGGCCATGGAGGGGGCGGCGTAGGTCTGGAAGCGTGTGTGGGCCCGCTGGTGCGTGAGCAGTCGCAGTGACATGGTGTCCACAGCCGCCTCCAGCCCTGGCTGCTGGGCGATGTCCACTGTGTAGTCGTTGGCCTGGAAAGACAAGGCGTTGGCAGAGCCCAGGCGCTGCTTCCCTCCCAGGCCCCCTGGGCTACTCACCAGCTGCAGTGAAGCCAGCATGGAGCGACACACCTCGAAGGCAGGCTGGCCAGCCACCAGCTCCGCAAAGGGACACCACTGGTTGAGCTGGCTGAACTTGGAGACCAGCTGGTCCCCGTAAGTGTGGATGTCAAAGGGCACACGCTGCTCCTGCAAGGGGGAGAGGCGAAGTGCCGGGGCGAGGCTGGGGCAGGCAGCGGGACCCCGGGCCCCAGCAGAAGCCTGCCCGCCTCACCTGCTCCTGCAGCAGGGGCTGGACCGTGCCCTCCCATTCGCGGATGCGCTGGCTCAGCTCTGTCTCCTGCACGAACTTCTGAGAGGTGCTGATGAAGAGCTCCTGTGGGAGGACCCGGGGTGCTGCTGCCTTCCGTCGGGCCATGCCTAGTCCCACCCCTACCCCCCGCCCCATGCCTACCACATTCCTTCGGACCAGCTCCTCGTAGCTCAGGGCTGCCGGCGGCATGGCCTCTGCTTCTGGAAGACAGGCAGCTGTGAGCCATCACCCACGTCCACCCGCAGGAGCCCCTCGTGGTTCCTGTCCAGCCCACTCCTAGACCTACCCAGGTCTGCAGCTTCCCCGGGCTCGGCACCCTCAGTCTCCGCGTAGTCCTCGGCCTCTAGGAGGTCATCTGCTGGGAGATGGAGTGGCCGCAGCAGGAGAGGCAGATAAACTGGCCGCCCGTCTTAAGCCCCCAGCCCAGCCCACCGCCACAGGCCACACCTGCCGCCCCCAGGTCCTCCAGAGAGTCCTCCAGGTGGTCCTCCACAGGCCACAGCCCCTCCTCAGCCCTCGGCAACCACGGCTCAGCCACCTGCGCAGAGAGCATGTGTGAGGGGCACTGCTGTCCCTCAGGGCCGCGTGGGGTCCAGACTGGTGGGCACTTGCCTGCCGCCTCTGCAGCTTCCGGAGGGCCTCGAGTTGCTCCCTGACGTGCGTCCAGTACAGGACCTCCATGTCTGCACAGAAAGGGCCTGTGAGGGGTGCCGTGTCCTGTCTGGTCCACCCAGGGACCAGAGCATGGCACTGTCACCCAAGAAGGGCACACAACGGCCCCACTCACCTGCAAAGGATGGGCCCTTGCGCCGGGGTCTCCTTCCATCTGTGTGCTCGGCGTCTACAAGAGCGCATGGTGGGCTCGGGCCCCGGCCGCCCGCCCCGGCCCCGCCCGCCCCGGCCCCGCGTGCCACTCACAGGCGGCCAGGTACCACTGGTGGAAGTCCTGCAGCTTGGCGCTGCCCTTCCTCTTGCGCTTCTGTCCCGGAGCCTCCTCCACACAGGCGGGCACAGAGTAGGGCCTACCTGGGGACACACCGACTATGTCCGGACAGATCCCACAGGAGCACAGTCCCCACCAAGCTGCCCGTGCGTACAGGGCACACCCCACCCGCCGCTCGGGCCCCAGCAAAGCCAGCCTCGAGACCAACTGCGAATAACCCTCCTCCACCCAGTTACCTTTCTTGAACGGCCTAGCGTCCAGGGAGTTGAAGGGGTCCAGGCTCTCCCAGGGGTCTGGGGTCTCCTGAGCAAAGAGCACAGGCAGACACTGGGGAGGTGGCGGACGCGCACCCTCCGCGCACAGCCTGACACTCAGTGAAGTGACAGCCGAGGACTGGCCACACTCAATCCAGGATCTAGACCGCCACAGGGGCCTCAGGCAGGAGTGAAGGGTGGGTGGTGGGGCTGCCAGTGGGGTCTGGGCCCCCGCCTCTCACCTTCAGCTGGCATGCTGGCTCCAGGGCTTCTGGTCGCTCCCGCAGGGTGCACCCCCTAGGCTGGGCCGTACTCTGCGAAGAAACAGCCCAGGATTCCCCTCCTCCACCCACCCCTCCTTCACCCAACGCCCTGGGGGCGCAGCTCAGCTCTGGGGGCAGGAGGTTCAAATAGTTCAAGGACTAAAAAGTAACAAAACCTGTAAAAAAATGTCAGAAGAATACATAAGCTGGTAAATGCGTGGTCACGGGACACACGCAGAGTTGTATGAACATTCATGCACCTGCTGACCAAATTAACCGTTAACACTGCTTCCTGTATGTGCCTGGTTTGTCGGTCAGCGACAATTTCTTAGCTCCAGGCTGGAGCAGGGCCTACCTGCTGGAGCTTCAGAGGCTCCCTGCCAGCCTGGGTGGCGCTGGGAGAAAGGGCTGGGCGCAGGGCAGGGCTAGGGCTGGCTGGGAAGCACCCACTGCCCTGGCGTGCAAGGAGGGGGTCTGGGGCACAGACCCTGGCTAACAGCTCAAGCTCAGCAGCCTCTGTGGTCCCACCTGCTGCGGGCTCCGGGGCTCCTGGGGCTGCAGAGGGGCCTCGGGGTCCGTGGCCTCAGGGAGCTCTGCCACCCCCTCTGCATCCTCATCCTCAACCCCGCCTCCGGGCATCGGGCCTTCTGGAGAGGAGCCTGGGCAAGGGAGCAAGACACCTGTCAGCCCCGAGGAGCCCGGAGCCGACAGCAGGCGGGGCGGCAGCCCGCCGCGGGGAATGCGGCCAGCGCCACCCGCGACGCCCCTCTCGCCCTGCGCCTGCGCTCTCGCCCTGCGCCTGCGCTCTCGCCCTGCGCCTGCGCTGTGCTGGGAGTTCTCGGCTACCTTCCTCCTTAGCTGCTGCCACCTGTGTGTGCCCGGAGGGACAGTGAGGTCCAAACCTCAGAGACCCGAGACGGGCATTCGGCACGGCAGCGGAGGGCGGGCGAGGCCTGGGTGCAGTGGGGCCAGCTCCAAGGCAGGCTGGGGCCGCTGGGTGCAGAGTCCCGCCCCCGCCCCGCCTGCAGGTCCACCAGGGTGCTCTCTCCTCACCTGGCCCCTGGGAGACGCCGAGCACGGGGACCGGACTCCTGCACGCAGGGGCTTCCACTGGCGGCTCCTCGGCCCTCCCCGCCTCTGGGAGAGATGGGGGTTCAGTGGGACCACGCCCACCCCCAGGACGCCCCCTCCCAGGGGCCCACCAGAGCCTGGGCCCCAGGATGGAGTCAGCTGTGGGCAAAGGTGAGACGGGGACCAGCCCCAGCGGGCGGGTCCAGGGGGCAGGGACCAGGGCCGCTGGACACGGGCACACTGCAAGGAGCCCGGCCTCGAGGACCCTCTGCACGCCGACCCTCGCGTGCGCGCCCTCACCCTTCCCCGGCTGCAGCGCCTCCGCGGGTGACGTGCCCACTGGCTCCAGCATGAAGGCTCCTCCGGGGTGAGGCGTGCACGTGTTCATCCTGAAGTCCTTCCGGCTGGCCAGCACCTCCCCTTGACAGCTGTGCTGGGGCAACACAGCAGCTGCAGAGGCCCCTCCCAGGCCAGTCCCGCCCCACCCCGCAGGCCCGGGCCCATACCTGTACAAGGGGCTGGCATTCCTCTCCATCTCGTCCAGGGCCACCAGGGCCATGGGCAGGAGGGGGACGATGAGGACCTCCTGCAGAGGCCGAAAGTGGGTGAGCTCTGGGTCCATGGGCTTCGGGCAGGGACCCCCCTCCACGACCATCGGCCCCCATCTGCAGGTGGGGGGGGCACTCACACTGGGGGCCTGGTCAGTCCTCAGATCAACGCTCGCACGGGAGTCAGGCAGGTCATCCAGCGACAGGAACTGCGGGGACAGCGAGAGCTCAGGGGCGGCGCCCAGCAAGCACACAGCGGCCTCGCCCGAGAAACCTCACCTCATCGTCCGCCTCCAGGGGAGCTCCGGAGCTGACGTCTCCACCGGCCCCGTCTTCCCGTGCCGAGGAGAGCTGCTTGGCCCGCCTGCGAGAATCGGTGCGTGGGCTCCAGGAGGCTGCGCGTGCGGACATGCAGGCCACCCCCCTGGGCTCGCACCCCAGGACTCACCTCTTGCCAGAGATGAAGTCGAGAGCCTGGTAGACCAGCGAGTAGAGGTACTCCACCTGGCGACCAGAAGCGGGAGGTAAGGACACCGAAAGGGGCCCCGAGGTGCTCCGCAGCCTCCCCGGGCCCCCCGGCGTCATGCGCACGCAGAAGCCCGGCTGCTGTCTCCAGACCCTCAGCATGGGCCTGCACTGGGCCTCCAGGAGAGCAGCACGCTGGGCATCGGTCCCCGGGCTCTGCCCACGCCTCGCCGCGGCACGGGGGGCCCTCCCGAGGCCGGCGTCCCCCGGCGCCCCGCACGCCGGCCTGCGCCACACCCGTGCCCCTGGCGCGCTCCTGTCCCTCCAGCTCCCGCTGCCACCCCGCCTCTGGGCCCTGCGTCTCTGGCCACAACCTGGCCCCACTGGGTGAGGGTCCACCCTCGAGATGCTGACCAGAGGCACCTGGCAGTACCGCGTGTACGTGTGCTGCCTCTGGGCTATGTCCTCTGGGACGACCGGGACAGCACCCAAGGGCACACAGACCCCTCTCCTCGGCCCCGCCTTCCATTCATGCAACGAATGCTTCTTGTGCATCTGTCACGCACGGCGCTTCGCACTGCACGCCGGGTCCAATGGCCCCCAACTGCACGGGTCCTGCTTCCGAGGAACGAGAAGCATTAACCAGTCGAGCGGCAGCCACGCACACAGGGCCGAACGCGGTGCTTCCTGTCACGCGGGGTCTGACCCAGGGGCCGCAGCCATCCTCGTCGTACACAAGACTGAACTCAGACTCAGACGCACGGCGCCCAGGGTCGGCAGTGGGGCCAGGACCTGCGCCAGGGCCTGGGGGCCTGGGGCCATCCTATGCAGCACAGCAGGCTCTCGCCACAGGCGGCCACAGCAGCTTAATTAAAATTAATGAAACGCAAAACTCAAAATCCCTTAGTCACACTAGTCGCCTTTCCAGAGCTCAGGAGCCACATGTAAGCTGGTCGCTACCCTCCCTGCCAGCACGGACCGCGGACCACCCTGCCTCCCACCCCAGAAAGCTCCCAGCAGGCTGGTCTGGCAGGCTCCCGCCCTCCCCCCGACTCCGCCACCCTGCCTCCCACCCCAGAAAGCTCCCAGCAGGCTGGTCTGGCAGGCTCCCGCCCTCCCCCCGACTCCGCCCTCCACTCGGCTGTCAGTCACAAGCTACAGCAAGGCATTCCTCCTTAGGACAAAAGCAGAGTATAGAAACGTGACTTAATGGGACAGTCTAACGAAACTTTAGACTGTCTCAATTCCCCACGGAGCCCAGAGGCTCGTCCGCGTGTCCTGTGCCAGGCACGCTGCACGTGGGCCGCGCACCCGGCCGGCCTGGGCCCCACTCCTAAGCCCCTCACACTTCCACCTCTTCCCTTGCGCCCACTAAACTGCCACTTCTGTGTCTAGGCGCATTTAACCCCAGGCCCGGGGCTGCCATGGCCTCCGCCACTCGTCCACCCCGCACTCCCTTCCAAACACTGGGAGCTGCGGCGAGCCCCTCCCCAAGCTTCTGACGACGAGCAGCGGCCGCCTTCCACGCCCACCCGGGGCCGGGCCGCCTTCCACGCCCACCCGGGGCCAGGCCGCAGCGTGCCTGCTCCCTGCCCCCCAGCCAGGCGGGAGGTGGCCCCTGGCCGCGTCCCCGACCCACTCCCACGGTCTCCCTCTCCCCTGCTCCTTTTCCTGCTCGGCCCCCACCCCCAGCTGCCCTTCTACCCGTCGCCCCTGCTTTCGGTCCTTGCTGGCGCTGCGGATCTGCGCCCCGGCCTGCCCGCCCCAGGGGTTCCGATTTGACCAGTGTGGGTGCAGCTGGGCGCTGACGATGGTCTGGGTTACAGGCTGGGCTGGGAATGCTTTAGTGACGCCCAGGCTCTCTCCTTTCCTTTCCAATGACACCTCCTAGGAAGTGTCCCTTCCCGTGTCTCAGCATGCCCTACCGGCGCCAGCCTGGCCCTCCGGTCACCGAAACCCCAGGAGACCTCCTCACCACAGACCCAGCAGATACCTGAACGCCTTTGCCGGAGGATCTGACTCACTGGGCTCCACGCTTCCAGCCTTTTTCTCCCCCGGACGTTCCCTGCTGCTCTGCCCTTCCCGACGGGACATCTTCCCGACGCACCTGCCTGTCTGCCCTTCCTGCGGGCACGCCCGCAACACTGCCTCCCCGGGCACTTTCTTCCTTCTGCTGTTCCTCTCTCTCTACAGCACGGTCTCCCGGGGACCACTGACTCTGGGGGCCGGATCCCTCTCTGCACCCTGCGGCTCCCCTGCACACAGCCGGATGTTAGAAGCAGGCCCTGCAACATTCAACCCAAGCTTGTTCTTCTGTGGTAGAGGGCAGTGAGGAATCCAGGAAGGGGACAGAAGGTGCTCGCGAGGCAGGTCAGAGACGGGGTGAGCCGGCCACCCGCCCCAGCAGGACAGCGGACGAGTCTCACTTGGCACTCAAACGCCAAGAAGAGCGCCGGGGAGGCAGGGCAGGGCCCACCTTCTTACTGTAGACACAGGCCGAGCCCTGGATCAGCAGCGCCGCCTCCACGAAGTTCATGGTGGTCTTCCCTTCGTCGAAAGAGATGCAGATCTGGTCCAGCTGCAAGACACAGAGCGGGTGAGGGGGCCGGTGCGCTTCTCCTGGGCAGCCCGCCCCCTCCTCCTAGCCCCTCTGGCCTAGAGCGCCCGGTCACCCTGGGCGGCCCTCGGACCAACAGCTCTGGCTCTGCTTGGCGCTCGCCTGCTGTCCATTGTTTTTGGATAGTCTCTGTGACCCCCTCCTCTCTGTAACCTCTGAGACATGATGTTCGGAAGACGGAGACCCCTAGAGTTCGCCATCCACAGCCAGAGCCACACACCCCATCCTGGGGATGCTCCCCGCCGTGCCTGCCAGATTCCTGCAGAAGGGTCCCTCGCCCCAAGAGAAGGGGGGAACCCCAGGGGTATGGAAGACAGACACAAACACTGGGGTCTTGGTCCTTCGCGCAGAAAGCTCAGTCAACACTTCCAAGTGAGTCCTCCCGCTTCCTCAGCAAGGCTTCCCCAAAGCTCAGCTCCCGTCGCCTCTCAATCGCCAAGGCCCCTGACCATGTGCCGCCCCTTCCGCACCCACCCGGACCGGCTCTCTGCACCGGTGCAGGGCCGCGCGCGTGGCCACCCGCCCGGCGTGTCGGTCAGGACATCCGAGATGCCCACGCGTCGTACCTCCAGACACTCGGGGTCTTCCCCACGGCCCGCCCCTCGCCAGCACCCTCTCACGTTTTCCTCCCCCCTGCCCACCCTCACAGGGCCATCTCCCTCCAACACGCCTCGGGGTGCCCTGCCACCTGGGAGGCGGGCGTGTCACACTGCTGGAGGCCCCCCCTCAGGTAACTGCAGCCCTGAGCTCAGCACCTGATGAGCCCAACAGACAGATGTCTGACGAACAATGCGGTGATGCCAGAGCTAGGCTAAGGGACGACGGGCAGCTCTGCCGCCTCCCCGAGCGAAGGCGATGGCTCCTCCGGGAGGGCGACACCGGAGCTGAGCAGCCGGCAAACCCGTCCACGGCGAAGGCTGCCCGGGCAGTGAGGCCACACATCAGGCATTCCTCCCTGGGTGGCACAAAGGAGGGGCCTGGGAAGAAGCCACCAGGGGCCATTTCCACTACTTCCTGAAGGGGGGGTTCGGGCGGTCAGGTCAGTGGGGGCGGGGAGGGGACAGAGCAGGAGAGTCGAAGCGTGCGGAGCGCCTGGACTCAGCCTGAGAGGCGACGGCTGGCCACGCCGCCCCTGCTCTTCAACGCCGCTCTCGGCCGAGGCTGGTCACACAGTCCACTCTCCTTCTAACGACTCCCAGTGCCCCACCCCAAACCACGGCCGAGCTCCCAGGGGCTTTGACCAGGCCCCCGGCCTCACCTCCCCGTTCACTCTGCACCCCCTGACCAGCTGCCCCCCGCACGTGCCTGCCACTCTCGCTCCACGGACCTCAGCACCGACGGGGTCGCCCGGTGCGTCACTTCCCGCCAGGCCACTCTTCACACCCCAGCCAGCGCTGGCAGCGAGACACTAGCTGGACTACATGGCTGTCCTCAGACCCCTGACGGCTTTCTGACACTCTCAGGAAGAAACCCAGACTCCTCGTGTGGCTGCCCGCCTGGCCGCTCGCCGCACGGCGGTCGCACGGTCGCACGACGGTCGCACGACGGCACCTGACACTTGCCCCTCAGACCCCCGAACGGCGCCGTCTGCCCCTGCAGCCTTCTCCAGCTATGTCAGGCAACTCCTTCCATTCCCAAGTTTGGTCTCCCAAACTCTTCCTTGCAATAGTTTTTACATGAAGATACACGGGGAGGAGGGTGAGCTCTGCTCGGCCACCTACTAGCCAGGACTCTGAGCCGTCACTTAACCTCTGTAGAACACCTGAACTAGCAGGGCTTCTGTGAGGAACAAATGAGTGTAAACGTACAAAGCATGCAAAACAGGGCTTCGTACGAGCGAACGCTGAACGCTTGGTAATCATTACAGCTCGGGGTGGTCACCGCCTTGGGACCCGTCTTCCCACGGGAGTGAAGCAAGAGCTCATTGCTTGCTTGCCACCATCCTCTCAAGGCTCCACATGGTCCTTGACACACAACAGATACTCAACAACAATGAATAAATAAATGGATAAGAGGAGAGCAGCAACAGCTAAGATCTGTTTTAAATAAAAAGAACATCATTCCGGAAGCTGTGTGGAAAATGAAAGAAGAACGACAAAACTAGAGGCAAGGAAATCAGGGCTTAGGGGGCAGAGAAGGTTTGGAGGAGCAGAGAGATGAAGCAGGAGAGGAGCTGACCAAGCCAGGAAGCAAAATTACCAGGAGTCCCCAAGCACCCTGCTCGACATGGACACCTGAAGCCACAGCAGCCCCACCCAGCACAGTTCTCTGCATCTTCTCAGCAGAGCGCACGTCCAAGGAGAGGTCTATCATCAGATCAAGTGTTCATTTAACAAACATGTATTAAGTGCTGGCCAATCTGTTAAGCAGAAGGAAGAGAACATAAACATGGTCTCTGCCCTTGAAGAATTTACATTCAAGTGGAAACAGAACACAAACAAGTAAACAAGTCAAAGAATAGCTTGTGATAAATGGGCTAAAGTACATAAGGTATTAAGTGATGGAACTATTTTATATCTAAAATAGTAGTCAGCTGACATTTAAACTGAGACATAAAAGATGAAAAGGAATGAGATGTAACAAAAACGGAGTGAAGAACACTCCCCCGTAGGAACAGAAAACATAAATGTTTTCAGCCAAGAACAAGCTTGGGTGCTGCAGGCTGACTGGCTCAGAAGAACAGGCGAAGAGGCCGAGTGAAGGCTACAGCAGTGAGCAGGACCAGAGTCAGGAGGGGAAGTCTGCACTTTATTCTGAAAGCGACAGGAAGCCACAGTGTTGTTTTAGGTGCCGCAGCCTCATTTTAATTTTTAAGAGCCACACTTGCTGCTGGATGGAACATGGGTTGGATGGGGCCAAAAACGGAGGGAAGGAACCCAGGAAGGAAGGTTTTACATGAATCTGAGCCAGATGGTGGCCTGGGGCACAATAAAAAGAGAAGAGATGAATTCAGGTGAAATTCTGGTAGTTTAACTGACCTGAATTCATGGGTGTACTGAGTGTGGAGCCATTCACTAGAATGGCTCTTAGCTTTCACTTCTGGTTGAACAGTGGTGCCATTTACCAAGATCAGGAAGACTGAGATTTGAGCAGAAAAATAGAGCTCTTGTTAAATATATTAAATCTGTGACGCTTTGTCATATCTAAGTGGAATGTCAAGTGAGCAGCTGGATACACAAAATAGAGTCAGAGGAAAGATACAGGATGGAGATATAAATCTGGGAGTTGTCCTCATATGGGTGGCATTTAAAATCACGGATATAAATGATTGTTGAGGGGAAATGTGCAAGAAGATAGGCCAGGACCCACCCTGAGGAGCTCAACACAGATTGAATAGGAAAGAAAAAGTAGGCAATGAAATGGGAAGAAAATCAGAACACCAAAACCTGTTTCAAAAAGGAGGGAGTGGTCAACCCGACGAATGCTGAGTTGAATAAGATGATCCGTCCAGTGTCCCCTGAACTGACAGGATGGAGGTTATTACTGATCAAGTCAATAGCTGTCCAAATGGACTGAGGAACGAAAGTGAAGTAAAGAACTTAGCGAACTGCTCCTCAACGAGATCTAGACACAGCTGTCAAATATAGATGAGATGCAGACGCAATGAAACATGGCAGTAACTTGAAAACCGGTTTGAAAATCCAAGACAGAAATCGTTCTGGTCAATAACGTTGTAACAACTCTGTACAGTGACAAGTGGTTACTACACTTACTGTGGTGATCACTTTGTAAGGTATATGAATGTCGAATCACTACATGGTACTCCTGAAACTGACATAACGTATTTCAATTATGTCTAAAAATAAATTTCGGGAAAAGAAAGAAATCCCTTTTGCATCGTGATCCAGATCTCTCAAACTTCCCAACATGCACATAAATCCTAGTCTATTGCATTAAAGAAAAATGCTGGTCATCACCCACTAAACCGACTTCGCAACCCACTAATGGGTAGAGACCTGTAATGACAGCTCCGGGCTAGTTTAACACGGGGTGATTTCGGGAGGCTGCGATGGAGCTGGGAAAAGACAAGCGAGCAGGAGGACCAGCGCGGCCAAGCGCCGGCGGTACGCAGACCAGGAGACCGCGGAGCCGCCCAGCAGCGCGGGGCCCTGCGCCCCGCCCGGCCCTGCGCCCCGCCCGCCCAACGCCACTCCCCGGGGCCGTCCTCACCTCCTCCAGATATTCGCCCAGCTGGGCCGCCACGTCCACCTCCCAGTTCTTGGTGAGGTCGCGGATGGGCTGCAGGAGATGGGCGAAGCGCGCCTCCACGTCCTCCATGTCCAGGGAGGGCCAGGGCGGCCCGGGGACCGCAGGACTGGTCTCGAGGGGGGCCAGGGTCCTCAGCGCGCCTTCACTGCTGCCGCCATTTTGCTGTTCCCGCCCAGAAAAGCACGTAGCGCGCAGCGCCGCGCGCATACCTATGACGTACAGGGCCACGGCCGGCGTGGAGCGAACCCGGCCGCGGCGCAGCCGACGCGCGCCGGAAGCGGGGCCAGGCGGCGGGGCGGGGCCTGGGGCGGGGCGGGGCCGTGAGGGGCGGGCCCAGGCGGGGGGCGGGGCCTGGGGCGGGGGTTGCAGTTCCCGAGGGCGGGGCCCCGAGGCCCCGCGGGCTCCTGTCCAGCGGACCGCGGAGCGGACATGGCGGGCTCCCGGCTCCCGCGGCAGCTCTTCCTCCAGGGCGTGGCTGCCGTCTTCTTGTTCGCCTTCGCCTCACTCTACACACAGATTCCGGGTGAGGGCGCCGAGCGCGGGACACCCCGCAACCCGCGTCTGTGCCCTCCTCTCTCCCCACGCGACACTCCTCTGTCTTCGGGCGGGAGCGAGGTCCAGGCCTTGATGCTTGGGGGAGAGTGCTGCAGCTCGTGCAGGGTTTGGAGGGTTGGAGGGCTTACAGTGGTCCCCTTCCCGAAGGGGTCCGAGTTCTCACCTGGGGCGGTGATAGACCCCAGCGGGAGGTGGGCCCAGGCCTTGGAGAACAGGTAGGAGATAAAGCTCTGACCTGGAGGAGAGTGGAACTGGGCTCTGCAGGGTGGGAGATCCAGGCCCCGGGGTCTGGGTAGGCCTTCTGGGGCCTGACCTGGGGGAGGGGGGTGGTCAACAGGTTCTGACCCGTTGGGGGTAGAGTCTGTACCTCTTGACCTGGTGAGGAGGGCCTTCAGGTCTTGACCTGAGGAAGCAGATATGCAGGCCCTGACTGTGCTGGCCATCTAGCCTTCGAGGGCAGTGTTCAGGGCATGGCCCTGACATGCCCTCCCACAGGCCTCTATGGCACGGAGGGCATCCTGCCTGCACGGAGGACACTGCGGCCGCAGGGCAAGGGGCGCTGGCAGCAGCTCTGGGAGATCCCGACACTGCTGTGGGAGGCGCCACGCCTGGGACTGGACACAGCGCAGGGCCTGGAGCTGCTGAGCCTGCTGGGCACCGTGCTGGCCCTGGGCGCGCTGCTGCTGCGCCGGCTGCGCCACCCCGTCGTCTACCTGCTGCTCTGGGCCACCTACCTGTCAGCCTACCAGGCGAGTGGGGCTATCCGCCGCCCCCACACACCGCTGGGGAACTCGTCACCAGCTCGCGCCAGCCCCGTCCACACGCCACTCCACCCCGTCGCCGCCTTGCCCGCCTCCCCAGACTACACCTCCTGCCGCCCCCTGACAGTGCTTCTCCTTGCAGGTGGGCCAGGTGTTTCTTTATTTCCAGTGGTGAGTGACTATCACGCGTGTCAGCCTGCGACTGGCCTGGGGGCGGGCTGAGGGTGGGGCAGGGTGCCTGCCTTTTCCGGAGGACCCTCCGACTGAAGGGAGCGCCTTGATGGGGGGCCTGGGCCTTTTGTGCTCCTCCTGCTCCCTGTAGGGACTCCCTGCTGCTGGAGACTGGCTTCCTGGCCGTGCTGGTGGCCCCCCTGAGGCAGCCCCGCCAGGGCAGGCCGGCAGGGGCCTCGCCTCACGAAGACCTCCCCTTCTGGCTCGTGCGCTGGCTGCTGTTTCGCCTCATGTTCGCCTCTGGTGTGGTCAAGCTGACCAGCCGTTGCCCCGCATGGTGGGGGCTCACTGGTGAGGATCCCGGACGGACACAGGGCCGTGTCGGAGCCTCCGCACAGCCCTGACCGCCCACTGTCACCTGCAGCCCTCACCTACCACTACGAGACACAGTGCCTGCCCACACCTGCCTCCTGGTTTGCCCACCACCTGCCTGTCTGGCTGCACAAGCTCAGTGTGGTGGCCACCTTCCTCATCGAGATCGCCATGCCGCCTCTGTTCTTCATGCCTGCTCGCCGCCTGCGCCTGGCCGCCTTCTACTCCCAGGTGGGTGGGGCCTCAGCCATCAGGGAGACAGGTGGCACCTGGCCTTCTTCCGCACTACCTAGCAGGTCTCATTGGGGACAGGGTGGCTGCTGCCACAGTCAGAAAAGCCTCATGGGCAGAGGGACGAGCCAGCTCACAGTGCGAAGGTGTGTCTGTGGGGCAGGGAGCAGCTTCGCTAGGGGACGTCATTCTCTGATCAGCAAGGGCACAAGACGTGCTGAGCTCGGGTTTGCTCCTGGTGGTGGCGGGGAGCCATGGGAGGTATGGGTAGGGGGTAGAGGACAGATAGATGGGACAGGAGAGAGGCCAGGGGGTGCTGAAGAGGGGGCAGGAAGCCTGCAGGAGAGACTGAGGCATGTGCCATGGCTCCGAAGGGCTCAGGCCAGGGCAGCCTTGGAGTGCTGAGTGCTGATCCCTGCCCAGGTCTTGCTGCAAGTCCTGATTATCGTCACTGGCAACTACAACTTCTTCAACCTGCTCACCCTGGTGCTCACCACCGCGCTCCTGGACGACAAGCACCTGGCTGCCGAATCTGGCCATAGCCACCGCAAAAAGACACCTGCCTGTGAGTGACAGCCTGCCCAGGATAGCCAGCCGTCCTCACCTTTGTGTCCCCTTCCTTCCAGCACCCCAAGTGGCCTCTGCCCTAGCTACCTCCCAGCTGACCATGACTGCCCTGCCCTACAGCCTGGCCCAAAGCTCTGCTGGGCCTGCCGGCGCTGCTCCTGGAGCTGACTGTCGCCGGGCTGCTGTCCTACGGCGCGGTGCACTGCTTCGGCCTGGAGGTGGACTGGGAGCAGTACACTGTCCGCTCCAGAACCAGTGAGTGCCGGCTGGGCCCCGGGGGGCGGGGCGGACCGCCCGGCCTCACACCCGCTTCCTCCTACAGCCTTCACCTTCCACCAGTTCTCCCAGTGGCTGAAGGTGGTGACCCTGCCCACCATATGGCTGGGGGTGGCCTCCCTCACCTGGGAACTGCTGAGGGCTCTTTGGAGGTATGTGGGGGGAGGGGCGCAGGGAGGCTGGCTCACTGTAGAGCCGCCAGAGCAGGGCTGACTGCACTTCACCCTCCTCTCAGGTGGACCCAGGTGTGGGGGTGGCTGGGGAAGTTTTGCGCTGCAGTCCAGCTGTTCATTTTCGGCATTGCCACAGCGGCCTTGTTCCTGATTAGCCTGGTGGGTAGCACTTCGCAGGAGCAGGGGAGGGGGCTGAAGGGGCAGCTCTGAACCTCCACCCGCCTGCCTCCAGGTGCCATACTCTTACATGGAGCCCTCCACCCACGGGCGCCTCTGGACCGGCGCCCACCGCCTGTTCGGTGCTGTGGAACACCTGCAGCTGGCCAGCTCCTACGGCCTCTTCCGCCGCATGAGCGGTCTGGGTGGGCGGCCGGAGGTGGTGCTGGAAGGCAGCTACGACGGGCACCACTGGACGGTGAGTGCTCCCGCCGGCGCCTGCTTGGGGCGCCCAGCAGGCCCTGTGGGGGTGAGGAGTTAGGGGGACCCGGCCACAGCTGCCCTCATGAACCTGGCTGGGTACAGGAGATCGAGTTCATGTACAAGCCCGGGAATGTGAGCCGGCCGCCCCCCGTCGTGGTGCCCCACCAGCCCCGCCTGGATTGGCAGATGTGGTTCGCGGCCCTGGGCCCCCACACGCACAGCCCCTGGTTCACGAGCCTGGTCCTCTGCCTGCTGCAGGGCAAGGAGCCAGGTGAGGCCTGAGCGGAGGGGCGGGGCGGGGCCTTGTGGGTGGGGCTGAGGGCGTGGGAGCTGAGCGCCCCTTCCTCGCAGTGATCCGCCTCATCCAGAACGACGTGGCCAGGTACCCCTTCCACAAGCAGCCGCCCACCTACGTGCGCGCCCAGCTCTACAAGTACTGGTTCTCACAGCCCGGGGAGCAGGGGTAAGGCTGGGGCGCCGGGCGGGGGGCTGGGGGCTGGGCTCGGCACTGCCTGAACTATCCCCCACCCCATTGCAGCCGGTGGTGGCGACGCCAGTGGGTTGAGGAATTCTTTCCATCCGTGTCCCTGGGAGACCCCGTGCTAGACACACTGCTCAGGCAGTTTGGCCTCCAGGTAGGAAGGGGTTAGCCAGGTCGAGAAGGTGGGGGTGGGTGGGTGACCCCCCATGGACCCTCCTCAATCCTGCGCCCACAGGACAAGAGCCCGCCCCGCGCACGCAGCGCCAGCAGCGCCCTCGCCCAGGCTCTCCACTGGTTACGGAGCCAGCTGTCGCCTCTGGAGGCCCCCACCTTGCTCTGGGGGCTCATTCTCACAGTCGGGGCCATTAGGGTCATGCAGGCCCTGCTGGGGCCGCGACCCTCCTGGTGGTCCCCTCCAGCCCGGGAGGAGAGGCCAGCCCCCAAGGACTCAGCCCGTGGCCAGGCTGCCTCAGCCCCCAACAGCCGCAGCAGCAGCTCCCAGACCTCCCGGCGGAGAAAGTAGCTGCGTCGTGTGAGCCGCGTGGCCCAGAGGGCTGCGGTCCCCAGCATATCTGGCCTTCCGGAGCCGGACTTGGCATGAGCCAACGGTCTCGGCGGTCATGGGTCGGGGAAAGGCTGTGGCTGCCATGCTGTCTCGAGGGCCGACTTGTCCCCCGCGCCACCACGGGCCTTCCCGGGCACCCTCTGCCCGGATGACAGCCCAGGAGGCGGACGTGAGACCAGCTTAAAGTCCTTGCCAGGATGCTGCAGTCAGAGCTGTGGGGGGTTGGGGTCTGATGCCACGACCCCAGCACCTGCTCATGCGCAGGACGCAGACAGGCGGAGGAGCCATTCGGAGTCAGGAGCCAATAAAGGCGGCTCTGTGCTTAATGTGTGCCTCTGTTTCCCTCGCTGGGGGGCCTGTGGACAGTGGGCCTCCCTGCCGCCGGCGGGGAGCCGAGCCCAGATGCTGAGCAGCTGCCACTGCCCTGGCTTCTGGGTGTCTGCTGCCCTGTCCTCAGAGTCCCCTCCATACATGAAAAGGGTGCTCACTGAGTCACCTCGGCACCTTGTTGAAAACCCGCGGACCACGGGCAAGGCGTGTTCCTACGGTTTCCGTTCCGTCCCATCAGTCCGCATGTGTGCATGCATGCTGGACCTCTGCTTGATGACTGCAGTCAGTTTTGAAATAGGGGCATGTGAGTCTTATAGTTTTATTCTTTTTAAAGATCGTTTTAGGTCCCTCGAGGTTCCATATTAATTTTAGATTGTATTTTCCTATTTCTGCAAGACAAACCATTGGGATTTTGATAGGGGTCGCTTTGAATCTGTAGATGGCCCTAGTGGTATTGTCATTATAGCAATATTAAGTCTCCCAATCCATGAATTTCAATTTCTTCTCTTCATTTAAATCCAGCAGGTTTTAGCAATAACTCCAACTGTTCCGTTTGTAGATTATAAATGCCTAAAATATTTTAACTACTTTACAAGTTTAATGTTAACTAATTTTTTAAATGTTCAGTCATCTGACCTAACAATCTTTTCAAGCTTCGAGGGAAAAAAAATGAATAAGCAAACAAACACATTAAGCCAGCAATTCTCTCTAATGTCTCCCTGTCATGAATAAATTTACTAAGCTGACCATGAGCAAGATCTTGCCACAGCCAGGCCTGACAAGGTCACCCTGTGGACACAGCTGTGTCAGGCTGACTCCCTGGTTCATCCAGTGGCAGAGGCTCTCAGAACAGCCATGTGGCAGGCCGTGTCTAGCTCAAGGGAAGCTGTGTGTCTAGGAGGGCACGCTGTTCCCTTGGGAACCACGTTCCACAGGCAGCGTGACCAGAGTCACTGGGACAGGCAGCAGCAGCCTCACCAGGAGTGAGAGGCCCTCACCCACACACACCCGATGGCTCCCGGACACTGTATTCTGGGCTCGACACGGCGTTTTCTGCATCCTGACTCGCAAGGGTGTTGTCTCCAAGCAGGCCCCATGGCTGGGTCTTCAACTGGCCATGCCACCGTTCCATCGGGCCATGGGTTAGGCGGTCCTAGGGTGTGGGGTCCGCAGATACCAGCCTCTGCTTCGTGTCTTCTGTGAAGAAGGACCTTAGACAAGCAGTGCTGCGCAGGCCGCCCCCCCCCCCCACGGGCGTCCTCTGAGTTAGTGGACAGTGGTGCTGGAGGAAGCGCACAGGCAGGGACAGCGAGTCCAAATGCACACGAAGGGCTGTTCACGATGACAGACGGTGTCCGCCATGGTGGCTGACTCACCCCCCCAGAAAGGTGCATGCTGCGGCCACGCTGAGTTTGGTGACAGCTACGTGTGGTTGCACTCCTACGTGACCCCCTCCTCTGCCCTCATGGGTCAGAGGGCAAGGTTCCTGCGAAAAGAAGTTGGCTGGCACCCACAGGCCAGGTCGCCTGGCCACAGGGCCTACTTACATTCTTTACAATTATGGAGGACCCCAAAGAGCTTTCATTCACAATGATTATCTCTATCGACACTTACCACACTGGCAATTAAACAAGAAATTCTTTAAATACTTATTAATTTGATTTAAACATAATAAATTCGTAACACAATAATAGCAAATTTTTTGATGAAAAGGAACTGTTTCCAAAAACAAGTATGAAGAGTGGCATAGTGTTTTGTTTCATCAAATATTTTATTTGAAATTGACTCTGGCAATCTTTAAAGCGTTGCAGCACACGGCTCTTGAAGCTTGGACTGTGTATCGTTCTGCATTCTTTAGAGGCTGGTTGGTTTTAGGCGCGAAATCATTTTTTGTTTTGACAAGTTGTGTGTGTGTGTTTATGTGTGTGTTTTAATTATGGCCAGTTACACACTTAAAATAACTGGAGCAGGGCCAGGAAAGGAGGAGTAACATCCTAGGAAGTGATGAATCACCCCTTTTGCGAGACACATGCACAGCGACCTCCTGGTCCTTTACGCAGGGACAACAGGCTCTGGTCAGTGACAATGCTACTGAAGCGGGAGTCTCTGGAGTGAAGCAGATTCTCTCCTCTCCCGGCGGTACCCGAAATGCCACACAGTGCCTCCGTGCGCCCATTCCAAAGTCACAGATCCTGCCGCAGGGACCACAGACCTCCTGACTCCAGCTGACTGAACCAAGATGAGCCTGTACCCCAAGAGCAGCCAGCCCGAAGGTTGGCTGGAAACTTCTGTGGTCTGGTATAGGAAGGGAAGCTGGGCCAGATCCCACACCTTAGAATCTGAACTAAGAAAAAGCAGAGGAATCAGAGCACACAGTGTCACGGCACACGGGAACTCGTGGGAACTTGGAGGCCCAGGAAAGCGGATGAGAATAGGCTATACGGAAGCAGAAGGCGGTAGGCGAGAAGCCGAGACCTCAAGCCGTGAGAGCGGCAGTTTTTCACTTTTGCAAAACCTCTTCAATGCCTGGATTCTCACAGGCGCTTCTGGTCAACTGTCGCAATATGGTTTTGGTCAAAATACATGAAGAAAATCTGGCCTCACACAGATATGGAGTTGGAAAAAGGGAGGGTATTCAGAAAACTTTGCAGATCACTGTGAATATTCTTTCAATACCACATCAAAACTAAGTAGTAGTTTTTTAGAGGTTCATCGCAGTTTGGAATTTGAAACCATACCACTGAGCTTTTTGTCCTCTGTCACATGAAAACTCTTCGGGGACTTTCGTGATTTTGGAGCATCATAATTGTCAAGTGGAAAATATTGGCTCATTGAATTATGCAGATCTCCTAAACATTGAGACATTCCATTGTACAGTCTGTCTCCAAACACTCACATTCATTACTATCACCATCGAGCTCATCAGAAGAATCTGGAATGTAAGTAAGGAGTCAAGTTCACAGCGGTAGAAACAGCATTTCCTGCTGGCCTCAGTAGATCACTAGTAAGGCTATCGGCTGGAAATGCCAGTGGGGAGGCACCCACCTGGGCCTCCAGTGAGTTTCCCACAGACATCTCCCCTTCCCAAACCAAAATTACCACTGGACCGACCTTAGGGCTCTTATTACAATTGCAAGATGCCCTTCATCAATAACTATCAGGAAACTTTGAAAAAAAAAAAAAACAGTTTGTTACGTACAGGCCCTAGGGATACAAGGCACGTCGTCAGGGCACACAGCGAGGTCGGGAGAGAGAGGGGACACGGGCCTGGGGCGATGCCGTCATTGGTGTCCTGGTTGGTCCCAGAGTTTCATGGGTTTGTTCTCATTGGTGAATTTAAAACTTAAGTAGGGTATTTGGAGTGCAGGAAAAGAGAAAAAAGATGAGTAACCAAAGTAGTTATCAAAATCAACCAATATCTCTTAAAACAACGGAAACTCAGTTGGGGGTAGATAGCCTGGATTTTTATCTGGTCCTGTGGCCACAGTGTTCCTTCCCCGGAAGGCCTGCTTTGAAGCGGACGCCTCACAGTCAAAGCTTAAGTCAGCTACTCGCACCCCACAGCCAACGGTCAGGCTTCCAATACACACAGGTTTTCCGGAGTCCTACATTTTACTTAAAAGTGGAATTTTATCATTGGCAACAAATGCTGTCATTGTTTTTCTTGAGGCAACGGTCTCACTTTGTAATTTTTAAGAAAGTACCTGCTAAATGCCCAACAATATAGTTCATGGCCAGTCGTTCTTCCGAGTAAACCAGACTGGGTGAGCTGAGAGCTCAGTCGCCCGTGCTTCTCCCTGAGGTGGTTAGCACAGCAGGAGGGCCTCATGCGTTCTTCTGACGTTGCCACGCGAAAGCTTACAAAGACCATACTCAAGGATGGAGATGTGATCATGGTAACCACTTTTACTACTTCACAGGCATTCTTGAGTAAAACTGACGTTTTTTAAACTGGGAGTGCAGCGCTGAAGGACAGGGGACCAGCCTCCGGGGCCCCCATCCCGGGTTGTGCTTCTGCCCAAACTCGCATTCACGCCACCGTCGTGCCAACTCAGTGAAAAGGCACATGACGTCTCCGTGTATTATGAAATACCATTGACTTTACGGACTCCTTAAAGGGTTCAGGGACCCCCTAAGCAGCCCCGCCAAGCAGCCGCAAGCCATACTCTGAGAACTGCCGTGTAAGCACAGTCGCACACTCGGCCTTGAATATGGGCTGAAATTGCGGGATTTGAATTTGTCATTGTGTTTTCTTGGGCCATTTGTGCCCTTAGAAGCAGCCACCCTTCCTCTCTTGCCTGCTCATTGTCTTCACAGCCTGGCCTTTGTCAACCTCAAGCAAATAGATATTTCTTCTTGCATATTTGGAAAAATCAAAGAATTGCCATCCTGAACCTGGGAACGCAGAGCAAGCCCAGAGATCAGAGCAGAGGAGAGTTCCTTTATAGAGGAAAGGGAGAGTTTGGAGGGGCTGTTGTCAACAGAGCGCCCATTGGAGGAGACTGGGAGCAGGAAGAGTCGTGGCTTTTCATTGGCTGAGCCGTAGCCATCTCTCATTGGCTAGGTGGTTGCCAGGGAGGAGAAGCTCCTCCTTTTTCCTGCTGGAGGTGGAGAGCAGCCTCTTCCTGTCGGGGGTTCCGCCAGCAGGCCCCTCTCCGCTCCAGCTTGAGTGGGTTTCTGTTCACGAATCTTCCGTTTGGAGCGGCCAGGGCCGGAATGCCCTGTTCTGCTCAGCAGGCCGTGGGCTGCCGGGTTTCCAGTACCAGCCGGCGTTGCCAACGTCTAGCCCCAAACGGGCCTGAAAACAAATTCTGGATTTCTCCACCTCACTTTCTCAAGGGAAATTGGCTCGTTTAAAGAGAAACATTACTGATCAGAAGGGTGCTGGAAGGCCTGAGCCCCAAGCCAGGGAGACCGGTGGGGACCAGGGACTGCTGCCGGACCGCGGGCGGCGCGAGAGGGGGTGTGCGGGCAGAGAGGCCCACGGGTCACGGGGGTGGGACGCCAGCGCCAGCCAGAGGGGAAGCCACGCCCCCTCCCTTCTGGGGGCTCCTCGGCTGTCCCCCCATGCCCAGGGCCCCCCCCCCCGCGAGGCCTGACAGTGCGGTGGACAGAAATACAGACCCCTGGCCCCACCGTCCTCCCCGCAACCTGGGACTTTTTGGAGATGGCCAGGTTAGGATCTACAAGGGGTGCAGAGAGGCTCCGGGCCGGCCTGGGGACAGGGACTCTGCAGTGGGGAGGCTCCCCAGGGGTGGCGTCGGAATGGCAACGTTGGACTCAGAGGGGCAGCCCACCTAGCAGTCCCTCTGGCCCAGCTTTAGGGTTCATCCTCTTCCCCACCCCAGCCTCCTCTGAGGCCTGCCTCCTCCCTGTTATTGGGAAGGCTGAGGTCTGTCCACCCTGAGGCGCGTCCTTCAAGGTCCAGTCTACTCTGATCCCTCCTTCCTGCCTCTCCAGCCCCCCACATGGCCCATGGAGCAGCTCCAGAGAGGGGCCCCTTGTAGCTCTGCACCTTCCCTGATCTCACAGGCTGGGTCTGGCGCAGGAGGACAGCTGCCCACACCGGGAGGGAGGGAGCCGCGGGCAGGCGGGGGTCGTTTGAAAGGGAACTCGTCAAGGGAGAAGGGAGAAGGGCTAAGTCTCCCGACACACCTGTGCCCATTTGCTCCCGATGCTGGTACGCAGCTGGCGGGCGCCAAGGGCACAGTCGATGGGGAGGGCCGGGGTGGGCTTTGGGCAGGACAGGCCTTGGGCATGCAGCAGCCTGAGCAGGGCAAGGAGGCCAGTGCGCAACGCCTCTTTCGATGGCCAGGGCCAGGGCTCAGAGTGGAGGTGGAGGGTCAAGAGGTGATTGCGTCTTCAGCCCCAAACGTGGGTTTGAAAGGCCATTTCTCACTCAGAAAAACCAGGGCTCCTTGGAGCAGTTCTGGGTCTGCAGCAGCCTCTGTGAGAAGCTGATAAATGGCCCCCCAAAAATGTCTGTACAAACCCCCGAAGCTCATGAGTGTGACCTTATTAGGAAAACCATCTTGCGGGTATGATTAAATTAAGGATCTTGAGATGAGATTATCCTGGATTATCTGGGAAGGCCCCAAATATCATGACAAGTATCTTTAGAAGAGGAAGCAGAGAGAGACAGACACAGAGACGCAGCCCCGAGCCGGAGGACGCCGGCAGCCACGGGGTGCTGGAAGAGACGGGAAGGGTCCCGCCGGGAGCCGCTGCGGGGGAGCGTGGCCCCGCTGCCGCCTCGATCTCAGAGTTCTGGCTTCCAGAACCGAGGCAACACTTTTCTGTTGTTTTAAGCCGCCAGGTTTGTGGTTATCTGTTATGGCAGACACAGGAAACTAACAGTCTGGGTGTCTCATCACACCAGTCAGCAAGACATCCCCAGAGGCCGTTGAGGTCGTGTCAGAGAGACCCAGGAGCCCACGGGAAGCCCCACCCCCACCAGTGAGGATGGGACCGTGAGCATCGGTGAGGATAATAACCCGATGACCTAGCGTGCAGTCATGCCGAGATCCCGGTGCCCCTTCAAAAGCAGGCAGCTTGATCACCTCACAGAGACGCGAGGGGAAAGACTGGAGTTCAAACTTGCCGTTCCCATGCAAACAGTGACCAGCAGCACTGGGGGGAGGGAGCCTCCCCAGCCGCGTGCGGAGGGCAGCGTGGGCCTGGACCACGGCCGTGCCGCCTCCTCACAGGCTAAGGGCGTTATAGATGAACCTGGACACGGAGGGAATGTCCCTTGGTAGAAGTCACACGAACAGCTCTAAAGGGCTCTTGCCCCCAACGAGCCACACCCGAATCTGACGAGGCCTCTAAATGCGCGTGATCGGTACCATGGGGCAAAACTCGACAGAAGGAAATTCTTTCAGGCAAATGACCCACTTTCTTCCAAGAATCAAACTGCTCAACTGAGCCCTGTTGGGACGAAACAACTTAGGAAATGAGGTGACTAGCCGAGCCAAGGTGGGGTGCACCTCGGGGCACGGGGAGGCTGCTGGGGTATCTCATCTGATCTATTCGTGGGCTGTGTTCCAGCAGCTAAGCTGCGCCTTTGTCATCTGACGCTTTCCGTAGTGATTTCTCTAGCTATAGAGTGTTTTTGTTTGTCTGTTTGTTTGTTTGTTTTAAGGAGATTGAGCCCAGAGGGCTTTGTGACAATTTTAAGAATGTGGGAGAGAGTCCGGTGACCTCGGGTTCTGACACTGGAGCTGGGAGGATGAGCGAGACGTTTACGGCGACAGGCACAGCTGGACACCCGCGTCCAGGCGGCCACTGACCGGACACACACTGCCCGACTCCACAGGACGCCGCGGCCTTCGTGAGGGTCAGACTCTAGCTGCTTCAGGGTCTTTATTACCACCGGGCAGAGTGGCCACGAGGGTGGGGAGCACAGACCACAGGTGGGTGTGTGGGGTCCCAGGAGAGGCAGGGGTGGGTTGTCACTGAGTTTGGCAGTGGCTGTCACCCTGGGGTGCTCAGCCGGTCTCAGCGGGGTGGGCTGACCCATCACCAGCTCAGGACACCGGGGCAATACTTATCAATGAGCCCCTGGTAGTAGGGCCGCAGCTTGTCCACGTCTGGCAGGTCGGGACACTTGGTGTACAGGTCAAACTTGCTGCATTAAGGGAGGGACAATGAGTTGTGGAAAAGCCCCCTGTACCCCTCCACCCCCTCCCCTTCCCAGTCCCCCAGGGGGATGGCCGCACTTGAACTCCTGCACCCAGGGCAGCATGGCCAGGTCCTGCTCGCTGCACAGCTGCCGGTAATCACCTCCCGTATGCCACGGGTAGAAGGAGTGGAACCGGATCATGTAGAAGGCCTGGGGACGGGAGGGAGCCATGCGGGGCACGCTCAGGCCACGGCGGGCCCAGGCGGGCCGGCCTGCTGGTGTGGCCCCCCCACCCCACCTACCTCCGGCGGGAGGGAGAATTTGTTGAACTTCATCACCTGGTACATGTACTCTGCGGGAGAAAGGGTGTCACCGCCAGGCGCCCAGAGGGACGGCCCCCACCACAGGCCAGCCCTGGGCGGCCGGCCTCCAGCGGGCCTCACCGTCATGGCCCCACGACATGAGGACGTTCTCCAGGCCGCAGTGGGGCTGGTACATGCCGAGTTCCGTGCTGCGGGGAGAGAGTGGGGTGAGGGGTTCTGGCGTGTGGGTTTGGGGGGGCAGCAATGGTGGAGTAGCACCTGTATCGAGGGTCCTGGAGGTCGGGGTTGTCCTGGAAGGTGGTGTCACGGAAAACCACCGATGCCTGGGGACGACAGCCCACCGGGAAGGTGTCTCCAACGACCGCCCACTGGGGACAGACAAGCCGCTGTCGGTGGCCCGTGACTGGCTCCCTACCGAGTGGGGGACCTGAGCCCAGAGCCACGGCTGCCCCTCCCCACCCTGCCAAGCCCTCTGCATCCCTGGCCTCACCTGGGGCTCCCCCGCCAGAGCCAGGACCTTCCCCAGGTCGTGCAGGAGCCCCACGAGGTGGAACCAGTCTGGGGGGGAGAGGACAGTTGGGCTAGGGGCGGGGCCTGCTGGGGAAGCGTGCCCCCTCTCCCGCCCCCGCCCCCCGCAGCCGGGCGGGTCGGGGGCGCACCCTTGTCGGGGTGGGCCTTGCGGATGCCCTCGGCCGTCTGGAAGGCGTGGAAGGAGTTGGGGAAGTCCACGTCCGGGTCCGACTCGTCCACCAGCCCGTCCAGCATGTCCACGGCTTCCATGACTGTCATTCTTTTGTAGGAGAAGCTCCCGAATTGGGCATGCTGGGCCAGGACGGGACAGGTCAGCTCGGCCCGGGCCGCCGGGCCAGGCCGGTCCCTCTCTGCCCCCTTGGAGCCATGGCCGAGGAGCCGGCCAGTACCTTCTTCCTGACGAAGTCCACCGTCTGCTGCGTGTGCATGAGCTTGTAGGTGGTGAAGACGCGGTCCAGGAGCGGGCCGGACTGCAAGCCACAGGGTCAGCCGGCCCGGCCAGCCCTGCGCTTCCGCCTCCCCCAGGCCGGGCCTCACGGTGTGACCCTGGGCGTCCCAGGGGCAGCCGGGTGGGGGGGCGGGGCAGGGATCCAGGGGGGCTGAGCAGAGGTGGGGGGGCGGCCAGGGGACAGGGACGAGGGCATGGGCGCCGAGTGGGTCCTTACTGTGTAGTTCCGGAAGCCGCCCTTGTCTTTGGCCGTCTCTGCGTCCAGCTCAGGCCGGTAGGCCAGGGAAGGGTCTGGGCCCTGGTTGGGTGGGAATCGAAGCCACTTGGCCATGATGCTCCATGAGGAAGTGCGACACCCCCACCACCAGGGGCGCAGGGCTAAGCCGGGGGTCACGAGGCGGGTGGACACCCCAGAGCACAGCCCCTCCCGAGCACACCCATCTCTGGCCCCTGCGCCAGCCAGCGGCCTTGGCGAGGCCGAGGCGTTGCGCTTGGTGCCCTTGTCCGCAGGTGGACGGCAGCGGATGCCTGCCCCCAGGGAACACAGCACCCGCACACGGCATCTCCTCAAGACCCGGGCCCACTGGGAGCCAGCTGGACCACCGCAGGAGTCGGGGAGCCCTTCCACCGGGGGAGGGGGCGGGCAGGCACCCGCTGGGGCGGGAGCTGGTGCCCCTTTCCCTGAGGGACAGCCGGCCCCCCGGGGAGCGGGCAGGAGGGCCACCCGGCGTGGGGTGTGGGGAACTCACCACAGCCACCTTCATCCTGAGAGGGAGCAGAGTGGGCAGGCAGGTAAGAGTCCCACGGGGCGTGCACCCCTATATATGCCCACAGGTTACATAAGTGACTGGACACCACCTGGCCCCTTGACCTGGGCCCTTGGTAATGAGTGACCATCCGCCGTCCTCCTGGACTCAAAAGTTAATGCGTCAGCACAGGGACGGCCCCGCCCCCTCTCCCCGAGCACACCCCCGGGGAGACGGGGCTGCTCCGAGTGTCCTGCCGCTGTGCCCCGTGGGCCTTGCCCACGGCCTAGCCACCTGGCCGGGCCAGCAGGCGGTGCAGACCCCAGACCTCAGCGCCAAGGCCGCAGGCGCCCGGGACCCAGCCCGGCAGGGGCTGGTTTCAGAGGGAGTCGCTCTGACACTCGTTGGAGCGGGAAGGAAGGGCTCCTGAAGGCTGTCACTGCGGCCGGGGCCAGCAGGCTGGGCTCCGGTGCAGCAAAGACAGCTGGGGGTCACAGCCACCGGGGAGCAGGGGCGCGGTATCCGTACAGCAGACCCAAGGGGAGCCCCGAGCCTGGCCATCTACCTCTGTGCATGGAGGGCAAGGAGACCCGAGGAGGAGGCTGCCCCCCTGCCCCCGCCCCACCTCGTCCGCTGGTCCATGGGGTTCACTCGGAGAGACTGACGCGTGAGGCGGTCATGGTAGCCAAGTGGGTCCCGTGCCGCTTGCCAGGCACCGAAGAACGGCATGGGGAGGGCGAGGGGGGGCGGGGGCGGGGGGTCACGTTACCGGCGCAGGGATGCCGCCAGGTACAGAAGTTCCTGGACACGTTGTCCAGGTCAGGGAACATTGACCAGGTCAGGACGGCAGCCTGCTCCGGAGACCAGCAAGGAGCAGGAGGCGGAGCATGCGCGCTGGCTCCCCCAGACGGCCTCCGAGCGGGGTTCGCAGGGAGCGCGCCCCCCGCCCAGGGCCAGCGCGCGGCGGGCAGCGGGCCGGCCTGGCGCGGCGCAGCCGGCCTCCTGGGCCTCCTCGGGGGTCGGGGGCGGGTGGGCGGGAGGCATCTAAGCGGAGCCGTGGGGAGCAGGGGGGTTCTGAAGGCAAGGCAGGGGGTGAGATCTCAGGGGTGGGGACTGCAGAGGGCGCGGAGGGGTCTGACCGACTGAAGTTTGGTCAGGGGCGGGCGTTTGTCAGGCTCCTGGGCCGAGGGCTTCGTTTCAAGCCTGGGCGAGGGTCATTCCGACAGCACTGGTCACGTGTGGGCTGCGTCTTGGGGCTGAGGACACGGCGGGGTCCGAGCTGACAAGCCTGCCTGCCTGGACTGACATCGTCTCAGGAAGAGGCAGACCGAGCAGCACGAGTCACTCGCCCCTCCTGGGAAGGCGGGGGCTGCGCCTCACGGGGGGCGGTGGGGGGGACCGCACCTCGCGGGCTGGGCGCCTGTGGCTTGAGGCGCCAGTCCTGGCTTCGCTAGGAGGCAGCAGCCTATGGGAGGGTATTCTTACTACCATGGGGTCCTCCTGCCCACACTGAAAATAAAGAGAAGGGCACTTCCCCCACCCCCCACCCCAGCCCCTTTAAACGGCAAAGCCCAGCTCCGCCTTCAGGGCCCTCAGTCCCTGTGTCCCAGGCGCCGGGAACTTCCCGCATGCAGCCTCATTCGCTTTTATTACCTTTGGGGTTTCTTTCCGTCTGTCTGTCTCCTCCCACTAGAATGTCAGCCACGCAGAGGCCGGGGGGGGGGGGCATGTTTTATTCTCTGGTGTTTCCCTCATTTGCCAGAGGCTGGGGGAGGAAGGAAGAGCCATCCAGGGAGAAGGACAGAGCCATCACCCCCAAAGCGGCCGGTGGCTGGGGCCTGGAGAAAGAGCAAACGTCCGGCCTACAAGATGGGAATGAAGGAGGTGGGGTGAGGAGAGGGCGCAAGGGGTGTAGAGGGGTGTAAACGACGGTATAAACGGAGCTGCTGTGAAACGGAGCCGGAACTGCCACCCCGGAGGAGCCGCCTCGCACCTCTGATCCCCAAACCTTTGGGGCGTTAAAACAGGGCAAAATAACTTTCACGCTCAGCCTAAGCAACCTCGTTTCCCAAATGACTGTTTGTAAGGATAACAAGAAAGCAAATATATGACTACTGGACTGATGGCTACTGGACTGAAAAAAATATGGTTCAGAATAATCGGAACGTTATTTGGGGTTCTGCCTGAGTCAATGCTTCCCAAATAACTATTCTTTTGCTTTCAAATAAATGCTCGTTGTCACTTTGAAAGGCCTTTTCTTTTTAAGTTATATCTGGTGTCAGTGGTGGGATCTAATGTGGCTTTGCCTTCACGGACTGGCATCCCCTGGGACCACGTATGGTATCCACAGAAGCTCGTGGATACTGTGCTCACTGCCTCCACGGACTGCTGTCTCTTTGACTGTGCAGCACCCCTAAGTTCACATGCGGTTGGATGACATGGGAGCTTGCTACTTGTGTGGAGAAGAATCTTTTTTTTTTTCCTCAGGAGGCACTTTTCACAGCTCTCTTGCTTGTAAGAAATGCCCCGGGTGAGTGATTAGTCATTCGATTGCATGCTCTCTCATTTCCTTTTCCTGTTTCTGTTACGTTGTTTGTCATCAGAAAAAGATTCCATAAGGAGAGGAACCTCTCAGGGACAATGGAATACATTCTTTGATTGATAAGCAGAAGCTTCCAAAAGACGAAATAACTTCTTTAAATTAAACTTTGGCCATCTGAGTGGGTGCTTCACATTTTTTTTTAATGTTTGTCCTGTCTGAAATCTGACAAAATACTTCAAAGAATTTAATAACTCTGCGACCAGAAATTTGGCAAAATTAGAAGTCCAATAAAAATTTTTAAAGTCTCCTCAGTAATTTCCAAGTTTCTTCCTACAGATAAACAGAAACATAAACACAGCGCACAACTGCCTAAGACTAAACACACCAAAGGAAAACATACAGGGAAGAAAGACTTTTAAGAAAACACAAGTGGTCGAAAAGGTTCCCATGTCTAAGCAGCACCCCTATGCCCTTAAACATCGTTTATCAAGGACAAATCAAAATCCTAAAGCTTTAGCCATCCAAATGAATAAGATTATTTTAACTGCTTTACCCATGTCATAGCTAAAGTTTTTAAATAAAATTATCATGTCTCTGAGTCTGTCTGTATGTTTGTATATATGTTTGCCTCTGGAAGAGTAATAAAATTGGTTTATAAAGAGTTCTGTTTAATTGGCTTAAAGGAATTAAATGCTTACATAATTAAGAAACATAACAGAAAACAACCCAAATGCTTTTCAGGATCACATGATCTGGGAAAACATTTAATATTAAAACTGATTTAAATTTGGTTTAATTAAAACAGATATGTCTTTAGCGATATTAACATTTGATATAGCATTTTTATTTTGCGCGGGTTTACAAAAAAAGTTTATTTTATCTCTGTTGCAGAGTTTGTCAGCAAGAATATTGCTTAGAATAATAACTGACTTTGTTTAAAATCTCGTGAAATTTTCATGAGTAATCTATAGCTATTGGGAATTAATAATTAAATAGACATAAATAAAATAAGAGGTTTTTTGATGAAAGTTTTTAGCAATAGTTTTTTATGGTATGTGTACTTAAAAATAGTTTCCCAAAATCTTTGAGTAACTTGGACCCTTAGAGTTTTACTAAGTTAAATTTAAAAAAATGAAAATGATTGACTACCCAGATCATTTCCAAGTAAGAAAATACTGAAACATTAATTACAAATAAAGCTAAGCTTACCTACTTTTGGCTTCTTAATACAGAAAAACTAAAGAAATTTTGATCTATTAATAAAAATATCTTAAACTATGTGGGAGAAACATATATTTCTAAATATTGTGAAATATATTTGCCAAAGAGCCTCTATTTTTAGAGATTATGAAATACATTAATTGATTTGCCAGTCTAAAGGTTAGTAATTGCTTACTGTTAGTTGTCACTAAAAATTAAAGTTTCTAATGGTTAAGAATTCTAACTAATATGGAAGTAATTAGTATGCTTTCAATAAAAGATAATATGTGAAGATATGTTTTCATTAAGGGACATGAAAATAATTTAGTCCTGGTTATCTTAGAATTTTACCTCTTATGAGTAAGCTGGCTAAAATTAAATTATTACAATGGTTTCAAAAATTAACCTTTAATATCAAGCTTGTGCTTATGTAAAGCTGAAACTTAATGTTATTTCTCTACTGAAAGAACAGAATTTTCCTGTAGTATTGGTTTGCTCTTAATAAGAAATTATAAAGGGAAAGCAAGGATTATATGTTTTATTAAAGTATTTTTTTGCATTCTTTATCATCAGGTCTTTAATTCTTAGTATTAAAAGAGCTAAAATTTTGCTTATTGCTATGTAACCTTCTGTATTTGTTTTTGAAATCTTTTATTCTCAATTTGGCTAAATGGGTAATTGAGTATTATTTCATTAAGCATTATTCCACAAGGACCTATGATCCTATTGGATAAATATTTTAAATCTTTTGATATGTTTAACAAACAAACTTCCCAAAATCGGATTCTAAGTTAAGTCTTATTGATCTAAGAATAACTTTGGGGTATTCCAGAGGGCCCCTGAAATACCTCAAAAGATTTGTTCTCCCTCTTCAAGAAAGAAAAATATTAAACTAATTAGGCTCATTTGATATGTTAAATTACATGGTAAATATTGTAAAATAAATGATGTTAAACTTTGATTATGTTTATATATGTATGTTATTAATATGAATGTACTAAAAATTATAAAATTCCTAAAATCCTAACATATCCTGCTATAATACTAGAAAAACTTAATCTTTGTCTTCGAAAGCTGTGACTCTATCCTGTCTTTGAAATGTAACCACTGGAGACTAACCAAAACCCTGCCCACAGAAACAAAAAAAAAAAAAAAAGAAAAAGAAAAGAGGCCTTTTTAAAATGCAGACTCCTGTATAAGTGCCTTTGCCAAAATTAACTTGGAAAAGATCTAAAGTTTTTATAAAACTACTAAAAAATAATAAGAATGAAAGAAAAGGACGTGTATAGCAAAGAGGAGGTGTGTTCTCAGTGGGAGAGAGTATGAAGCGGAGGGAAAAGAAAAGAGGACGTGTTTTTGGATAAAGAAGACTATAAAGGACTTTTTTTTTTTGTAAGAAAAGAAAAAGTAATTTTGTCCTAAAATAAAATGTTTTGAACTAAGAAAGAAGATGATAGGACAAAAACCGAAAGGTGATAGATCATGTGTATGTTGCAGAAGGCGTCTGGAAGTTGCAGGTCTGTGGAGGAGGTTATCTTGAGAAAATAATTTTACATGTGGTCAAACGAACTAAGCCTGGAACGGGCGACTCAGTCAATGGTGTCGTTTACATGTGTGCGGGTGTGAACAGCAGCCAGATCTCTTACCACGGCCACGCTGAAGTCGTGGCGTTTGCGGACAATCGCTGTTTCACTCTGACGCTTTGATTAAAAACTGTTCCTACCAATGAGTTTCATCTCCAAAGATTCATAAAAAATCCTCTAACAAATACTCTGAAATTCTCTAAATTCTGATAATTTTAAAAAGATAACAGCAAAGCGAGTAAAGATTTATAGACCTCTAAGGAAAAGCTGGATTCATAAAACTGTTAACAAAAACATCAAGATCAATGAGAACTAATAACATGGGACTAATAAACTAAGGACGATTATAATCTTTGTGACTTTTTATGTGAAATATTAGTGGTTTCTGATCCTTGTTTTCCAGACATGAGATCTTTTTTCTCCTAGGCAACCTATGACCTAGGTAAATTATACATTTGTAGAAAAAAAATTAAAACATTTTCTTTTGTTTTCCTTCCTCCCTGATCCCTCCACAATTTCGGGTGCTCTCAATTACTCCACGTTTGCCCACACCGAAAGGTGTCGACTCTTGGATTCACGGTTCTCAATTGAAAGGAAGCTCTTACACCTAACTGGACTGCCCAACCAACAGAGGACCCGAAATTTAACATTGCTGGGAAGCGAGCAAACGGCTTCTGCTGTGGACGGCTAACCCGAGTCTGGGCCAGGCCTGTATAATCCAAACTTTCATTTTCTCTTTTGTCCTTACTTCTCACCAGTAATACGAGAAGCCAAGCACTCACTATAGTCGTTATTGTTCCCTATTTCCCCTTAATTTCCGTCTGAAAAGATAATTCAACACTGGGCATCATCTTTGAACCTATTTCGCAGGTCAAAATGTACAACCGGTTATGCACGTAGTCACAGATGTTCGATGCCGGGGACGTCAGCCCCAGCGAAGGTGCCGGGTCTGAAAGAATCTCCTCCTCGGGCGGGTCTGGCACGGCGAACCAGGGGGGTCTTTACACGTCCTTGCAGAAGTTACATTGTGCGACAGCCTTGTGCTAGGCCACACCCCGGCTGAGCGAGGCGGGGCTTGCTCTGCTGTCAGCCCCGCCCACGGTAGGATGCAACACTCCGTGAAACACAGAACCAGTGGAAATCTAAGCAGGAGCCAGGCGACGGATCGCAGGGCGGCCGACCCCTCACGGTTCTCTAGGTCCTTCAGCTGACGGCCCTCAGCGCCGCCTCCTGGGCCAGATCCAGTCTTCAAGTTGTACTGAGCATTTTGTTGGTTTATTATAATTTTTTTTTCACTGTTATAAGACTCTGTTTTGCATCGCTTGATGTCACAGACGCCACCCTGATCACGGTTGCTCAGCGTTTTGAGATGCTGGGTGAGGCCCAAGAGACTCAGGAGAAACCTTGAGAAACCACGGGAGACGTTTGCCCTCAGAGAAGCACTGCAGGGCAGCTGGCCCCTGTGCCAGGCCTCTCGACGCTGGAAGGCAGCCGGAGAAGCCCCCTCCCCTCCCGCGGGGGACACGGACCAGGAACGAGCCTTCCCAGGGACAGGGACCGAAGACGGCACGACACAGCCCCGGGAGCCACCTGGCAGCGGAGGACCGACGATGCTTTGACAACCGATCAGTGCTGCTTTCCGATAATTGATCATCGATGCTTTCAAGGAAAGATCTGGATCACAAGGGGGGCGATGCAAACAATAACTTCTCGCCCCTGGGGCAACACCCCCTCTGGACAGGGCCTTCACAACGTGGCGCCCCAAAGGCCAGTCTGCAAGGATGACAAACAGATGCTGTGACTGCCGGACTGAAAGTTAAAAGGAAGTTCAGAATCAGCATGGCCATGTCAGGTCCTCTGCGCCCGCGGAAACGCCTTGCTCCTGCGGACGGACTCGTCCCCGCCCTTGCTCATAAATATCCATCGCCTTCGTCTCTTCATCAAAGGACTTCGTGGCCTTGTGCCTGACTCGGTGTTTCCGAATAGCTATTCCTGTGGATCTCAAGTAAAAGCTTGCTGCCTCGACTTTGAAGGGCCTTTATTTTTAGGTTCACAGGGAATCTTGACCAAAGCAGAAGCGGCGGGAAGGCGTCGGGTAAGAGGACTGCGGGGGCTTCGGCGCTGTCCCCGGACCTCAGGCGGAGGGTGGGGGGGGGGGCGTCAGGTAGACGGCCAGGGCGGGGCCTGGCGCTCGGGCCCGTGGACGCCAGGTGCGATGCTGTGATGGCAGGTGACCTCCTGAGACGGCACAGCAGCACGGCGAGGTCGACGGCCCGTCCCACCGCAGGAAGAGCGGCCGGGCCGGGGAGCGCTGGGCGAGGGCGTGAGGTGCGATCCTCGGGCCTGGCAGTGGCGTTCCTCCGAGACCGGGACCACACACAGGCCCAGGACGTCGCCCCGGGGCCAGGAGCTGGAGAGGGTCTTGGCAGAGCTGAGCTCCCGACTCGCCCTGGCGTGGCCCTTCCGGACCCTTCCCTCCCCTCACGCCCCAGGCCCTGGCACCTGGTCCTCACCGCGCAGGCTCCCTGCCTGCCTCTGCCGACACCCTCCAGTGGCCACAGGCACGTGGCTGCGAGGCCGGCACACAGGTTCCAGCCTCCCTTAGGGCTTTCGGCAGTGTCACCCAGATGCACCAACGCCTCCTGGGGCTTGGGACCTGGGCACCCTCAGCTCCTTCCCCTGGGACCCCTGCAGTCCTCAGTTCTCCCTGTGCACGGAGGTCTCTAGCAGGGCAGGAAGCAGCCTGAACTGTCCCCCCAGGGCCTAGTGGAGGGAAGGCGCCTTACCTGGCCAGGTGATCCCTGGCCTACAACAGCGGGCACGGGAGTGGAGCCGGGAAGGGCCCTTCCAGGCCCCTCCTGCCCTCAGGGGGTCCAGGGTGTTTGAGGGCAGGCCTGCTCGCAATCCTGAGTGTGGGCTCTCCGGGTGGCCACTGCAGTGACCGTCGGCTTGTCCCTGGCCTCTGTGGCTGCAGTTTCTGCCCCCAGAGTTGGGATAATGACAGTCTCCCCACTGAACACCCGGAGAGCTGACCGGGCAACATGGGCAAACGGTGACAAGATGACAGCCGAAGGAGTGTCTGCCCTTGTGGCGCGGGGTGCCAGCGCTTGGAGACGGCCGCTCCCCTCCTGGGGGGACACACTCCAGGACCGCACACGCAGGCCAGGCCCCTCTCTCTTGTGGCCGCAGCCAGCGCCCTGCCCAGTCCCTGGCAAGCCTGCCGCTGGCCCCGCACGGGGCCCCGCTGGGCAGAGTGGGCTTCGGGAGCTTGTTCCCACACAGCCTTGCCCGGGAGGGGCGGCGTTCTGCCCTGCTCTGTCCCAGAAGGCCCCCATGTGGCTCTTGAACCCCCACTGCCGCTCCCCAGCTCCCCACAGGGCGTCTGGGCAGGGGTCTCCGCCGAGACCATGGCCCCGGCTCCGGAGTTTGCGGCTGGAGCAGCACAGCTCCCGGCAAGGCCTGTCCTCCCTCGCCCGGCCCCAGAGGCCGCAGGGGGCCCCTCCCGCTGCCCTCCGGGTCTCCAGAGCTCGGGGAGGAGGAGCCGGGCGGCCAGCCGTGCGATCCAGGCTGGACGTGATCTCACGATGCGGGCCCCCGCAGAGAGGGCGCCACGCTGGGCCACCTTGGCTCCTCTCTCCGGCTCGCCCGGTCGTGGCCCTGGGTGTTCGGGACCCTGACTCCTGCCGCACGTCCTCGGGCAGACCCCTCCCCCTCTGAAGCCCTTTTCGGCATGTCACGCTGCTGGCCACCGCCTGATTGTGCGCGCTCTGGAGGTGCACTGCCCCGGGCACGAGCACTCTGCCCGCAGGCCTGCCTGGGGCTGCGCACGTCCGTGGGTCTACGGTCCAGAGCGGGTCCAGGTTGGCTGCCACGGGGTCAGGGGGCGGGGGCACCTGCGCCACTGGCAAACCTCGTGCTGTCTGCGGGCTGAGCTGGGGCTGGGGACCGGGGTGCAGGGTGTAACTGGAACAGGTGGGGGTGTGGCCAGCACCCCCCTAGCCATAGCTGCGGTGACTGCTGGGGTCCACGGGGGACGAGTCCCGTGGGCCAGCCGATGCGACGAGCTGCCACAGGCGGTGGCTGAGTCTCTGCACCTGGCAGGTGCCCAGCCCACAGCCCGCCCGCAGGAGCTGGGCCCTGGGCCTGCGGGGGCCCAGGCGTCGGCGGGAGCCGTTCCAGAGGGGCTGGCCGGCAGCAGGGCCCCGGCTGGCGCTCTGCTCTGCGTGGAGGGCCTGGCGTGACTCCCGGACAGCGGGCCAGGGCGCAGGATGCTGGGGCTGCAGGCCGCTGGAAGGCAGCCAGGCTGGGGGCCCCCTGCAGAGGGGACAGAGGAAGTAGAGCCGAGGACTCAGCCTTCCAGGGGCCCCCAGACCCATGCACTCGCCACCGGCAGCACTGGCAGGGGAAGCCCTGGGTGCCTTCGGAGCTCACAGCCCGGCGTCTGTGAGCCGCCACACTCAGGGCCAGAGTGACCCCCCCCTCAGCCCTTCCCTTGGAGAGAGGGCAGGCCTGGGGACCCCTCCAGCCTTCCACCTGCTAGTGGACCCCTCCCGTTGAGGGGCTGCTTGCTCGACAGTGCCCTAGGAGAGCAGGCAAAGAATGGGGGCGGGGGCCACTCGCACGACTTGGGACTAACTGAAGGCCTGGGTGAGCCCCAGTGGCAGGCCGGGGCTGGGGGGAGGCAGGGCGTTCTCTGAGGGGGCGCACACTGGAGACAGTTGGGGCCGAGGCCGGGCACGCCCAGGCAGTCTGGTTTCTGGGGCTTCAGCCAGGGCATGGGCTGGGCTGGGCCCCACTCACCTGGGCCTGGGAAGCCGCCGGCTCCCACCCTGGTGGAGAGGCAGTGAGCTTGGGAGCTGCAGGTACAGAAGGCCGATGCAACCCAGGGTGACCACCAGGAGCCAGGCCATGGCAGCGGGGCTGGACGGGGCAGCGGGGCTGGACGGGGCAGCGGCTGGCAGGCACGGGGGCCGCCCCCGCCCAGAGCCACCCTTCTGCCGCACGTGGGGAGCCCTCCGCGTTGGGGGAGGGCAGGCTGGCACCTGCCCCGGGTCTGGACCGAGGCTGCTCTCAGCAGCCCCTGAGCTAAGTAGTGTTTCCTGGAGAAGGCGGAGCTGGACACACCACGGGGCTGGTGCCCTCCCTCGGCGCCCCCCTCATCCCTCCCACCCCGTCCTGCCCACGGCGTAGCACTGTGGGCGCAGCAAAGGGGTGGCTGAACCCGATGGCATGGGGAGAGGGATCCCATTCCTCTGCGGGCCGCCAGACCTCGCTTCCAGTGCCTTCTGGGAGGGGACACTTTCCTGGAGCGTGGTGGGGGCCCCACCTCCCAGACAGAAGGACTCAGCTCCGGGGACAAGGGGCACAGTTAGCAGGGTTGGGTCCCACCTACCACCTCTCATCCTGGGGGGCGTCCCACCCCTGAAGTGGGCAGATGAGTGACCCTTGGGCATGGGCAGCACGTCCGCTGGAGAACCCAGCAGGTGCCCATTCAGTTCCCACGGAGGCAAGCCCTCCCCGCTCCTCCCCGCCCTCCCCGCTCCCCCCCCCCCCGCAGCTGCATCTCTCCCTCCCTCCACCGTCGCCCAGTGCCAAGCAATTTCCGATTCCCGTAAGAAACTGAAACACTGAAAAGCGAGACCTCCGCGCTGCCCCCCTCTGCGGCCCCTCGAGCAGGCCTGGGGGGGGTGCCACCCCGCCTTCCTCTCGTGTGCACGAGTGCATTTTGAGGGGGCATCCTGTGTGTGCATTGCACACACATGTGCATGTGTAGCTAAAATATGTATGAACTCAGAGACCTCCCAGCTTCCTTACGGCTGGTGTTTTGTGACTGACTTAATCGATCCTCTACCAATGAGTGGTTAGGCGATTTCCAGAAGATTCCTCCTATTGAGAGCTCACAGATGTGTTTCTACAGGACACTTTCTTAGAAGTGGAAATGCTGGTTGAAGGGGAACCTGTGTTTTTGTAAACGGTCAGTGCCAAATTGTTCTCCACTTAGCTCGTGCCGATCCACGGTCAACTGAAAAAGGACTTCCTTGGTGCCAGCGGTTCTTTGCTTTTCTTTGTCCGTCTAAGAGAGACAATGAGCCCGTCGCCCCCTTTCTTGGATCGTCCGCATCCACTTGTCCCCCCTCTGCTGTCTTCCCCTGCCCTGGTCCTGCTCGGTGCATTGGGCTCATCACGGATGGCCGGCTCACTCGCCGTCCTCCGCCACTCACGCCACGGGAGTTCAGTAAACATTTGCTGGATGAATAAATCCACGAGGGCTGATGGCATGCAGGCAGGGGCTTGGTTTACACCCTCGGGCTGGTAGGGAGGCATGGCAGGTATTCCCAGTTCTATCTGTTTGTTTGTTTGTTTTTCCAGCATGGGCTGGAGGGAGAGTGACTGATCGCATTTGCATTAGAGAAGGGGAGTTGGGCAGGGAGGTGGGTGCTGGGGGGGGTCTGGTGGGAGGGGTGCCCTGCGGACAGAGTGCATGGGTCAGGGAGAAAGGGTCAGCCCTCCGTCTGCTGACGCAGGGAGTCGCTGGACAGGTAGTGAGGTGAGGCGCCTGGGGGATTTCCTGGCAGAAGTGTCCGTCTGGCCGGCCTCCAGTCTCACAGGCCGGGGGGCTGAAGAGAGGGCGACGGGAACACAGTTCGGGGGGTTTCGGAGATAGCAAGGCTCTGGGAGGCGAGGGATGTGTGAGCGCCCCCCGCAGGGGGTGCTGAGTGAGGGCAGCACCCGCCCTGCCATCTCCGCAGGGCCAAGGAGGGGAGGGCTCGGGCAGAGGACCCTAGGGGCGGGCCTGATTCTGCAGCCGCTTCTCCTGTGGCCAGCCCCTCTGCTCCTTGTCCCAGTCTGTCTTCCACACTGCTGCCGGCGCCATCCTTCCAAAACCGAACGTGACCACGTTACTCACCCACCAATTAAAAACATAGATCGAAATTGCCTGTGTCCCTGGGTTTTAATGTGGGGCGGGTGAAAGTGAGCCTCGGCGAGGCCTCGGTGAGCTCTGCGGGCCTGCGGCTCCCGCATGGCACACCTCGTGGCCCTTGTAACTGTTCACGTGCCCTCCGAGGGGGACCCAGGGGTCCCTTCATTCACCCTTAGTTGGAGGAGCTGCTTCTGGGGAGTGATGGGCTGCCTGCTGGGAGCTGCTCACCTGTGGAAATGCGTAAGCAGAGCAGAGGGGTCCCTGGAGACCTGGGGCTGGGCCACGGGAGGCGGGCCATGCTAGAGGGATGCTTTAGAGAAATTCACGGGCCAGCAAGAAAAGCTAGGGTGGCAAGTGGCTGCGCAAACAGCTTCGTGGGTGGTTTTCTAGAGTGGTTTAAGGGGGGAGACGTCGCGTTGGGTCCTGATGGCAAGAATCCCTAGAAAGGGGAAGATGGGGGGGCATGCCTAGCCAACAGCAAGAGGCGGGGAGGCAGGCGGGAGGGAGGGGCAGAGCCTTGTGGTGACTGTGGAGGAGGGCGTGGGGTGCGTGGGGAGACCTGGGCTTTGGTGATGCAACACGAGGCCTGCTGTTTACTCTGTGAAGGAGGGGCAAGGGGTCATCTCTGAGACACAGGACGTGGGGGTAGAGGGCTGGGGAGACTGCAGGGCGGAAATGAGCTGACCACACATGAGCAGGCTGGGCAGTGGGGGGATGTCCATAGGGGGTGGGGGCCATGGTGTCACTGTGGCAAAGGCCTTGAGGAGGGAGGCAGGGCTGTGTGTGGGTAGAGGGTGCCAGAAGGGAAAACCAAGTCGGAGAGGTGGGGTCTGACGACATTGGCAGAATGACAGGCAATGCGAGCCATGCTGGGTGGAAGGAGAAAGCCAAGGGCACATGGGGCTGGGGAGGGCCCCCTGCAAGAAGGCCTTGGGGAAGCAGATGCCGGGGAAGCCTGGGCCCCCCAGAAGAGGAGGAGGCAGGCAGGGGCGAGCCCCTCTGAGGGTGACCTGGGCAGTTCAGTGGGCAGAATCTCGACAGCCAGAAATTCAAGTGGCAGATCACAGTCTAGAAGGGACCTCAAACCTCGCCTTGCCCCTAAGGTGACTCTGGGGAGGCTGCTCTGTGGGGCATGAGAGTGGGGGATGCCAGCTCTGGCTCAGGTGCTGGGCCTGAGGACTCGCCAGGGACCCTGCCTGCCATGCGCAGGCTCGGTGGTGTGGTGCTGTGTTTCAGAGGACGCCTTTCAGAGTGAGGGGACGAAACTAAGTCAAGCAGGGGGAGGGAGGCAAAAAAGGAAGGTTTCTGAACCTAGGTAGCCAGCACCCAACAGAAGCAGAGGAGGCCACGGCTGGGCCTGAGGCCAGAGGCAGGGACAGGGGCGCGGTGGGGGCCTTGGTTTCATTCATTCTCCCTGCTGGTTCCCGCAAGGGCGTGGACCACGATGTCAGTGGTTTGCTTCTCCTTGGGCTCTTGCAGCTCCAAACTCATCTAAAAGCAAGCGAGTCCCGCTTGCCCTCCCACAGTGTCGGAGGGGCAGTCCTGCACCTACCCTCCAGCTCCTCTCTCTGGGTGTCCTGTCCTGACTGTGTGTCCTTGCCCATCACCATGCCGCCGCGCGCGAGACGCTGGCAGGCCCTTGCCTTGAGGGTGGCGGACACTGTAAAGGTGCTTGGGTGGTGGCACAGCCTTCTCCCAAGCATGCAGGCGGATCCCCAGGTGCCTTATGGCTTAAACTTTGCTCTTGACGGCGGGACATGCATCGAGCCTTTTTTAAAGGACATGTGTTAAATGTCTCACCCCACCTAGATGGGGCTTCCAAGTGGGGCCGGAGCCCTCCTCAGGCTGGGAAGCCTAAGGGCAGGGCCTGGGTGCTCCCTCCACCCATTGCCAGGCTGGCAGCCCCTGGCGGGGATGCCCTCGGGCTCCTCCTCCGTCCGGGTTTGGGAGATCTGTGGGCAGGGCCAGGCACTCCTGCCTTCCACCAGTCTGACAGTGCGGGGGAGCGAGCCTCGGGACCCACCCCGAGCCCGCATGGAGCCCGGAGCGAGAGGCCAGCTTCAATGCGGGCGGCGCCTGCCGTTGACCCGCCGGAGCCGCCGTCGCTGTCATCGCCCGGGGGGCGGGGCCCAGGCCGAGGCGGGCGGGGCCCCGCCCCCGGAAACCGAGCCCGCGCCGGCTGGGCCAATAGGAGCGCGTCATCCTGGGCCCCGCCCACAGGGGGCGGGGCGCGGCCGCGCAGGCGCACGGCGCGGCCGGGCGGGCCGGCTGGCTGCAAAGATGGCGGCGGGAGCCCTGGCCGCCGCGGCGGAGCGGGCCCGGGGCGTCCGGGGTGCGCGGGCCAGGCCCGGGGCTGGGCCATGAGCGCGCCGCCCTCGCGTCCCCGAGCCGCGGAGCCCGACCGCGCCCCTCGCCATGGCGCGGCTCGCGGACTACTTCGTGCTGGTGGCGTTCGGGCCGCACCCGCGCGGTGAGTGCCGGCCCGCGGCCGAGGGCTGAGGGCCGGGCGCCGGGCGCCGGGCGCCGGGCGCGGTCGGCCGGGGCGGGCGCGAGGCTCTTCCCGGGCACCGCCGCGCCGGGGCCAGGGGCCGCGGAGCCGGGCTCGGGGAGGGCCGGTCTGACCTCCCGAGGCGAGCAGGGCGGCGAGGCAGGGCGGGCCGAGCCTGACTGTCACACTCGGGCAGAGCCGGGTCAGGCAGCGCCTTAGCGTCGCCCGGGCGGTGGGAGAGCCTGGGGCTGTCGGCCCGTGACTCCCGGCTGGGTCGGACGCTCTCTCCGCCTCGGCCGACTGCCGGGTGGCTCTGCCTCCAGGGACCCGTCGTTGGCTTGCAAGCCCCTTCTCTGACCCCCGGTGCCTCCCGTCTGAAGCCCCAGGCCCGTGCGGAATGTCTCGGTCCCGGCGGTCTGGTGATGCAGAAGAGGGGGTGGGGTTCAGGGACTGCTTCCCCAAGAGCTGGTGTTCGAGCTGGAACTGAGGACTTCAGGAGGAGACGCGGGGAGGAGAGTGGAGCGTTCCTGGCAGAGGGCCTGTGGTCCTCAAGCCTGCAAGCCAAGCCTTGGGCGGGGTATGCGGGAGGCGACTGGTGCCCAGTCCAGGAGGTCCGCGTGCAGGGTCAGCACCTGTGTCTGAGAGCTCTTCAGCCCAGGGAGTAGGAGGAAACAGCTCCTGACAGTGACATCAGCAACAGCCGTGGGGACTGGTGTGGGGAGCGCGCTGTGTGCCAGGCCCTGCACAGTCCTCTGTGCGTCTGATGTCACCTCTTCCTCCCAGCACCCATAGGGCCTCTCTGCTGTTGCCCCAAGTCACAGCACAGAGGCAGGGCGGAGGGTGGAGTACCTGGTCTGAGCCCCAACAAGAGGGGCTGAGACTGGCACCCAGGCTAACCCAGAGCCAGGCTGCGGGCAGTGCATGTCATGGGGGGAGGGGCTGCGGTCGCAGCGCTGAACCCTGAGCCCGTAGGAGGGGTGGAGCCCCCCAGTCTACCTTCTTGTCAGCCCAGCTGTCACTGTCACCATGCAGGACCTGGACTTTCCTCTGTGCCCCTCCTTACCGAGCCTCCACCTGCTGGACCCGCACACTCTGGACCTCTTCAGTGCCCTCCCATCAGTACTTGCTCCTCCTTCCTGCCCCCTTGGTCATGAGCGTGCCTTTCCCTCCAGAGGGAGAGGACCAGCCTGCGCACGGCAGGCTCGCAGAGGGCTCCAAGGCTCATATGGGGGGCAGTGAGCAGGCCAAGCAGCCTAGAGCATGGAGGTGCAGGGGACCCAGGGAAACAAGGCTGGCTGTGGGGATGCCCCGTGTGAGGGGCACTGGGCTGGGAGCTGGGGCTGGGGCCGCAGGAGGGGAGTGGGCTCGGAGGCTGGCGAAGCTGGGGCGGGGGGGCCCGAGCCGGCAGGTGCCACAGGAGGCCAGGTGGGAGGCGGTGCCAGTGCTGGCAGCAGGGCTGGGGAGTTGAGTGGATGTGACGGAGGCGAGAGGAGGCACGGTGGGCTCCACGCCGAGCCGGCTGTGACGTGTGCGCTCACTGCTGGAGCCCCCCACGGGGCAGACGCCCCAGGCGTGTGCGGCCTGTGAGCAGGACGGGGGAAAGGCCGGATCCCACAGCGCCTGCTTTTCCTGAGTGGTGACCCCCAAGCTGTTCACTGCCTTAGGGGTGGTGGGCTCTCGAGCCCCATAACCACTGTATTCAGCTGCTGGCCAGCCGCCCAGCCTCAGGCCTCCCTTGACAGGACTCGTGTGTCCCCGCAAAGCACAAGCCCACAGGCTGGGACCCTGGCTGTGGGGTAGAGGGCAGAACCAGCCGGCGGGGGGAGCCTGAAGCAGAAGACCACGCGGCCGTGGGGTCAGTGGTCCCTGCTTGCCACTCGATAGCTCCAGGACCTTGGGCCAGTCATTTAGCTCTCCGCGCTTCAGTCTCCTCATCGAGAGATGGGGTGAGTCGCACAGACCTCCCAGGCTGCCGGAGACGTACGCACACGCATACGCACACGCACACGCGTGGCAGCTCACACGGAGGCTCCGGGAGGCGTGGCCTCCAGAGCGCGGTGCAGGGGCTCAAGTCGGGGGCTGCCTGGTTCTCGGCCTGCGTCTGGATGTCTTGTCCAGAGCTGCTGGATGCAGGACCTGGGTGCTGAGTCCTGGAGTTGCGTCTGAGGGAGCATCCTGGTTCCGGGGTCACCACCTGGCAGACCTCTCCAGGTGGGAGGGAGGGGGCTGGCGGGACCCCGTGTGTCATCTCAAGGCAAGTGGGGGCAGCTCCTTCACAAGAACGTGGGTGCGCACCTCCTACATCCTGGGCCCAGTCTGGGAATATCTTGGCCATACAGACCACACTTGTCCAGCTTCTGGCTGGGGAGAGCCCTGACTGCGTCAGCTGACATCACCACAGTGTGGCCGGTGCCGGGACGTGTCTTTGGGCGCGGGTGTTGCCAGGGAGGAGGGACTGGACCCCTGCTGGTGCCGGGGTCATTTGAGAAGACGACCAACCTTCCATCCCATGAGCTGGCTTCTTTCAGCCTGACCCTGCTGAGCTGGCCGCATTCCTGGGCCCCATCTTCCCTCCCCACCCATGTCCCTGCCCTCTGGAGCAGGTTGGGGCTGTTTGGGATGGCCTTCGTAGCTCCCAGGGTGGGGGCTGGGTCTAAGGCCTTGGGTCAGAGCCGGCCCGTGTGATGCGGGGAGGTTGGGGAGTGAGCGGCTGCAGCCCCCTGGGTGCGTCCTGCCACCATGGCCGGCTGGGGGTGGCCTGCGCATGGAGGTTCGGGCGGGAGGGGCCGCAGGAAGGTGCTTCCTTTGCTCTCTCCCCATAGCCGGGCCAGTCCTGGGCATGTCCCCTGGGTGTGTGGAGGGGCGACAGGGGCAGGCCGCCTCTGCCCACAGTGCATGCTGGCCCCGGCTGGCGCGTCAGGCATCGGAGCTGGCACTGGTGACAGGCACTGCCAGCAGATGACGGAGCGTGCTCTCTGTTCTCCCGCCCCTCGCTCAGGTCTGCAGCCCACACGAGCTGGCTTTGGGGATGTGGCTGAGAGAGGAAGCTCTTGTCCCCGTCTGTGTCTCAGGGGACTTTGGGGCCCTTCCTCTTAGGGGCCCCCAAGGAGTTCTGCCCTGTGACTGACACAGCTGTGCTGAGTGATTTAATCCTATCACTGTAGGGCACCCAGCCTCCTGTTTACCCTTAGGTGGGGGCAGCTCTGGTGGGGCAAGGAGCAGCCACAGGTCACCCACCTCATGGCCACAAGGGCTTGAGTGGGTGGGGGATACTGGGAGATGTGGCCCCAGGATGCAGGCCAGCAACCAAGCTTCCGCCTGGCGTCTGCTAGCACAGAGCTGAGGTGTGGGCTGGGCTCTCAGAAAAAGGCCACAGGGAGACTAGGAGCCAGAGGCTTCATCATATGCCCTTCCAGGGAGGGCCTGCGGCGCCCTGGCCGACTGGGGGACCCGTTTGCTTGTGGGTGGAGTGGGGCCGGCCGCGGGCGGCACTCCTGTAGCCAGCAGTGTGCACTCAAGCCTTCATCAGGCTGCGGTCTGTGCCGGGCACAGGTGGGCAGTGGGCACACAGCCGGGCAGCCAACAGGTGCACCAGGAATCACAGAGGGGTGTGGCGGGGGTGCAGGAGGGAGGTTCCGCTGCAGCCCCAGGTTTGGGGCAGGGTGCAGAAAACTGCCTAGAGGAAGGGATGCTCTTTGGGCTCAGACCCAAAGGCCAAGTTTGGGGTCATCATGGCTCAGAGAAGGTGCTGGTAGGGGACATCCAGCCACCCACCGCCACAGGCGGTTGGGACAGCTCGAGGGGTCTCCACTCGGTTCTTCGGAGGGCGGAGCCCGGAAGTGGCATTGACAGTTCACACGACGAAGGGTGGGCGGGGGGTGGACACTGGCCAGCGACTGTCCGCGTGCCTGGGGGAGAGGCTGCGGAGAGCAGCCCTCTGAGGGCCTCCCGCCTGCCGTGGGCGTGGGGCCTCGGGGCAGAGGCTGCTGGTCCCGTTTGCACGCGCACCCTCTCCGTCCGCTGCCTCGTGGCAAGAACTGGGTGAGCCCTGGGTGCCAGCCCGGCCTGGACCCCGACGGTGGTTTGGAAGAGGGTGGGGGGAGGAGCCATGGCTCAGGGCGCTGCCAGCCTGGGCCTGTCAAGGGTGGCCCTTGGGGGCGGGCCTCGAGGGGCCCTGGGGGCTTTGTCTTGGGGTGCTGCAGGCGTGTGTGTGGGGGTAGGTGTGGCGCTAGCAGACACCTGTCCCTCTCCCCTCCTCGTCTTGTTTGCCACCTCGGCTCGGGGTGGTGGTGAGAGGGGGCGGGGAGCAGGAAGCTGAGGTTTCGTGAGTCAGTTATGGCCCCTCACCCACCCCCTCCCGCCACCTCCTGCCAGGCAGCACCTGCCTGCTGCCGGCTTGTCATCACCCCTGTGACCCCGGATTGCGGGTGGTCCCGGAGAGCCCCCCTCTGGGCCTTGGGTGGTCCCTCAGAGGCTTCGTGCCCAGTGTCTTGCCCTGACCTGTCCGTCGCTGCTTCGCTGCTCCTGTGGGCCAAGCGGAGGGCAGGGACCTGTGCGTCCTGTGTGCCGTGCGTGAGAGGGGACGCCGGGAGGCCTCCGTGCGCCCCGCTTCCCTGTGCCACGCTGGGTCGGAGCTGGAGGGGCAGCAGAGACTAGTGCCGGTTCCGAGCCCCTCGGGGCTGGTGTCCTGGACACAGCCCGGTCATGCCTCCTCGTTTGGCTCTAGTGGGCGAGCGAGAGGCGTGGGCCTCCGCTGGCCCCACTGGTTTGGCCTGGACGTGGGAGCAGTGCCCTGGGCACGGAGTGGGGAGAACAGCCGAGAGGGGCTTAGCGGGTCCTGGGGTTTCAGGGAGTGGAGGAGTCTCTGGGGAACGCACTGGAGCTCGGCTGGGGAGGCAGTGTACCCGGAGGCCTCCGGCCCCCAGCCGTCCTCCCTGGCGCATGGACCCTGGTCTTTGGCCGTGCGCACGGTGGCCTGCGCTGGCAAGGAGCAGGCAGGTGGTGTGTGCCACCGCGTTCAGCGCTCCGGAGCTGCTGGGTCCCCAGCGCTCGGGAGGGTGTCCCAAAACCGGGTCCTGCCCTCGTGCCAGCTGACACCCCTCTGAGACCCGTGCTGGGCCTGCCTGCCTTTGAGGCCGTGGGCACAGGCGGTTTTCCCCAGGCGCAGACAGCACGGGTGAGACCCCTGTGCCCCTCAAATGAGCCGGGGCTGACGGGGGAGGCAGAGCCAGGGAGCCAGGGCAGGCGCCGAGCCCCCAGGTGCCTGCTGCCATGGCGCTCCCTGCTCGGCGGGCCAGGGCCCGTGGGGGCCAAGCGCCCGGGCTTGGGGTTCGCCGTGGAACAGTCGCTGGAGGGGCATGAGCCGTGCAGGCAGGCAGGTCGGGGTGGGTTCTGGCCGGGGGTGTTGACGCGGTGGGGGTGGGGGTGGGAGTGGGAGCAGGGGGTGCCCGGGCTGGGCCTCCGCGCTCGGTGTGCGGCTCCACCCGCCACAGGCTCACGGGGACCCACAGTGGGCTGTTCTCTGTGCCCTCTGGTGGCTCATGGCTCTGTGGCTGCCTGTGGCTCCTCTATGCCTATTTTGAGGGAAATTATAGGTTTGGGAGCTGAGCCTGGCCTAGTGCCAGATGAGGGTGGGGTGGGGACGTTTCCCCCCCAGGGCTGCGAGGTGGCTGTCTGAGACCCTCGCGGCTCCTGTCTGGGTGGGTGTGGGTGGTGGTGGGTGCTCTGACCACCTGCTCCTGTCCTCAGGGAGTGGGGAAGGCCAGGGCCAGATCCTGCAGCGCTTCCCAGAGAAGGACTGGGTGGACAACCCCTTTCCTCAGGGCATCGAGCTGGTGAGTGGGGGTGCTGAGGCGGGCGGCCAGCAGTAAGGCGGGCCTCCGTGGTCCTGGCCCCTGCTGCGTGCGGGGAGGGCGGAGGGGAGGGGCCCTGGCTTGGCTGGCAGGGTGCTCGGTGCCCACATCACGTCCTCTCTCCCTGCTGGTGGCTGGCACCATGTTCTCCGTCATAGGGTCCTCACCCCACACGGCGAGACTGGAGGCCGTCGCTCCATCTCACGGGGGGAGAGCCGAGGTCCAGGAGGCGAGGCGCACCCGGGGCTGCGTAGCGAGGTGCTGCCTGCCGCATGGAGGCTGACGCCCAGGCCCTGGCTGTGCGGGTGCCCCAGGCGGGGCGGAGGGGGCTGACTGCCGACCCCTGACCCCGCGCTCCCCGCAGTTTTGCCAGCCCAGCGGGTGGCAGCTGTGTGCTGAGAGGAACCCACCCACCTTCTTCGTGGCCGTCCTCACTGACATCAACTCCGAGCGGCACTACTGCGCCTGCTTGACCTTCTGGGAGCCGGCGGAGCCTGCGCAGGTCAGCTCGGGGCCTCTGGGGGGCAGCTCCGACGGGGTTGAGCCTCTGGCCCTGGCCAGCTCCCACCTCTGTCCCTGGGTGTGTCTCCCTGTCTGTGGCTGGTCCTGGCATCCCAACCCGATGGAGGCTGGAGTTCCCGAGGGTCAGTCTAGTCAGAGTCCCCTACGCCCTCCCCCTGGCTTTGTGGGACGTGCCTGGGAGCTGGGCGAACAGGGCTCCTGTCCACAGGAAGCCCTGTGCACTGAGGATGCTGCCGTGCGGGAAGAGCAGGTAGACGAGGGAGGCCCCGTGCGACTGTCCCCCGTGGCCCCTGGCCCCCCTGGCCAGCTGTTTGCTCCGAAGACGCTGGTGCTGGTGTCCCGGCTGGACCACGCGGAGGTGTTCAGGGTGAGGCAGGCAGCCGGGGCTCAGGGTGGGACGGGCGCGCCTGCCGGCTGCGCTGCCATGGGCTCCTGTGGTCCGTGCAGAACAGCCTGGGCCTCATCTACACCATCCACGTGGAGGGCCTGAACGTGGGTCTGGAGAACGTGATTGGGAACCTGCTCACCTGCATCATCCCCCTGGCCGGGGGCTCGCAGGTGGGTCTCAGAGGTAGCTCCTGCCCATGCGCGGCCGTGGGCCCTTGCGCTGCGGCCCCGGGGGTGGGGCCTGGTGGGCGCGTGCAGGCCCACCTGGGCCGAGCGCGGCCCTGGGCCTCGGACGCCCTGCCGTCTGGGCGCCGCCGTCACCCGTCACCTTCCCTTGGCCTTGCCCGCGTGCCTGTGCGTCCCGTATCTCGCCTGGTGCTCTCCCTGGCACCTTCCGGTCTCTCTGCTTCTCACTCCTTGGGCGTGCCTGCCCCCGCCTGTCCGTGCCAGCGTCTCTGTCCGTGCCCCGCGCGGGCCTGTCTAACTGTGTCTCTCTGCCTGTCCTGTGCAGCTGGATTCTGTTGAGGATGGCGTGGTATGGACTCTTTGTTTCTTCTGCCCACCCAGGCCCTGTCCCTGCCCCTGGTCAGAGGCCCCGAGTTTTCTCTGCAGCACTGCCCAGGCCGACAGAGGCCAGGCATGGCTTCCCTCATGCCAGGCCGTCCGCCCCGGCCAGTCCCACCTTGGGGTCTGTCAGCCTGTCAGGCCGGCCTGAGGCCCCAGAGCTCTGGCCTCACGTGGATCTGGTCAGAGCCACTGAGCACTGGTCCCTCTCTTTCTACAGAGAACCATCTCTTTGGGGGCTGGTGACCGGCAGGTCATCCAGACCCCGCTCACCGACTCGCTGCCCATCAGCCGCTGCAGCGTGGCTCTGCTCTTCCGCCAACTGGGTGAGCCCAGCATCCCCCCGGCCCCCCGCACAGGCCTCCCTTTCCTTTCCCTGGGGGCTGGCGGTCAAAGGTCGCGGCTGTCAGGCTGGCAGGGCGGGCGCCAGGGCCCCTGCCAGCCTGTCCTGTCCCCCAGGCATCGCCAACGTGCTATCTCTGTTCTGCGCCGCCCTCACGGAGCACAAGGTGCTCTTCCTGTCCCGGAGCTACCAGCGGCTCTCAGACGCCTGCCGGGGACTCCTGGCTCTGCTGTTCCCCCTCAGATACAGGTGCCCGCCGCCCCGCCCCTCTGTCCGCACCCCACCTGCCTGCCCTCTGGGGCTCACACACTGAGCCCCGGCCCGTTGCAGCTTCACCTACGTGCCCATCCTGCCGGCGCAGCTGCTGGAGGTCCTCAGCACGCCCACGCCCTTCATCATCGGCGTCAACGCGGCCTTCCAGGCGGAGACCCAGGAGCTGGTGAGCGTGTGTGTCTGCCTCGCTGCTCCAGTGCCTGCTCCTGGCCTGCGGGCCCCTGACCGCTTGCTGCCTTTGGTCCACAGCTGGATGTGATCGTTGCTGACCTCGACGGAGGGACGGTGACTGTCCCCGAGTGTGTTCACATTCCCCCCCTGCCGGAGCCGCTGCACAGTCAGACACACAGCGTTCTGAGCATGGTGGGCAGGGCCAGGGGCAGCCGGGGCAGCGGGGCACGGCCGCTTGGCCGGGGGCGGGGAGCCCAGGGCCCGGGGCCGGCGTGCAGCCAACCCTGCTCCTCTGCTGCTGCAGGTCCTGGACCCGGAGCTGGAGCTGGCTGATCTTGCCTTCCCACCACCCACGACATCCGCTTCCTCCCTGAAGATGCAGGTGGGGTCACTGCAGCCCCCAGGCGGGGTCCACGCCCACCCTGCGCGCTCTTTTTAGGCCGGCTGCCGCTGGTGGTCGGCTGGCGGTGCTGAGCACTGTGCGGCCGCCCGTTTGCTGGTCCCAGGGTCACGTGGGGGCATGTGAGCTCTGCGCGTCCTCTGCGGGAGTGGTTGCCAGCGCTGTGTTGGAGTCACAGTGCTCTGTGGGGAGGGAGGCTGGGGAGGCCTGGGCAGGGCGCGGACAGGCGGTTTGGGCGGTGGAAGGTAGACTGTGCCTTATGCAGGGGCCCGACACTCACCTACACTCACCTGTACCCACCTGTGCCCAGGACAAGGAGCTGCGTGCGGTTTTTCTGCGGCTTTTTGCTCAGCTCCTGCAGGGCTACCGCTGGTGTCTGCACCTGGTCCGCATCCACCCAGAGCCTGTCATCCGCTTTCACAAGGTGGGCACCAGGCAGGGCCAGGCGGGGGTGGGCCGGTACCGCCGCCCGCGCGCTGACGACCTCGTGTCCCCTAGGCAGCCTTCCTGGGCCAGCGCGGGCTCCTGGAGGATGACTTCCTGATGAAGGTGCTGGAGGGCATGGCCTTCGCAGGCTTCGTGTCGGAGCGCGGGGTCCCCTACCGCCCCACGGACCTGTTTGATGAGGTGCACGCCCACCCCGGCTGGGGGAGCCCCGCCCCCTCCCCTTCCTGGCCAGCTGCCTGACCTCGCCTGCCTCCCCAGCTGGTGGCCCACGACGTGGCGCGGATGCGGGCGGACGAGCACCACCCCCAGCGTGTCCTGCATCACGTCAAGGAGCTGGCGGAGCAGCTCTACAAGAACGTAGGTCGGGCGGCTCGGGGGCCGGCCCCACGCGGCCACCGTGCCCCCCACCTGGGCTGCTTGCCCACGCCTGCCTGTGTCCCCCAGGAGAACCCGTATCCTGCTGTAGCTATGCACAAGGTGCAGAGGCCCGGAGAGGCCAGCCACCTGCGGCGGGCACCTCGGCCCTTCCCCCGGTTGGACGAGGGCATGGTGCAGTGGATCGTGGACCAGGCCACAGCCAAGATGCAGGGTGCACCCCCAGCCGTGAAGGCCGAGAGGAGGACCACTGTGCCCTCAGGGCCCCCCATGAGTGCGTAATGGGGAACGAGCCCTGCGGGTGGGGCCAGGGTGGGCGGAAGGTCAGAGGTGAGTACGTGCTCTGCTCCTCAGCCGCCATCCTGGAGCGGAGCAGCGGGCTCCATGGCAACAGTGCCCGCCGGCTGGAGGTGGTCCGGAACTGCATCTCGTATGTGTTCGAGGGCAAGATGCTTGAGGCCAAGAAGGTGAGGGTGCCGGGTGCCAGAGCCTGGGGTTCCTGGGTCCCTGGCGAGGAGGCTTCTGTCTCAGGGTCTCTTGGTCGCCTGTGGGCAGCTGTACGTAGTGGACGCCAGGTCTGAGGTCCCCCTCCATGTCAGCACAGCTGGACAAGACCTGCTGGGGAGGCTCAGTGAGCAGGATTTAGTTCAACATTGAACATCAGAATCCCCTAAAAAGTTCTACTTTTAAACCTCTTCATTGTTCACGGAAAATGTTGTTGACCCACATGTGTCATTTTTCAAAGAAGTTGGCAGAAAGCAGAGGCCAGGCACACACCGCGCTTTGCAGGGCTCACGAACGCCCGGGGTCTCGTGACAGCCGGGTCGGGTCTGCCTTGTGCTTCGCAGCTGTGCGGTCCCCCGTGAGGCACCCAGTCTCGCACCAGCCCTTATCGGGGGCCTGCGGGTTCCCAGTTGTTTGACAGTGAACAACAGTGACCACAGAGCAAGCACGCGGCCCCTCTGTCCCACCTGGTGCTGGGCCAGCCACCAGCTCTGCGTCAGGCTGATGCTTGGACGCTGAGGCCCCAGCTGGACTCGGCCCTGGGTCCCAGAGCCGGTGTGTGCTGACGCTCAGGGCCGAGCATGTCTGCGCACTGGCGTGTGAGCACGCAGCGCTGGCCCCCGCTGTCCACCTCCGCGAGCTTTCGCACGTGGAGGCCGAGTTCACTAAAGCCCTGAGCCTCGGCACACCCGGCCTGGCGGGGGCCTGGGTCTCCGTGCTGAGAGCCTGGGCTCTGGCTCCCAGTGCCCCCGCCAGCCACTCCTGGGGTCTCTGCGGGGCCCCTCCTGACGCCGCCCCCGCGCGTGGCCGACGGGCGCCGTGCCGGTGCGTGCCGTCAGCCCTGCGCTCCCCTGCCCCCAGCTGCTCCCGGCCGTGCTGAGGGCCCTGAAGGGGCGCGCGGCCCGCCGCTGCCTGGCACAGGAGCTGCACCTGCACGCGCAGCAGAACCGCGCCGTGCTGGACCACCAGCAGTTCGACTTCGTCGTGCGCATGATGAACTGCTGCCTGCAGGTGCCGCCGCGGGCCGGGTGGCGGGCGGAGGCTCCCCGGTCTACCCGCAGGGCCTCCTTGTGGGCGGGGGTGGCAGAGCACCCTTGTTGGAGCTGGGTGCCAGGGTGTCCTGCCCTGACCCTCAGAACAGCCCTGGGCAGCTGGTGCGGGAGGTTCGGGGACAGTGGCGAGAGGCAGTGCCTGTTGGGATGTGGGGCTGTGGGGAGCGGGCCCCAACAGCTCACGGCCCTGCCGCAGGACTGCACCTCCCTGGACGAGCACGGCATTGCGGCCGCTCTGCTGCCCCTGGTCACAGCCTTCTGCCGGGTGAGTGCTGGGGTGGCCTGGTGCCCTCTCGCCCCCTCCCGCTGCGCCTCCTGACACCTGCTGACCTCTGCAGAAGCTGAGCCCTGGGGTGACGCAGTTTGCATACAGCTGCGTGCAGGAGCACGTGGTTTGGAGCACGCCCCAGTTCTGGGAGGCCATGTTCTACGGGGACGTGCAGACCCACATCCGGGCCCTCTACCTGGAGCCTGCCGAGGACCGAGACCCCTCCCAGGTGTGTGGGGACCCCCTGGCCCCGGGACGTGTGGGGCTGGCCTGTGCCTGGCTCACCCTCGGCGCTGCAGCAGGTCGGGGAGGACGAACGCTCTGCTCTGGATGTGGCGTCGGAGCAGCGGCGCCTGTGGCCGACCCTGAGCCGTGAGAAGCAGCAGGAGCTGGTGCAGAAGGAGGAGAGCACGGTGTTCAGCCAGGCCATCCACTACGCCAACCGCATGAGCTACCTGCTGCTGCCGCTGGACGCCAGCAAGAGCCGCCTGCTGCGGGAGCGCGCGGGGCTGGGGGACCTGGAGAGCGCCAGCAACAGCTTGGTCACCAGCAGGTGTGGGGGGGCCTCCCAGGGTCCCGGGCGGGGCGGGGCTGCGGCTCGGATGGGCGGGGCCTGTGCCCACCTTGCCCCTCCCCGCCCAGCATGGCAGGCAGCGTGGCCGAGAGCTACGACACGGAGAGCGGCTTTGAGGACGCAGAGACGTGCGACGTGGCCGGGACCGTTGTCCGCTTCATCAACCGCTTCGTGGACAAGGTCTGCACAGAGAGCGGGGTCACCAGCGACCACCTCAAGGGGCTGCACGTCATGGTGCCAGGTAAGGGGGCTTGGGTATGGAAATGGCCCCGCGGCAGGGGGGCGGGGACCCAGGGTTGAGAATGGCTGTCTCCAAGACATCGTCCAGATGCACATCGAGACCCTGGAGGCCGTGCACCGGGAGAGCAAGAGGCTGCCCCCCATCCAGAAGGTGAGTGGGCCGGCGGGGCTGGCGGGCGTGGGCGCTGCGGCCCAGGCGGTGTCCTGAGACGCCTCTCCTGCCCCCGCGCAGCCCAAACTGCTGCGGCCGCACCTGCTGCCGGGCGAGGAGTGCGTGCTGGACGGGCTGCGCGTCTACCTGCTCCCGGACGGGCGCGAGGAGGGCGTGGGCGGCAGCGCTGGGGGCCCCGCGCTGCTCCCGGCCGAGGGCGCCGTCTTCCTCACCACCTACCGCGTCATCTTCACGGGGATGCCCACCGACCCCCTGGGTAAGCCTGTGGGCGCTGGTTCTGCCCCCACCCCGTTTCTCCCTCCCCTCTTCTCAGGGGTGTGGGCTTTGAGGGGTAGGTCACGGTCTGCTTGTCCTCCAACTGTCCTGGCTGCCTGAGTTCTGGGACCCGGAGACAGTGGCCCTGTCCCCTTCCGTCTTCCTGACTCTGTGCTCGACCTGTTATAAGTGGGGGAACAGGTGGTGGTCCGCTCCTTCCCGGTGGCCGCGCTGACCAAGGAGAAGCGCGTCAGTGTCCAGACCCCTGTGGACCAGCTCCTGCAGGACGGGCTGCAGCTGCGCTCCTGCACATTCCAGGTCGGCCAGGGGCGCGGGGCAGGGTGCGGGGCGGGGCTCGGGGCGGGGCGGGGCATGGGAGGCGCGGGGCGGGGCTCGGGGCGGGGCGGGGTGCTTGTGGGTGCGGCCCTGTACCTGCGCCTCCTCAGCCTTGCTCGGGAGCCAGAGTCAGCGCACCTCAGCCATGGCACTTGTGATTTCTGAATTTACGTGGGGCCACTGTGCGTTCGCTTGTGCCGTCTGTCCGAGTGCCCCGCCAGCCTCCAGGGCGCCCCCGTTTCCTCCCGGGTTCTGACCTCCGAGCTTGTGTCTGGAGCGTGATGCGCAGGCACAGCCGAGCCCTGGGCCGGTTGGCCGCGAGGGCCCTGGAGGTCCGGCCCCTCAGCCTCAGGGCCACACTGGCAGTGCGGCGAGTGGCCCTCGCACGCCCTTGTTCCGGCAGCCCGCGCTCCCTCAAGAGGACACAGTCCTCCAGGCCCTGGGGCGTCCACAGCTTGGCCGAGCGGGGGCCCGTCTGGCCACACGGTCTTCACTCGTCCTCTTCCTAGGAAGGCGCGGGCACTTCCTGTAGGTTCTCTGTCCTCTGGCACGGCCAGGCGCGGGGGCCGCCCAGACGGCTGAGTCCTGTGTCTGCCGCAGCTGCTGAAGATGGCCTTTGACGAGGAGGTGGGGTCAGACAGCGCCGAGCTCTTCCGCAAGCAGCTACACAAGCTGCGGTACCCGCAGGACGTCAGGACCACCTTCGCCTTCTCCCTGGGCTCCGCCCACACGCCGGGCCGGCAGCCCCGGGCCACCAAGGACAAGGGTCCCTCCATCAGGTGTGAGCTGGGCCCCAAGGGCTGCAGGCGTACCCCTCCCAGAGCCACCGTGTGTGTGTGTGTGTGTGTGTGTGTGTGTGTCCCCGTCCATGTCCCCACGCCCCCACGCCCCACCCGCTCACCACTGACCCTGCACTCCCAGGACTCTGTCCCGGAGCCTCATGAAGAATGCCAAGAAGACCATCGGGCGGCAGTACATCACTCGGAAGAAGTACAACCCCCCCAGCTGGGAGCAGCGGGGCCAGCCCCCTGAGGACCAGGAGGATGAGATCTCAGGTGGGGGTGAGGGGGGCCGTGGGCGGCCCTGGCAGTCGGGCGAGGGCCAGGGTGCAGGGTGGGGGCCTGGCGTTCCGTGGGTGACGACTCCTGTGCCCCGCCTGGCCCAGTGTCAGAGGAGCTGGAGCCCAGCACGCTGACCCCAACCTCGGCCCTGAAGCCGTCGGAGCGCATGACCATGAGCAGCCTGGTGGAGCGGGCCTGCTGCCGGGACTACCAGCGCCTGGGGCTGGGCACGCTGAGCAGCAGCCTCAGCCGCGCCAAGTCCGAGCCCTTCCGCATCTCTCCGGTCAACCGCATGTACGCCATCTGCCGCAGGTGAGAGCGGGTGGCCTCTAGGAGGCTGCAAGCCTGGGCACTGCCCGTGACCTGTGGGCGTGGGGGGTACGCTCGCAGGGCCCGTGGGCGCCTGCGAGCCGGCTCACGCCACGCCGCCTGTTCACAGCTACCCGGGTCTGCTGATCGTCCCCCAGAGCGTCCAGGACAACGCCCTGCAGCGCGTGTCCCGCTGCTACCGCCAGAACCGCTTCCCCGTGGTCTGCTGGCGCAGCGGGCGCTCCCGGGCCGTGCTGCTGCGCTCCGGGGGCCTGCACGGCAAGGGCGTGGTCGGCCTCTTCAAGGCCCAGAACGCGCCTTCTCCAGGTACCCGCCCTGTCCTGGGGGCTGTCCAGTCCCGGCCCAGCCGCCTGCTGCAGCTCCGCTTCCTCCCCCAGGCCAGTCCCAGGCTGACTCCAGCAGCTTGGAGCAGGAGAAGTACCTGCAGGCCGTGGTCAGCTCCATGCCCCGCCTCGCCGACTCGTCGGGGCGCAACACCCTCAGCGGCTTCTCTTCGGCCCACATGGGCGGCCATGGTGAGGGGCACTTGAGGGCAGGAGGGCTTTTGGGGTTTGTGGTGACACTTAGGGAGGGCAGGCCAGCGAGGGCAGAATGTTTGGGGTGTGGGGCCGGGGGGAGGGCCCAGCGTGGGACCAGGTAAGTGCCCTGAGGCCCTGCTCTGACCACTCCTCTCCCGGCCGCTGAGCTCCCTGACCTTCAGTCTCCTCCGGACACAGCCCTCAACGCCCCCCACCCCGGGTCCCTCTCCCTCCTTCATCCGCCCCCCTACAGTCCCCCCGGTGTCACCATGGCCCCTCCACCTAGGCCACGTCACTGCATGGCCGTGTCCTTCTCATCCGTCCCGGCTCCTTGGCCCTTGTCTGCACCAGTCTTCTTATCTCTGTCCCATCTCGGGCACCCTCTGCACACTGGATCCACGCCTGTGGGACCCTCCCTGTCTCTGGCCACACCCGGCCCTGCTCAGGAGCCCACACCCGTCCTGCTAGCCCCTGTCCTGCACAGTGGGGTCCCACCTCCCTAGTTTGCAGAGGGGGCACCGGCCTGGGAGGTCAGGGTGTGTGCCCAGGGCCCATCAGTGGGCATCACCTCTTGCTGCAGGGACACCGGTGCTGGGTGGCCCTGAGAAGTCCTCCATGAGGCAAGGGCATGTGCTGCTGACCATGAGTGGGGGCTGGCCCCTGGGGCAACGTGGGCTGGCCTCCTGGGGCGACAGGCAGGGAACCAGTTGGGGAGGCGAGCCATGTGGGGGCGGGGAGAGGTTCCCACAGGGGCCTCATCCTGAAGGGGGTCTCACTCCACGGCGGGCCCTTCTCTATCCCACTCACCCACACCTGGTCCCGTCTGCTACCACCTGACCTAGCCCCGCCCAACCTCGTCTCGCCCTGTCTGACCCTGTCTGCCTCGTTTCCCGTCTGATGTACACCCCACCGTCTGACCCATCCCGCCTATCTGAGCCTGTCTGGTCCGTCCCCCAAGTCTGACCCGTCTCCCCCAGCTGCTCCATCTCCTGTCTGACCCCTCTGACCCCATAACCTCGTCTGACCCCGTCTCCCCGTCTGCTCCGTCTGACCTTTATGGTCTCATCCTCTGTCTGACCCCATCTCCCGCATCCAACCCGTCTCCCCTCCCCCCCCCCGCAGTCCGACCCTGTCACCCCCTCATCTGACCCTGCCTCCTTCTGTCTGCCCTGTTTGACCTCTCCCCCTCGTCTGACGCTGCCCGACCCGTCTCCTCCTGGGCCCTCGTGAATGCTTAGGCTCCCTGTGGCACATTCTCTCGTTTTGACTGGTACATGCTGGGCTTCCTCGAGGGTTGGTTCTCAGACTTATGACTCAGGCGCTGTCCAGCCCAATTGGTCCTTGGTGCCTGGGGCCTGGTGTCCAGTAGGCGCTGAGAGGTGTCGCCTTCACACCGGATGCGGTCCGGGAGGCCGCCCACGCGGGCCTGAGCCCTAGTAGACGTGGCCATGACGCCCCCCTGGGAGGCTGGGTGGGCACAGCCAGTTTATGCCCCACCTGGAGCAGTCCTGGCCCTCGTGGTTAGAGTGGCCAGGTGTCATGTGAGGGCCACTTCTCTGTGAGCCCTCTGCCAGCTGGTGCAGGTGTCACACAGGGGGTCACTTCCTGGTCGCCTCCATCCCTGCCCTCATGCTTGTCTGCATGTTTCTCTGCTGCTGATGGGCTGGGTGCACATGTGGGTTTTGGGGGCTGGTGGCACCACCCATGGGCCAACCCTCCAGAAGCCCGGGTGTCATCCTTGAGTCTTCCCACTCTGCTCACCCTGAGTCCTGTGAGCTGACCCCCCAAGTCTACTGTCCGCCCTCCCGCTGACTGCCCTCACTCTGGCCCCGGCCACTCCCTGGCCCAGGGCCTCCCACTGGCCCCAGCACCCCTTCCTGTGCTAGGAGGGGCTCCAGGGCACACGGCCTCATCCTCCCTGGTGAGACCTAAGGGTCCCATACACCCCACTACCACCGCCACGGCGCTCCTCTGCAGTCTGAGGGTGCCAGCCTCTCTCTGCCCAACCCGCAGGCCTCAGCTCACGCCTGCGCGTCACCTCGCCGGGCGCTGGGAACGGGCAGCCAGTCTCCCTCGTGGCCGCTCCTGGGGACGCCCTCTTAGGGACAGGCAGCCTTGATGTCCATCACTCCTGGGCGTGCGCCTCGGCTGCCATGCCTTTGCCTGGAAGGAGCGCGGCCCTCTGGTCTGGGGGCATTTTGTCATCCACGCGCTGATGTCATCTTAAAGTGCGATTCGTGCTCGCACTGGCTGCCCGCCTCCCACCCTGCAGGCTCCACCCCCCTGTCCTGCAGTGCCTGTGTCCCCTGCTGTCACCGGGGCATCTCCGACTGTCCCCTTGTCGGGGTGTGGGCTGCCCCCCTCGTTGCTCAGGGGCCGTATGCTGCATCCTTGCTGTGGGCGACCGTGCCTCAGTGTGGGGGCTGGCGTTGTGCTGGCCCATGGAGGCTGCTGCGGCGGGCGGGGGACAACGTCCCTGCTGCTTTCTCTGCAGAGGCTCGTGGTCGTGGGGCAGGGCTGGGCACTGGCTTTGGAGGCTCGAGACCCCTGCTCAGCTGCCTCACGCGGCTCCCTGTGGCCCACCTTTCCCTGGCGGACGGCACCCCTGGCTTGGTGCAGGGGCGGGGCCGGCCCGCACCCTCACTGAACCACTCTCCTCGGCGGTGGGCAGGGGGCCCTCAGGGTCTGGGCACCCCTGCTCCTCCTGCGTGCGGGGCAGAGGCCACTTGGTGGTGCGTGCCGTGAACAGCTCGAGGCAGTGCCGCTGGGGTCTGAGGGCCCAGGGAGGGGCCGAGGATGCGTGTGAAGGGGAGCCCAGAGTTCCTACCTGCCACCAGCCCCCTCTGCTCCCTGGCCTGCCCCCAGGGCCCCAGAAAGCCTTGGCGCTGCCCCTGGCTGTCTCCAGGGCTGCCACAGCCCTGCACACCCAGCCCCTTTGGGCCGCAGGGCCCCACCGTGGGCGCATGCCCCGGCCTGCGGCCAGGCCTGAGCCTTCTCTCTGCTGTGCCCCTAGTGCCCAGAGCCAGGGTCACCACGCTGTCTAACCCCATGGCGGCCTCGGCCTCCAGACGGACCACACCCCGAGGTACCGTACCGGCCGCGCAGGCTGGCTCCCCCACACCTGGCACAGACAGTTCCCGTGTGACCGAGTAGTCGTGGGCACTAACTTCCCCCCACGCCTGCCACTAACGGCCCTGAGTGACAGACCAGCATAACCCAGCCCGCCCCACGGCCCTGGACACTAACAGCCTGATACCCTGAGTCCTGCCCCAGCCCCGGACACTGCAGGCACAGGCCCCACCGGGGGCCAGTCGACCACCCCACCCCCTTGGGAGCTCAGCCCCAGGTGAGCAGTGCCCTGGCCCAGCTCCGGTGCTCACGTGGCTTCTCCGTGCAGGTAAATGGGGCAGCGTCCGGGCCAGCGGGCGCAGCGGTGGGCTCAGTGGCGACGTGGGCTCCCGGCTAGCAGGCAGAGACATGCTGGCCCCCCCCCAGGCCAATGGGGCTCCCCCTGACCCGGGCTTTCTGCGGCCCCAGCGTGCAGCCCTCTACATCATTGGGGACAAGGCCCAGCTTAAGGTGACTAGGGTGGGGGCGTGGGGCTGGGTGGGCGCCCAGGGCCTGGGCCCACCTCACCATGCTGGCCTCCCCCAGGGTGTGCGGCCAGACCCCCTGCAGCAGTGGGAGCTGGTGCCCATCGAGGTGTTCGAGGCGCGGCAGGTGAAGGCCAGCTTCAAGAAGCTGCTCAAGGCGTGTGTCCCAGGCTGTCCCACCACCGAGCCTGGCCCAGCCTCCTTCCTGCGCTCGCTGGAGGACTCAGAGTGGCTGACCCAGGTCTCTGCGCTGCCCCGGCCCCCGGCCCCGTGGTGGCCGAGGGCCCTCCGCTCACCTGTTGCTAGGAGCAGACGGGGTCTTGCCTCGCTCGTCCGACAGTGCTGGACCCTGGGAGGGGGTGACCCACTTCCCACATGGGTGGTGGTACAAGGACAGCGGAGAGACTGGGCCTGGCTGTGGCAAGGCCACTGCTGTCCTCGGGCAGGGCTGGGCATCTCAAGGGCAGGGGCTGCCGCTTCAGTCCTGGGGGCCCAGGAGGGCTAGAGGAAGCAGTCAGCTCACCCTGAGCAGACCGTCGGCGCGGTGCCCACCTCGTGGGCGGCCCCCAGGTGCGGTGTCCATGGGGCATCAGGCCTCGTCTGGGGCAGGGGTCTGAGGAGCCGTTGGTCTCTGCAGATCCACAAGCTGCTGCAGGTGTCGGTGCTGGTGGTGGAGCTCCTAGACTCGGGCTCCTCCGTCCTGGTGAGCCTGGAGGACGGCTGGGACATCACCACGCAGGTGCGCAGTGGGCCTGGGGCCAGGCGGGCTGGGTCTCCAGGGCTTCCTTCTGAGTGCTGGCTGCGTTGGCAGGTGGTGTCCCTGGTGCAGCTGCTGTCGGACCCCTTCTACCGCACGCTGGAGGGCTTCCGCCTGCTGGTGGAGAAGGAGTGGCTGTCCTTTGGCCATCGCTTCAGCCACCGCGGGTCCCACACTCTGGCCGGGCAGAGCGGTGGTTTCACCCCTGTCTTCCTGCAGTTCCTGGACTGTGTGCACCAGGTGAGCAGGTGGCCGTGGCGCAAGGCTGTGCCCACCAGGTCCTAGACCCTGGTCCCTGACCCCTGACCCCATACAGGTGCACGTGCAGTTCCCCATGGAGTTTGAGTTCAGCCCTTTCTACCTCAAGTTTCTCGGCTATCACCACGTGTCCCGCCGCTTCCGCACCTTCCTGCTGGACTCAGACTATGAGCGCATCGAGCTAGGTGGGGCCCGGCGGTGGGCGGGGCCACGGGCGGGGCAAGAACCCCGGGGGGTGGGGGGCCAGGCTCAGCGCTGCCCCCGCAGGGCTGCTGTACGAGGAGAAGGGGGAGCGCCGGGGCCCCCAGGTCTGCAGGTCCGTGTGGGAGTATGTGGACCGGCTGAGCAAGAGGACGCCCGTCTTCTACAACTACATGTACGCGCCCGAGGACGCGGAGGTGAGCCGGGGCCTGGTCGGGCAGGTGGGCCGCCCCCGGCCCAGCGCCTCACGCCTGGCCCGCCCCTAGGTCCTGCGGCCCTACAGCAACGTGTCCAACCTGAAGGTGTGGGACTTCTACACCGAGGAGACGCTGGCCGAGGGGGGCCCCCCCTACGACTGGGAGCTGGCCCAGGGGCCGCCCGAGCCCCCGGAGGAGGAGCGGCTTGACGGGGGCGCCCCCCAGAGCCGGCGCCGCGTGGTGTGGCCTTGCTACGACAGCCGCCCGCGGGCGCAGCCCGACGCCATCTCGCGCCTGCTGGAGGTGCGTGCAGCCCTGCGGCCCCGCCCCGCACGCACCCCGAGTGCCCAGCCCGCGGCGGCTGGCTCCCTGCGGCCCTGCCGCGCTCTGGCTGCGTGTCCGCAGGCGGGGGTGGCGAGGCTGTTGTCCTGACTCCCCTAGGCATGCGTGCTTCCCCTGGCCACTCCTGGGGTCCGCCCTCAGGGAAGACAAGTTTTTCCCAGGGACGGGTCTCCCCGGGGTTGGACTGCTGTACCCCCTTCACGGGTGCGCCCAGCCGCCCGCCGCACCGAGGTCCGAGGTGGCTCCAGGTCCAGCCCGCCCTCCGCCAGTGTGAGCCCTGGCTGTTCCCGGTTCTCACCGGGGGGAGAACTGCACCTGTGGGCTTGGAAGCTTGGGGGTGACGCTTGGGCCTCTTCTTTCTTGGTGCGCATGTCTGCTTAACCTCAGGAATCGGGGTCTAGTGGGGCAGAGACCCCCTGCGGAGGGAATTGAACCCCATGGGCTGGGGCCGCGGCGGCATCCAGGACGTGCGCGCAGCCTTGGGAGGCGAGGGCCGCAGACCCAGACCTCGCGGCATAGGCACCCCCTGCCCCCCACCGCGTGCGCGCTGCTGTGTCCTCTGGGGCGTGGAGCTGCCCCCGGGGAGTCGGCGAGGTGTGAACAAGTAGATTTCAGCAGAGCACCCCTAGGCCGGGCCTGAAGGGACCTGTCACCCAGGGGCTTGGGGCCACAGGGTCCTGGATTTGTGGATGAGGGTGACTCATAAGCTCAGAGGGCAGAAGAGCACCCCGGTTCCTCTCTGGGGACACACACAGTCTTGGAGTCTCGATGTGAATTTCGCCACCCTGCTTCCCGGCGACCAGCATGCACTGCGTGGCGTGCTCACCCAGCGCGCGGTCGGGGCTGCTTTGCAACCATTCTGCCGGTTTCTGCCTTTTACTGGAATTTCCATCCGTTTACATTTAATCGTTGACATAGTTGGGTCGGAGTCGTTTCCTGCCATTTGTTTACATTTTATTTTCCATTCCTTTTCTGCTTTTTCCCTAAGAATGAGCGTCTTTAGGTTTTCCGCGCAGCCTGCTTTGGCAGGCTTTCGAGCCACACCTCTGCGGCCGCCAGGGACTGCAGTCCCCCCTTACCCGTGCGCAGCTTCAGCCATCCGTGGTCAGCCACCGGCCAAAAATAGTAAATTAAAAATTCCAGAAATAAACAATTGATAAGTTTTAAATTGCATGCTCTTCGGAGTAGCGTGGGGAAACCTCGGCGTTGTGCTCTGTCCCGCCCAGGACCTGGAGCTGTCAGTCCAGCGTCTCCGGCTGCGGACGCGCCACCTGTTAGTCACTTGGCAGCCGTCTCGGTCATCAGATTGACGGCCTCGGGGCCGCCGCGCTAGTGGCCGAGTTACCCTCGCTGCCCTACGCCACGGCCCCGAACCCACTCGGGAATTTTAGGACTGTCATCATCGTCCCATCGTTAATCTACTGCGCCTGACGTGAATGAAGCCTCGCCTGGGTCCGTCCCTGCGGGAGGAAACACGGCGTCGCCGGAGGGCGGCGCTGTCTGCGCTGCGGAGCGCGCGGCCGGCCCGGGACTCGCCGGCAGCGCCCTCGGCGCCACCCCCCTCCCCGCCCCCGTTCCGCGCTCATGCTGCTGCCGCCGCGCAGTTTTCTCTTCACACAGTGTGCGTTCTGCTTACGTAGTCAACACTGATTAGGGAAATCAGGAAACGTGGTTGCTGTCTCCCGCATTCCTCACGCTTCCAGCGTGTCTGACCGCGTGCCAGTCCCCTCCAGCCTCAGGGACTTTTCACGCTCCTTACAGCGCGGGTCTGACACCTTGCTCAGTTTTCGTTTCCCTGAAAATGACTATCGTGCCTGTGTTTTTTAAGGGCATTTTCTTTGGATTCTTTGGATATTGGGTTCTGGGTTGACCCCTTCTTACGGTTGTTAGTTTATATTGTTACAGATGTTTCTTGTCTTGCATTTTTTCTGGTTAAAAGTTGGTGCTCATTCTTATCCTTGTAAACTGCATATATATTACCCTTTTTCCCCTCTGAATATCTTTAAGATTTTCTCATCGTCTTTGGTTTCCCCGATTTGACCATCATGTGGTTTTATTTTTGTCTTCATCCTCCTTGGAGCTCTTTGAGCTTCTCATCTGTAGGACGATAGTTTTCATCAAATTTAATACAGTTTCGGCCATTATTTCTTTAAAAAGTCTTTCTATACAATCTCTCCTTTCTTTTCTCTGGGACCTTATTGTCCAATAGGTCACTGAGACTCTATTTTCTTCCAGTCTTTCCTCTTTACAGCTCATTTGGGATGATTTTTATTACTGTTTTCAAATTCACTTTTTTCTTTTTTATGTTTATGTGCTTTTAATGAATTTTTCATTTTAGATATCATATTTTTCAGCTCTAGAATTTCCATTTGCTTTTTTAAATAAAAAAAAATAGTTTCATTTTCTGTAGAGTTCCCATCTGTTCAACCATGATGTCCGTATTTTTCTTTAAATCTTAAGCACATTTGTAATAACTGTTTCGAGTTTCTTGTATGTTAATTTTAATACCAACTTCACTTCTGGGTCTGTTTCTTTGAACTTCCCCCCTAGGTATGGATCTCATTTTCCTGACCCTTTGCTTGTCTGATAATCTTCGTATAAGCTGGTCATCGTGGATTCTACATTGCTGAGCATCAGGATTGTGTTGTCTGCCTTTAAAGCGTCTTAGATTTTATTCTTATGGGCAGTTAATGAACTGTGAGTCAGTTGGATCTTTTCAAGGATGTTTTGAGCTTTGCTGGGGCAGTTCTGAGGTCCCTTTACCCTGGGCTGAGAGGAGCCGTGGCCCCTGGGTCTTGGTCGAAGGTTCGGTTCTTCAGCAGGGCCCCTCCACTCTGGCTGTTTGGCATCCTTCCTCTTCTACAGTGTGTAAACTCCAGAATTTGGTTTTAGCTCACAGCTTCTTAGTAGCTGCTCAGACCTGTGACATCTTGCCAGCCATGTGGCAGTTTAATTTGGTCAAAGACTCAAGGAGGCCCTCGCGTGCCCTTCCCTCCTCTGGCACGTGCCACTCTGTGACCCATGCACAGCATGGGAGGCTTCCCATCTCTGCCTCTGTCCAGCTCAGCCAGCCCCGGGCTCTGTTCGCGCTCTGCTTGGGCTCCGCCCCGCCACACTGTGGCCACGCCCCCTGCTGTCACTTGTTTCCGGTTCAGAGCTGCCCTCCCTGCTGTCCAGCATCTGAAAGCAGCCACGTCCTGTTCTTGCCCAGTTCCACAGCTGCTTATGGCGGGTGGGCTCATCGGACTCAGCGTGGCGGCATGGCTGGAAGGGGAAGCCCACCCATCCCTGGGTTGAATGAACTTAGCCGGCGGTCTCTTTGTTGCTCTTGTGAAGAGAGCGTGCTTTTCTGGTGGTTTTGGGATTTTCTCTTCGTAGTTCAGCAGTTTTTGTTTGTAGTGCTTCTTGATTATGTTGTTTGATGCCTCTTGTTCGTAAAACTTAGAACCGTCATCTCTAAAAATCGGTTCTGTGCACTCCTCACCTGCCTTCCCCTCCATCCTCCAGTTATCTTGTTGTTTTTTGTTCCTATATTTTCTTTCCTTTTGTCTTTTCATGGCTGGATATTTTCTTCTGAAAAATCTTTTAAAAGTTCACTGATTCTCCCCAGGAGCTGCAGCGGCTGGAGACAGAGCTGGGCCGACCCCCCGAGCGCTGGAAGGACACCTGGGAGCGGGCAAAGGCCGCGCAGCGCCTCGAAGGCCGGCCGGACGGACGTGTGAGTGGGGCGGGTGTGGGGGGCTGGGCGGGCTTGCTGCCAGGAGGAGGCAGAGGCTTCCTGGCACTGACAGGGGCCCCCTCTCCTGCCCTAGGGCGCCCCCAGCTCCCTGCTGGTGTCCAGTGTGCCCCACCACCGCCGCTCGCTGGGCGTGTACCTTCAGGAGGGGCCCGTGGGCTCCACCCTGAGCCTCAGCCTGGACAGCGACCACAGCAGTGGCTCCACTGCATCCAGCTCCCGCCAGGCTGCCCGCCGCAGCACCAGCACCCTGTACAGCCAGTTTCAGACAGCTGAGAGTGAGAACAGGTGTGGGCACTTCTGAGCTGGGGGTGCTGGGTGTTCCCAGATGAGGGGGCGGCTGCCTCGGGGGGCTTCTGGTCGCTTCTTAGGTGGATTTGTGGGGAGGACACGATGGTGGCCTAAGCATAAACTGAGAATTGCTGGGGGAAGCAGGTGGGCTCGGAAGGGGTGTGGGCCATGGGGCAGTGAGCACAGCCAGGCTGAGAGGGCAGTAGAGCAGAGGGACAGGGACTCTGGGCTGCCTGGGAGGGCAGGCAGGCGCCAGGTGAGGCCAGTGTCCTGCAGGCTGCATGTTTCTCCTCCTGGTCCGGGCCCCTGGCTACATGTGGGCTACTTCCCTGACACCCCAGGGACCACCCCTGGTGTCTGTCACCTTCTAGGTACAGCCTAGGCCTTCTCTGTGGCCCCCTGGCCAGGGCTCCAGCCTGGGGTCAGTTTCGGGGCGGGGCCTCAGCCTTGCAGCAGTGGTCCCCGACGTTTTTGGCACCAGGGCCAGTGCTCCTATGAGAACCTCGTGTCTGATGACCTGAGGTGGAGCTGAGGCGGTGACGCTGGGGCTGGGGAGCGGCTGCAAAGGCCTCTTGCTGTGCGGCCGGGTTCCTAACAGGCCACGGACCGGGACTGGTCTGCAGCCCCGGGGTTGGGGATCCCTGGCTTGCAGGACTGGCCTGGTAGGGGAGGGGCAGCTGCAGGGTCCAGGGTCGGCTAGCCGCTGATGGCGCTGATGGCCTGGCTCCGCCTGCTCACAGGTCCTACGAGGGCACACTCTACAAGAAGGGCGCCTTCATGAAGCCCTGGAAGGCCCGCTGGTTCGTGCTGGACAAGACCAAGCACCAGGTGAGTGGCCTGTGGGTGTTGGGGCGGGGGCGGGGGAGGCCGAGGCCCTCCCCTGACTTTCTGTTCCCTCAGCTGCGCTACTACGACCACCGCGTGGACACTGAGTGCAAGGGCGTCATTGACCTGGCGGAGGTGGAGGCCGTGGCGCCCGGCACGCCCACCATGGGCGCCCCCAAGACCGTGGACGAGAAGGCCTTCTTTGACGTGAGCCGCGGCCGGGGGCGGGGCGGGGCGGGGCGGGGCTCCGCGGGGCAGTGCAGTCAGCCGCCGCCTTCTGCAGGTGAAGACGACGCGCCGTGTTTACAACTTCTGTGCCCAGGACGTGCCGGCGGCCCAGCAGTGGGTGGACCAGATCCAGGGCTGCCTGTCGGACGCCTGAGCCTGGCCCGCGGGCTGCGCGCAGCCCCCGCCGTGTTTACAGCCCTCGCAGTGTTGCGGCCCCGCCCCCGCCCGGCCCGCTCTAACTTATTGCCGAGTCGTGGCCGCGCGCCGGCCGGGAGGTGGCCATGGTACAGCCCTCCCGGGGGGCCTGTAAATAGTCCACTCGCCCAGCCCGCCCGCCGGCGCTGGCCCTGGCCGGCCGGCCGCAGGCAGCCCGCCCTAGAACCAGAGTCTATAAAGAGAACTAACTACGTGCACGCGCCTGCGTCTCCTCAGCCGCCCGCCCGGGCCGCCGCCACGCAGGGCCGGGAGCTGGTGCCAGGCCGTCCCCGGGCGGGCTTGGGGCATCCCCTGCTTTGTGAGGACGGCTCGTTCCCGGAGGGGAGGACCGCCTGGGTGGGAGCAGCTGCAGGACCGCGTCGTGCAGACTTGGGCTCTGGTCAGACTAGTTGGTGGGTTGGAGGTGGGAGGGTGTCTGGGAGAGGGGGTGGCCCGGGAGCGAGGGTGCTGGAGGACTGGGACGGAGGTTTGTTTCCCCCTGGACAGTGGGCACAGCCCCAACGGCCTCAGTTCTGGGGACATTGCTGCCATGGGTGTGGTGGGCGCCATAGTGGTTGGTGACATTGGTGACTTCCCATTCGATCGTGAGTCCCAGCAGGGACCGGGCATCCCCTAGGGGGCTGGCAGGTGAGGCGTGAGGGACGGGGAGTGGGCGTCAGGCTGAGCAAACACCCCTGGGTAGTCTGGGGTGGTGACCGCTGGCTCCTGGTCAGAGAGGAGCTGGTGGTGTGGGGGGCCTAGCCCATGGTGACGCCTGTCAGGTGGGAAGTGAGCAGCAGGTGTGGACACAGGTGCAGGCATGGAGAGGGCCCAGAAGTGGCCTCAGGTGGGCCGTGGCAGGGCACACAGGCCCGGGGTCCCGTGCCCGTGATTTCCGGTGGGGAGGACCGTGCAGGATCGGGGCTCCTAGGAGGGCCCGGGGCACGGCTGGGGGACCCTGGCCCTGGTCCTGAGTAGCCAGGGGCAGATCCTGCTGGCAGTGAGCTGCCGTCTCACACTGCCCTGCTGCTCTGACCTGACTGGTGAGGACAGCGTGGCCCTGTTGGGACAGCACTGGCTTCTCACGGTCGACTCGTCTTGGGTGGGGCTTCTCCTAGAAAAAGTCCAGTGTCTGCCTGGGTGCTGAGACGCAGCTGCGACCGGGGAGTGGGCCCAGGGGTGGCAGACCCCCTGTGGCTGGACAGGCTGGGGCTCCAGGGCTGCGGCTCAACACAACACAGGCTTGTCAGTACAAGGAACACGACTTTATTGGGGGTTGAGGTGCCCTGTCAGATCAGAACATTAAAACCAGACTCCACATCAAACAGTCCTGCGGGCCCTCCAAGACAGCACAGCCCTGTCCCGACAGGTGCAGACCCCCCACCCCATGCCCACGGTCCGCTCCTGCCAGGAGCCCCAGACGACCAGAGCGTGAGGCCCGGGATGCCCCCACCAGGCTGTGAGGATCTTGTTTTTTAAGGCAGTCGAATTTTGCAGCCTGGCTCAAGGCCAGCCCAGCTCGTGACATGCGGTGTCCCCAGAGCCAGGGAGACCCTCTGCTGCAGTTGGGTCCAGTGCAAATACGGCTCTTTCTGCATTTAAAAAATTGGGGAAAACAGTCTGGGACCCTGCAGGACCCATGCCCATCACACCCACAGTCCTCGTGACATCTTGGGGTCACGGCCCTGACTCTGGAGGGCGGAGTGTGCGCCCGAGGCCTCACTGCTGTGCGTGGGGTCAGGCGGGAGCGACGCGGGCCGGGCCGTTGACAGGGTCCAATGTCAGCGTCACCAATGCAGCATTTATTTTAAAGTTAAATTAAAAAAGACAAATTGCATCACCAGGTAGTTTTTTCAATCAGGGAGCCACGCCAGGGTGGCAGCAGCGTCACACGGGGCCGTTGGAGGTGGCTCCTGCGGGTGCTGGCACATCCACCTTCCTGCACGAAGAGGGGTTGGGGTTGGAGCCACACGGGGCCAGGAGTCCCCATCCGGTCCTCTGCTCAGCCCATCCTGCTCACCTGTCCTTGGTCACTGTCCCCAAGCTGCTCAGCCCATCCTGCTCACCTGTCCTTGGTCACTGTCCCCAAGCTGGCCCCCGTGGAGATGGCCGGGCTGGCCATGACTGAGGCTGCGGTGGTGATGGCCACGGCCAGAGCAGGAGAGACTGCCAGGGGGACTGGCGCAGGACCGGCCTCGCTCAGGGCTGTGCCGGCTGCCTCAGGGGGGACGGCCACGGCCAGGGCAGAGGTGGCTTCTGCAGGCGCAGGGGAGGCAGGGTCGGGTGGTGTGCTGGTGGAGCGCTGGGCCCTACGTGGCAGGCGTGGTTTGTTACCTGGGCCGCCCTCGGCACCCCCACCCCGAGTTCCACAGAGGGAGCAGCGCTCACCCTGGGTCTGCCCCGCCAGGTGTGGCCCCTCCACACAGCCCCCACCTGTTGCAGACCGTGTCCCCTCCCACACCTGCAGAGGGCCAGGTGGGACAGCAGCCTTGGGACACGGGGCCCCCTCGCTGCAACCCAGACTGCCCAGCACTGGCTTCCAACGCATGACGTCCACTCCAGCCTTCCAGGGGCCGGTCTGGAGAAAGGGCCTGTGCCGGGTATGGCTGGAGTGGCCAGGACACACCCACACGAGAACCTGGGCGGGACTGGACTCGTGACTGTGCGAGCCCTGGGTGCCAGGGTGGGCCAGGCCGGGGGCACGGGAAGACAGGCAGCTCGCTCCCAGGGCAGGTGCCTGGGGGCAGGGCTGGACGACTCCAGTGCCTCGGCATCCGGGAGCCCGAACGCCCACGCTGGGAGCCCCGTGCCCTGCTGCCCCGCGTGCCCCTCCACGCCCCCTCCCAGCAGCCACGGCCCCGCTTCGCCTGGGCTGGCCCTCGCCGCGAGTCCTAGTGCCGTTGCCTAGGAGCCTGGGAACGAGCATGCTGTGAGCCAGTGCTGGACCCCCACAACGGGACGCGTGGAGCTCCAAAATCCCACGGGTGCAATGAGGGTGGGGTGCGTGGGACCTCGCCAGGTGGCAGCCCCTCCATCACTCGTGCTCCCGACGCCTCAGGCGGGGCGCCCTCTCAACGTCCCCGCCACCCCACTTGCACCTGTTCCCCAGTTCCCACCACCCGCAGCCCAGCCAGGACCCCAGGGGCTTGGGCCTTCTTCCTGAGGGTGGGTGGGGATGTGGGGCTAGGCCTGCAGGGAGGACACCCCAGTCAAGGGAACTCGCACCCCTGTCCTCCCAGGTGTGCTGAGCCCGCCCAGTGTTCCTGGTTTGGGTGGGCGTGTATCTGGCACGGCTCATGCCAGGCTAGTCAGAGCCCCAGCGCCCCACCCCCTGGCCGGGACGACCCTGCAGGCCCTGCTGTGCTGTCAGCAGACGGCTGCCGAGCGTGGTGGCGGGAGAGAGTCCTGTGCGCACTCTCGATGACGACCCACAAGGGAAGACACACCCCACCCCTGGGTGTCTCTCCCCTACAGAGTCCGCCTGCTCCCAAGCGAGCACAGTGCTGGGGACAGCTAGACCCCCTGTGCACCTGGGGGCAGACGTGGGCAGTAAGGGGACCTCTTGGCCAGTCCCCGTACTGACAGCTTCTGAGGTGACAGCCTTCTGTTCATCCTCTTCACCATCGGAGGCCACCAGAGGGGTGTCCCTGGAGACACACACGTTCCAAGCACATGGGGAGGCAGGGCCAACTGCAAGACAGGGACTCAGTGACATCCGGGGACCCCCGGACTCGTGTGGGCATGAGAGAGCTTCAGCTTGCGAAACAGGGATACTGCCTGCCATGTGAAAGGACCGTCCTCCCCCTGAAGAGACGGCCTCAACTCAGCCTTGTGGCTCCGAAGCCCCGCCCCCTCGTGGCCTACACCCTGGGGGCTCCCAGGCCTGTCTGCAGGGGCTCAGGGTCAGAGACTCTGCCACGAAGGCACCACAGTGCGCGCATGTGACTGCACTAACGTGTGGCCAGGCCTGGGGACGCTGCCGGGCTGGATAGGCCCTGTCTGCCAGGCCACCCTGCAGGCCCATCAGACCCGCACCCCGGGATGGTGCCCTGGTCCTGCCACCCACCCTGGGACTGGGCGCACTACCCCAGTCCCCGGGGCGCCGCGCCTACTCACAGGCTCTCTCTGGGCCCTGGCGCAGGCCACCTTGGGTATCGCCGAGGCCTGTGTCCACGGGGGAGCTGCACCTGGGTCCCGACTCGGAGCTGTGGACGAGGCCGAGGCTGAGCCCACGCCAGGGACGTGCTGCCCCACGGTGGACAAGGCCGCCCCCCAGCCCCCCTCTTTACCAGCAGAAAGGCTGGAAGTCGGCAAACTTGGCCCAGCCTTTCTCCTCCAGGGCCGAGGTACTTGGGGTGCTGGCCGCCCACACACTGGAACCCACATCCATTGCCACTCCTGGGGCTGGAGCCGGAGGGGTCACGGGATCATCAAACACCGTCCACGTGGGGCCTGCAGGGGTGACACTGTGGCTCAGGCCCAGACAGCTGGAAGGCCCCCCCACAGGAGGCGAAGGCATGCCTTCCTGGGCGGGACCAGTGAACAGTGTGACTTGGGGGGGCTGTCGAGGACTAAGCCAGAGCTCGCTGTCAGCAGCCCTGTGTCCTTGCAGCTACGAGACCACGTGCTCGAAAGGGAGTGTGTCAGGCCCATGGGGACCCCACTACCCACAGGCCAGGCCGCCAAATCCTTCAGGACTCATGTCCCCTACACAGCCTGCACTGCTCCCTAGCACCCACCTTCCGGTCCGTAGTCCACGCGGGAACCTTCCTTCTGGGCAGTGGCTGGAGGGGTCCCTGCCCGAGCCACAGTGGTGCCGGCTTCCCCCGGGGCCCGGACTCCAGGCGCCAGGCTGTTCTCTGAAGCCTGAGGGCCCCCAAACCTGGGGAGACCAGTCAGAGCAGGGGCGTGGCACCACCCTGGGGCCCCCTGTTCCTGGGGGACGCTCGGGGAGGGGGGGGGGGGCTGCGCACCTGGCTCTGGCGGTCACCCGGGCGGTGCAGTGGGCCTCCTTGTCCTCCCAGATGTCGTCGTCCTCCTCGTCATCAAAGGGCTGAATGTGGTCGCCGCAGCAGGCCTCAAACAGAGCCGCGCTGGGCTGCGACCGAGCCCGCGTGTCCCACGAGGCGCCCACGGGCCAGCCCCGCCCCCGCCACCCGCCCATGACCCTGTCCTCAGTCCACACCCAGCAAGCACCGAGCCGGGGCACTCACGCTGTCCTCGTCGGCGTCGATGCTGAAGTTTATCTCTGCAATCCTGTCGAACGGGGCACTGAAAGAACAGCTGGGACTCAGGCCCTCTCTGCGGGGGCCGGTCCCCTTGGGGGGCGCCGCCTCGTGAAGGACGCAGTGTCCCATGACGCACCGAGAGGGGCCAGGCTGGGGGCCCTGGGGAGGGAAGGGGGGGGTGACGCCGCACGGAGACCTGAGGGCACCTGCAGCCCCGTCTGGAGCACACGCGTCGGCGGGGGGGGGGGGGGACGTGGCACCTGCTCCCCACTCCGCCCCGCACGGCACCGCGGTGACTCGCTCTCGCTGCGTCTCCAGACACAGCAGCCTGGGGCTGACCCCGCCCGCTGCTCTGTGTCTGCTCTGCACGAGTGACCACCTGCCTTCCCGAGGACGTCGGGGCCTTGAAGACCACACCCAGCCCAGCCCTCCCCAGGACAGCCTAAAGGGGCAGACGGGGCCGGGTCATCCACTGGGACCTGGTCACACAGAGCAGAACCCAACCTTCCCAAAAGGGACCGAGAAGAGGAGCGGGAGGTGGCTCGAGCGGGGGACGTGCTGTGGGGGGGGGGGTCCCAAGCGGTGCGGGGGCCTGCTGGAGAAGGGCGGGCAGGGCGGGCAGTGAGGTCACAGTGGCAGCGGCGTGGGCTCACTTGACGCTGTCGTCCTGGTCTGCGAACTCCTCATCATTGAAGCCAAACTGATCCACAAAGGTGGCGGTCATCTGCTGGACCTGGTACTCGGAGAACGCCTGGGGGGGGGGGGGTGCGGTCACAGGTGGCCCTCAGCCTCGCAGCTCCCCTACCCTGACCACGCGGGGCTGCGCCCCAACAGCCTTGAGTGGCATGCGATCCCCCATGTCCCCAAGGGTCCCCCACAAGGGTCCCGGCTTTGGCAGGTCGGTCCCTCCTCGAGGGGGCGTGGCCGGCAGTGGGGCAGGAGGGGCCTGGCCGGACACACCTGCTGAAGGGACAGCTCGTTAGGGAAAACGCCCTCCATGTCCTCGTCCTCGCTCGAGGGATGAAGGTGGTGGGTGCTCACCTGCAACAGCAGAGGGGGTGGGCGTGAGCCCCGCACCTGGCCGGGCGCGCTGGGGCTGACGCGACGGGCGGGGCCCCAGGGGCCGCCCCGCGCCGCTCACCAGGTTCACTCACCAGGTCCACGGCATTCCTGCGGTTGGTCTCCGTCAGCGTCTCCTCCACGAAGCTCTCCCAGCGCCCACGGCAGTCCGCGGGGAGCCCTGCGGGAGCGCCTGGTGAGCCCGAGGGGACTGAGTGCCACCACGGAGGGCCAGGAGGGCCCCGAGGTGACATCAGGGCCGCCCGGAGGGAAGGCAGCCAGGGCAGGTCCCCGTGCCGGCGGCCCCGAGGACAGAGCGAACGTCCCCTCACAGGCCCGCCTCCGTGCACACGCTGCTCACGGAGCATGTGTCCCCCGTGCTCTTGGCCAGCTCTGTCCCCAGGTGCCCACATCTCTGCCACAAAGCTGGCGTGAAGCACCCTCAGCACCCTTGGGGTCGCTTGTGCACACCCCACCTCCTGCCACCTCCGAGCTCGCCGGCCAGCATGCTGTGAGCTCCTGCGCCTCAGCACCCTGGGCGCACTGCTCAGACTGGCCAAACGTCCTCCTCCCGAGCAAGGCCACATGGCCCTTCTGAGCCGCCTGCCCTCCCATCTGACTGAGACCCCCAGGGCCCTTCCCGGCTCAGCTCATGAAGTTCGGGACCGGGAGCTGCAGGCTGTGGCCAGGACACGAGGCCGGGAAGGGTCACGGATGGCAGCCCTCAGGCTGAGGGCAGAGGTGCGGCCCGGCCAGGGGAGGGCTGGCCTTGGCTGGAGCCACACAGGGCTCAGCACCTGGCCTGCTCTTAGGGAGCAGAGGGTGCCTCCCTGGCTCCCCATACTCATGCTTGGAAGGTCCCTAAAGCCACGTGAATTCAAAGGGCACTGGGCTGTGGGCAGAGCATGGTGTCCTGGCAGGACTTGGGCCGGCATGCACAGCAGCGTTGACATCGAACTCTGGAAGCCAGCCCGAGTGCTGACCGGCCCCGAGATGCGACACACAGATGCCCCACACGACGGCCCTCGGGGCCCGGGCCCACGCCGGTGGCGGCCTCTCCCAGGGAGGCAGGCCACTGTCCTGCCTAGGCAGGGCTCACCTCGGATGACCTCGCTGACAGGGGTCTGCGCGGGGCCCCCCTCCAGGTTCCGCACCACCGCGTTGGCGATCCGGGTGAGGTGGCCCATGTTTCCACGCCTCATGCCGCCTGCTGCCCTGGGGGTGACCGGCACCATCAGGGCGGCTGCTGGTCCTGGGTCTCACCCCCATTGCCGCAGCATGTCCCCACAGCCCCGCCTACGGGACGCTGGCTTCTGGAGAGCACCTGCCACGTGGCGGCTAGTCACTCCATCTCACTCCCGCCCCCACGACGCCGACCAGAGGACCGAGGCTCCCAGGGCCTCAGAGCTCACGCTCCACGCGCCGCACCGAGCAGCACTTGACAGAGGCCCCTCACCCACACCCAGATGCCACCGGGCTGCCCTGGCCCCCAGAGCCCTGCCCAGGGGAACGCCCAGCCACGCAGCAGCAAACATGGCTGCTGACACAGACGCACCTGCTGCATGTGCCGACCGAGCCACCAACAGCTGTGTGAGGCCCAGGGTGGGACGAGCCTGTCACTGGCCCTCTGGCCCCACAAGTCACCCCCCCAGCGAGCTCTATGCGCAAGCGGCACCCTGGCTTCCGTGCACCTTTACGTCCCACACTGCCGAGTGCTCACGGCTCTGCACCCTGCACTCGGCTGCACACACGTGGCCCACCAGGAGGGCCTCAGGTGCCAGAGGCTCACACGTCTACAAATGCAGCCCTCGCATCGGAGGGCAGAGCCTGCTCGCCAACACCCTCCCTAAGGCTTGCCCACGCCCAAAGAGGAAGCCACGGTGAGTGCCCGAGCCAGACGACCCAGCCAGCAGAGGAAGGGGCCAGGACAGCAGGACAGTGCGGCAGGAGGGAGGCTGGACGGCCACAGGTGGAGCCAGGAGGGCTGTGAGGCGTGAGAGCCACTGTCCAGGGTGCTGCAGAGCTGGCCTGAGGCTGGCCAGGGCCAAGGCCTGCCGTGCACCAGGGACCTTCGGGGGCAGCAGTGAGCCCTCCCCGGCAACGGCACGTGTGCACGAACAGGCAGAATGGGCCAGAGGCGGCTCGGGGCAGGGCCTCGCCAGGTCCCCCAGGCGCTGGGCCCAGATGAAGGCTGGCGGCCGGTTCCGACACTGGTGTTCGGGAACAAACGCAAATCGGTGGGTTCAGAAACAGGGTGTGAGGGATGAGCCAGGGAGGCGAGAGCGCCCCCAGAAGCAGCATTCGGGGGACAGTGAGGGCGGGCAGTGGGGAGGGACTGCCTACACTGGACCCTGCGGGCCACACTGAGGACCTGGGTGCTAAGGCTTTCGGGCAGGGGCGACGTCATCTGTGTGTTTCAGAAAGAGCCTAGCATCTCATGTGACAAGGAGCCAGGCAGGGCAGGAAGGAAGCAGGACGTGGCCTGGAAGCTCTTCTGAAGGTCTGAGGGCTCAGAGACGCGGCTGGTGCCAGGCTGGGGAGGTGGGGGGGTCCGGGACGTGGCGTGAGACAGGACTGGGGCCCCCGCCGAAGGACAGGCAAAGCAGGAGGAGAGGAGGCCGAGGAGAGCAGGGCCGCGGCGCAGGCCGGGGCTGGCCTGTCCCACCCGCAGCCCCAGCAGCTGCCCCCCTGGTAGCAGGACCCCTTCCTAGAAGCCAGACCTTTGTGGTGGTGCCAGGGCCCCCCCACGCCGTGCCCTCAGGCGCCCTCCCTCGGGGGCCCGTGGCTCTCACTGTGTGTGGTCATTGGCTTCCCACGCCTCCAGGATCCTCTGGACCAGGCGGCACTTCTGGAACAGCTGTGGGGACAAGCAGCACTGGTCAGGCCCGCGGGGCGGCGCCCCCTGCACCAGGCGGGCTCGGCGGGTGGGCGAGCGCCCGCCCTGCCGGGGGTCGCGGTGCCAGGGCTCGCAGGCGAGCAGGGAGGTCCCGCGGAGGGGCAGACGGTCACGTCGAGGCCGTGTGCACGTGGTTGCAGACGGTCAGAACCCGAGTCTCCTCGTGAGAACCTGCACTCCCTCCACGGCCCTGTCGCAGCGGCAGAGGCCGTGGCGGGAAGGAGCACGTGGGCTGCAGCTGCGACAGGCGAGGCCGAGGCGGGAAACGCGCCCCGCCCGTGTCCACCACCCCGCGGCTCTGCGCCCCTCCGTGATTTCCTCTCGCGCAAAGGGAAGGCAGCACAGCTGGGTCCCGTGAGGCTCGGCAAAGAACGTGCGAAGGCCAGGGCAGCCCCACGCGGTCTGGGGGCTCGGCGTGCAGTGGCATGCCACGCGCTGGGCCCTGGCTGGACTTACGTGCATCACCATCGTGTTCTCGGGGTGGCTGGTAGCGGACTGGGGCGTCTCTGCATGCCCGTTGCCTGGCAGAGGTTCTGCCACGCGCCCAGGCGCGCCAGCTTCCGCCCCGTCCTCGCGGGAGGCGTGGGAGAGGATGGCGCCTATGCACAGCTCCACTTGGAAGTGCAGGAAGTTGTTCCAGGTGTACTTGAAAAACAGGTCCTGGGTAAACAGAGGGCAGAGGACGGTCCTCAGACTCGTCTTCTCCTGAGGGCAGAACCAGAGGCGAGGGGGCCGTGGGGGGCAGGGTCCGGGCAGCCGGGCCGCTGCCGACGGCATCTCCTTGAGGTCACCGCCGGCAGGGCGGCCTGCCGCTGGCCTCGTCGGTCTCTACCCTCGTCCCGAGGGTTTGTCCTCGCCTGAGTGAGAAGCTGCGGTCGCTCCGGCCTCTCTCCTTTCCCAGCCTTTAGATGGCTGCACATTTCCTCGTAAAAGCACGTTAGCTTCTTCCACGCGCTTTACTATGCAGGGTTTTATCATTCTTCCTCGACAATTTTGTCTTTGATCCATGAACTACTGGAAGTGTTAGATTGTCGACCGCCTGGGGATTCTCTCTGGGAGACGTGAAATCCAGAGGTGCACACGTGGACGCTCCCCGAGGGGGCCTGGAGGGGCTCAGACCTTGACCTGGCTGCACGGGCTGAGGCCAGAGGAGGCCCAGTGAGGGCGCCGCCACCCTCCGACAGCGTCTGCCAGACCGGGGGGCGCACCGGCACCTGACCCGGAAACTCTGGCCCCTTAAACGGGCAGGGTGGTGCCGGCGGGGAGGGGTGCAGAGGCACACCCGCCTGTACCCCACCCCCTCACACAGAACAGTGGCCACAGCAGCCTGTGTCCCAGACCCTCTGCTGTCTTCCCCGGGACGGCGGGGCCGCGGGGTGGGGTGGCAAGGCAGCTCCATCCAGGCACTAAGTCCAGGCCCCGCCCTCACGCCGTGGACCTCACGCCGTGGACTTGGTAACAGGATAAAGGCAGGAAGCCCGCCTGCTCCGCACAGCTCTGGTCCTCCACAGAAACAGTCCCAAACCCCGGCTTTCCCCTCTCTGCCTGTGGACCCTGGGTAACCTGCAGGCGCCTTCAACGTGTTACCTCGTCTTCAACAGAATCAGACCCGCCTCCCAATAAAGAAAAGCCCAAAGCAGATGGCTTCCCTGGTGAATTCTACCAAACATTTAAAGCATTAATACCACCGAGCCCTCCTAAACGCTTCCGAAACACTGAAGAGGAGGGGACACCTCCTGAATGCGTTCTGTGAGGCCAGCACTGGCCTGACTCCAGAGCCGGATGAAGACATCACGAAAAAAGAAAACAGCCGACGTCCTTTACCAGCAGTGAAGCAAAATCCTCAATGAAATACTTGCAAACAGAATCCAGCAGCATACTAAACGGACTGCACACCATGACCAAGTAGGATTTGCTCCTGGAATGCACGGACAGTTCAGCATGAAAATCAATGAATGTAATAACAGATCATACTAAAATAATGAGGGACAAAAACCACACAATCATCTCAACTGATACAAAATGTTATTTGACAAAATTCAACACCTTTTCATGATAAAAGCACTCAACAGACTGGGAATGGCCAGGAAGGCCGTGCGACAAGCCCACGGCTAGCTCCATACTCAGTGGTAAAGGACTGAAGACGTTACCTGTGGCATCAGGCAAGACAAGGATGCCCACTTTTGACATTCAGCGTAAGCTGGAGCACACTAGCCAGGGCAATTGAAGGGGTTCGGATTAGAGAAGAATTAAAGCATCTCCACTTGCAGCCAACACGATCTTGTGTGTAGAAAACCCTACAGAATCACGTGAAAATACTTTGAGAGCTAACAAACGAGTTCAGTAAAGTTGCAGGATACAAACCAACACACACAAGTCCGTCGCATCTCTGTACACTATCAACGAACCATCCCGAAAGGAAATTAAGACAACAATTGCATCTGTAATGCTATTGAAAAGGGCAGATGACGTACTCAGGAACCACGTATCCGAGGCGGGGAGACACGTACTCGGAGGGCGAGAAAACGCTGCGGAAGGAACCGGGAGGAGACGCCGATCGGCGGGAGGGCCGCGCTCGGGCCGGGGACGGCTTCGCTGCGGCGCCAGCGCGTCCGGAGCGATCCGCAGGCTCGACGCAGCCGCGCTCAGAACCCCAATGGGGTTTTTTGAAGAAACAGGACATCTACCCTAAAATGCGTATGGAATTACAAGGGACCTGAACGGACAAAATAATCTTGAGAAAGAACAGGGCTGGACTCACGCTTCCCAAATTCAAAACTTACTACTTACAAAATAATGAAGTTGGACCCTTACCCTACATTACATGCAAAAATGGATTCAAAATGGATCAAAGACCAATAGAGCTAAACTTATAAAACTCTTAGAATAAAAAATAGGAGGAAGTGTCATGACAGGAGGTTTGGCAATGATTTCTTGGATATGACACAGATACACTGGACTTCATTAAATTAAAAACTTGTGTCAAACGACACTATTGAGAGTGAAAACATAACCTACAGAATGGAAGAAATTCATACACCTGGAAAAAGCTTAATATCCAGAATATATAAAAAACTCCTACAGCTCAGCAACCAAAAAAAAGCAAACAATCCAATTCAAAAGTGGACAAAGGACTTGGGCAGTTGTCCAAAGAAGATACACAAATGGCCAACGAAAGCACACAAAAAGATGCTCGACAGCACTAATCACTAGGGAAATGCAGCCCAAACCACCACGAGACACCACTTTACAACCATTATGAGGGGATTATTTAAAAAAATGGAAAAAAGTGCTGGCAACGGTGGGTAAGCGGGACCCTCAATCCCCGCCGAGGGGACCGCGAGATGGTGTCGGCTGCGGGGAGAGCTGAGCACGGGACCGCCGTCTGCCTCGCCGGCTCCGCTCCCGGGCACACACTCAGGGGGAGCGCGAGTGGAGACTCACACAGGCTCCTGCACATCCATGTGTACAGCAGCATTTCTCGAAACGGCCGAAAGGTGGATGCAACCCACGTATCGATCAACTGATGAGCAACATGGTCTATCTATGCAATGGCAATCACTCAGCCATAAAAAAGGACGCTCTGACATACCACAGCATGAATGAGATAATCCAGACACAAAAGGCCAAGTGCCACAGGATTCCACTTACATGAGGGCCCTGGAGGGCCCAAATCCAGAGACAGGAAACAGGGTGGTGGGAGCCAAGGGCTGGGGCAGGGCAATGGGGATCGATTGCTAAATGGTCAGTGTTTGTTTCGAGATGGTAATGATGGTTCCATAAGCTGAACGTATGTAATGCCACTAAATTATACACTTAAAAATAATGAAAATGAGAATTTTTTTGAAGGGAAGAAACCAGAAGGCCTTTCGTAATGGCCCCTCTGATCCGGAGCTGGAATCTTGCAGTCCCAGCTGAGTCACCTGACATCCAAGTGCTGCAAGCACTTCTGAGACAGTCAGCGCTTCGGGCCCAATTCCCAGGCTGGCTCCTTCTGGGACTAAGGTTTAAATGTAAAGAGATGTGAGCTTCCTAGGAGCAGAGGCCCACGGGCAAGGCCGAAGGGGAGCCTGGGGACCCCAGGGTCGTATGCCTAGGCGGGGCCCTGCCGCGAGCACCGACAGCCTGCTCAGACCCGGGGCACCCCCCAGGCAGCCGGGAGGCACACGCAGGGCAGGCGCATCCCCGGTCTGAGGAAGGCTCGGGCAGCGGCGCTGCGGACGGCCGCTCCCTTGGGACGTTCACACAGAGCTGCAGCGGACGTTCTCTGAGGCAGAGGGGCACGGCCGCTGCCTCGCGCCCTCTGCTGCTGCTCCGCGCAGCGTGCGCTCCGGCCTCCCTGCTCTGCGGACCGCACCGGCTCCGGCTCCGGCCCGCCCTGCGGCCCTGGCCGGTGCGCCCACTCACCAGCAGCAGGCCCATGGTGTTGAGCCGGCAGAGCTCCCGGTTGATGCTGGGCGTGTTCGTGTGCAGCAGCGCGGCCATGAGGCGGGCGCCGTGCAGACGCGCGTTCCCCAGGGGCTCCTCCAGCACGCCGATGGTGGTCAGGATGGCGCTCTTCTGCAAGCACAGAGGCACCGCCCGCTGCAGCCCTGCTCCAGGCCACGGCCCCACCTGGGGAGGAGTGGGGGGTGGGGGGCTTCCTCAAGGCATCCTACCAGCAGCAAGACATGAGGGGTCGTGAGGGTTACGACTCCACTGCTGCCCACAGGGCCTCGCAGCGTGAATGAGCGGCCCGCTGCCCCCAGAAGCCCTGAGCACGCTTGCAGCCTGCCTGTCAACGGGATGTGCAGCTTGGTGCAGGGGACGTGTAAGAAGGGGCTGGAGCGCTCCGGGGCCACCCCATGACACTCTCGGAGGAGACTGGTGACAGCCGGCCTCATCAGACTGCACGCAGAAATTTTCTGATCTCACCATGCGGCATAATACATCCACCTTTTCATTAACAGAATGCTCCAGAATCAAATACTTCAGCAGATCACAGTGGGTGCAAAGGGCAAGTACCAAGGGGGGGACTGTGGTGGGGGAGGCCACCCCGGGTGGCGGTGTGGGAGCAAGCCATCCTCCGTGTGACCCGTCCAGAGCTGCTGAGCCGAGCAGAGGGCCTCCTCTGGGATCACTGACCCTTGGCTGGGTGCTCGTGACTCAGAGGCCAGGCCGACAATGAACTTGGGCTCTCAGATGACCCCCTATTTCAGAACGCAAGAGTCATGGGGGTGGGGAGGATGCCACAAAATGTCCGACTCCCAGGCTCCACCTAAGAGGACAGACGGACATTCAGCAGGTGGGGGTCTGCAAACAGGCCTCTGCCGTCTGCCTGGTGGTTCTTGATCAGCGTCTGGGAACAGCAGCATTTGGGTTCACCCATCCTGAATAAAGTATGGGGTCCTTTGCAAAGTACCCCAGCCTGCAATGTCCCCAAAGGCACCCACAGCTGTGCACGGTCCTCTACCTTCGGTGGGCTGAGCAGAAGCTGATGGAAGTCCTTCAGCCGCGGCTCAATGCCATGCAGGACGCTGCCGCTGACAGGGCACAGCCTCTCCAGCCCCTGAGAAAAGGAGTCCACCAGGCCCTCTGTCCTGTGGATGAGGAAAGCAGGTGGAGGCAGGGGACACAGCCCAGCCCTCTGCGCGCCTCACTCGCCCGCCCTGCGCCCCTACTCGTCATCTCAAGAGCGGTTTGGTGACCAATACAAAGAGGAGAGAGCGAGGTGCCCAAGGCCTTCAGAACACTCTCCCAGGAAACGGCCCAGACTGCTACCCGCAGCCCCGCCCCCGCCGGGTGGCTGGTGTCACAGGCCTAGAACCACTCTGCTTCCCTCACTCTGCTCTGCAAACAGTGACAGCTGTCCCCACTGCTCAGCTGAGAAACAGGAGGCAGCTGGTCCACAAGGCCCCTCTGGCTTTTTCAAGCATTTCTCCCTGAGATCTCTGAACAATTTTCCTAGTTACAAAAGAAACATGTGCAGAAGAGGGTAAAAGGCAAGAAGGACGGGGGGGCTCCTCTGCTGCCGTCTCCACGCTGCCCTGCACCCTGCGGGGAGGGCCCCGGCCCCTCGGGCTCACGGAGGCGAGAAAGTGTTCTGGTTGCTTAAATGGAGAAACCCACGATGGCATCAGAACTCTACTTTTAGGGACGAAACTAATAAACAGCACTGGGTACGGAGGCCGGAGGAGGGTGGGGGAGACTGCCACGAATCTTACTACTGAGATGAAGCCAACATCTTGTGGTTTTCTTGTGGGCTTTTTAAAATAGTTCAGGCCTTCAGTGCTGGGGGCAACAATGCGGTTCCCTCCAGCACAAGCACACGCGGAACCAGTCACCTGAGGCACTGGACCACGGCCGAGCACGTGGAGGAGCAGAGTGACGGGCGTGCGCGCGCGCACACACACACACGCACGCACGCAGCGACGCCCCATGCCGCACACGCCCTGCTGCCCCGGCCTGTGCGGACACACCACACTCAGGTGCTGTGGGGACCCCCCACCCAGACAGTCCTGAGGAACAACCGGCAGCCACAGCTACTCCGCAGACATTCTGCAGACACTCTGCAAACTGCTAACGGTGAGCGCCTTCGGGCTGAGCCGGGACCGTGACTGGTGGCAAAGGTCAAAGGGGACTTGGCAGGGGACCTGGCCCCGGCTATGACATCTACCTTTCCAACCAGGAGAGTCGAGCCACATGACCCCTTGCACTGAAAATTAGTTAAAAACAAAAACAACATGCCACTGGAGGGTCACGTGCAGCTGTCACGAAAGGCACTCACCCAGCCCGGCGACCTTCCAACAAGGTAAGCAACACCTGGGTCCCGCTGACGAGGCAGCTCTCGGTCTGGTCTCCATCAAACATGTTTCTCAGCAGCTGCTCCACGCAATCCTGCCTGTCGGACAGGCGCAGTCACGGCCAGGGGACAAGCCGCACGTGGCCAGCCGGCCTGCCTCTCCTCCCCGGGGCCCAGAGACACCCGCTGCCGCTGGAAGCCCCCGGGGACCCCTCACCGTGAGAAATGGGGTGGTCAGGGTGAGCAGGGCCCCAGCCGCTCTGGGACCAGGTCTGAGGGGCGGCAGTGCACCGGGGCTCAGGACAGGCCCTGGGGACACCCCGCGGCTCCACTGCGCCCCAGGCAGGCAGGCAGCACGGCCAGCACTCACGACTCCAGCGCAGTGACGAGGGGGTCGGGGTCCGGAGCCTCTGGCAGCTGGCTGCCCTGCTCCCTGCCCAGGCGGACGATGTCACACAGAGTCTGAGAAGCGTTGGACTGCCTCTGGAAAAACGGGGGCACAGCTCACCGAGGCGCGCCGGCGTGCCCTTCTGCCGGCACACACGTCCGCACGGGCCCGCCCGCGGGAGCGGAGGGGCTGCGTGCAGAGCTGCCTGCTCATGCGACCAAACAGCGGCTGACGCTCGGAATGTGTCCTGTGAGCACCTGAAAGCGCAGGAGTCACTGCAGAGAGAACGGAGGCACGCTGGCCTCCGGCGCACACTGCCCACGGCGCCGCTCCGCAGGGCGGGGGCCGGTCAGGCGCGGCCGGCTGCTGGCGGAGCCTCGTGGTAGGGATGCTGGGCACATCTACTCCAGGGGAAGGGCTGGCAGCCAGTCTGGCTCTGGACCCCACGCCTGCCTGGGGGCTGGAAGGGCGCACTCGTGGAGCTCTGTGCCCCGTGGCTGCCCAGACAGAGGGCCAGTGGGGGCGGCCTGGGTGCAGCTCAGACCTCATGCGAGTCTGTACCACTGTTCCCATGGCATTCGGTTTTGTCAAGAGGAGAGAAAGGCCTACGAGGATGGGGCCTGAACTCTCAATGGTGGTGAGCACAGGGCGGGCAAGGGGCCGAGATGGGAAGCCCGCGGCCACCCCACATGCTGCCGCAGCACAGAGGGGTCCCTCCCAGAGCTCACAGCCTCCTAAATCCCAAGTTGGGCTGCGGCAGGGTACAGCCACAGTGAGGACTGTCACTTTACGATGGGTTTGTGGGCATCTTACTCTGAGAAGGGGGGCAGCAGCCACGCTGAGAGCTGCCCTGCGGACAGGCCCCGTGGCATGGAGCTGAGGGTGGCCTTGGCCAGCAGCCCTCAAGAGACAGTCCTGCCGAGGCGCTGGCTGCCTGGGGAACACACCCTGAGACACTCAGGTGTCCTGAGATGCACTGGGATCTGCTGGTCAGAGGACCCACCCAGCCATGTCCAGACGCCTGACCCACACAAATGAGATAAAAAACACTTGTGGCTATAAGCACCTAATTTGGGGTAATTCGTTACTCAGCTATAAATCACTAATATAATTCTGCTCAAATTTTTATAATACATATGTATTATTTTTTAGTAAAAGAAAAATAGTCCAGAAGTCAGCCCTCGATTAAAGGAAGACAAGGACACAACGGCCCTCGTCTGAGCGCGGGGGTGTCCTGCCCCTCCGGCACGGGGCGGGCTCTGCGCGCCACACTCACATCTTCGTCCTGGCTCGGGTGGATCAGCTCCACGAGTCTCTGGATGACCTTCTCCTCATCGAGCCACTGAAAGGCAAACAGAGGGCTGTCCACGGCCCTGCTCACACCTGCTACGTGGACTCGGCCCTTGGGAGCGGCCGGACTCCACATGCCAGCTTCGGCGACAAACCCGCCTGACGCGTGTGTCCACCAAGACCCAAAAGAGGAGGAAGTGGCCAAACTCTGGAGTAACTGGAGTTTATAAAGGAGGGACTACTGCCCACACGTCCTCGTGGCGCAGACGCCCGACCACACACGAGCTGTCGGAAGACGGGTCGGGCTGCAGCCCAGAGCCACCCAGGCCCCCCATCCCCACAGGTCTCTCCAGGCGGCCCCCAGCAGGACGCGGAGGCCCAGCCCAGACCCCCCTGCAGCCTCGGAGACTTTCTGTGACCAGGAGCAACCAGCCCTGGTGAGGTCGCAGGAGGCCGGGGGCCTGGAGTGCCTGACGCTGTTGGGGTCCGAGGGCAGTGGGCCAGGCCGACTGGGGCTCACTCGCCCTCCCGCACATGTCCTCATCCAGAAACAGGGTGGCTGTGCCCCAGGAGGCTCGGTGCACCCAGTGCAGGCTGCCCACTGGCTGTGGTAGTTAGGTGTCAGTGAGGCTCGCAGCAGCGAGACAAGCAATCAACTTATACTGAGCACGGCTGTCACCTGATGCCAGGAGCCGAGGGCAATGGTGCACTTCATTGTAAACTGCATGGCCCACAAGACCCCAGATGCCAGCGGATGGGCTTCCCGGGCTTCTCGGGGACGAGAGTCCTACTGTGCCCCGGGAGCCCTTGGGGAGTTGTGAACAGGTCCAGGCAGGCGGTGCACACACTCCGGGACAACAGCAGGCCACCCGCATCCTTGTAACTTCCTTGTGTGAAACCCTTTTGTGTGAAGCTAGCGCTTCCCTCACAGGAAAGGGCCTGGCCACAGAGCGAGCACATGACCGAATCCTGCTCTGAGGTCGGGGCGCTACAGCGGGGTGAGGATGCTCATTTCCGCTTCCGCAGAGTGTCGGGGGAGGGACCACTTGCTCTTTGCTCCAGCTGGACAGAGGCAGGACAGCCGAGCAGGTGCAGAGCCCAGCCGAGCAGGTGCGGAGCCCAGCCGAGCAGGTGCGGAGCCCAGCCGAGCAGGTGCGGAGCCCAGCCTCGGCTTGGAGAATGAGCCTGGACAGAACCCCGAGGGCCCCAGGGAGGGAGCGGCTCGTGGGGCGGGGTGCTGGGAGCGCTGGGCCTCCGTGCTCCGAGCTCCCCCACCCTGGTCAGCCCCACTGTGGCACACGCCACATGCCCCATGAGAAGGCGAGGGGAGAGCCACTCACATGCAGGACGTCCTGCCGGAGCCCCGCCGGCTCCACGCAGCTGACCAGGCGCAGCAGCAGGTCCATGAGCGCCGAGGTGCCGATGTGCCTGAGCACCAGGCTGATGAACTTGTCCTTCTTCTTCAGGAACACGATCACCTGAACCCAAAGACCCCGGTGAGAAAGCAGGCAGACCTGACGACCGTGAGACGCTTCCCCCAAGACCTCTCGCGAGAGGATCAGTTCTGAACTGTACTGAGAAGAAATCACAGACAGACCTTTATTTAAAAAGTAGTATGAAAGGCCTCTGCAAGGACAGGCAGAGACTCGAACGCTGCAAAGTTCCACAAGGCAGTGGGAGAGGGAGGGACACGGGGACCTCAGGCCGATAGAGGTCCGCATGGAGTTGAGGCTTTATGCCAACGTGACACGAACTTGCCACGAGAGACCACACAGGCTACACGCTGCTCAGGCTTCCTCAACAGAAACAGCCAGTGCAGACAGCTGAGCGAGGGGCTGACAGCTGGTGTGGACACACCCAGGACCTAGGACGCCAACCCAGTGAGCACAGAGCACACAGACGTCCCGCTGCGGACTGACAGGTCCCTGCCATGCGGTCTCACAGCGACGGACGCACTGCAGCATGCTTGTAAAAAGCGTCCTCATCCTGCAGAGACATACTAAAACATCTGCACGTAACATGATGCTTCTGGGATTCGATTTAAAACAATCTGAGATGGGGATTGGGAATAAGGGACGTAGAACAGTCAGACTGCCATGAACGAATAATTGTTAAGCTGTGTGACAGAAACATGGGGGCTCATAAACTACATTCTCTAATTTACAAATGTTTGAAATACCCTATAATGAGTTAAAATAATGCCCCAGGTCCCTTCAATGACAGTCCGCCTCTCACCTCTCTATGAAGACTCAGGAGGGACACACACTAGCTGTGACATTATCATTTGTAAGTAATAAAAATCTGCCCCCTCCTGCTCACAGATCCTAAAGCCCTTGGAATTTCCCCCAGAGTGTGGGGAGTGCTAATGGTCTTTGCTATGAGGCGGCCTTTGGACCCCACCTGAGGGTGGGGGCTGCCTGCCAGCAGGCGCCAGCCATGTGATTAGGGGACTGGGACTTTCGGCCCCACCTGGATTTCCACAGAGGGGAGAGGGGTTTGAGGCGGACTCAGTCGCCCAACAGCCAATAATTTAGCCACCCGTGATTACATCGTGAGGCCTCCACAGAAACCCAAAAAGACATGCCCGCCCTTATCCAGGGAGCTTCGCCAACCGTGCGGGACCCCAAACCCCATAAGGACAGCAGCTCCTGAGTCTGAGGCCTCACGTCGTCTCATCACTGCTGCTGCTGATTCGTGCCCTCTGATACCCCTGGTGATACGCAGGTGACTGGCAAGGTAATGGGCTTTCCTGACTTCCCTGATCGAGCCCCAGGAGGGGTTGGGAGACCTCTGGTTGGTAACCAGTTCATCAGAAGCGCAGGTGGAAACCCAGGCTTGCGCCTGGAGGGTGGACTTGCAGGACTGAGCCCTTCACCTGCGGACCCCAAGTGCGTGCCCAGTACACCGTAGGAACTAGGCTGGATTCTCGGACACAGCAGGGTCCGAGCGCAGTCCGCTGGTACGGGGAAGACCCCACCCACACACATGGTGGAACTGGGTCCCTTTTAGTACCCCTCACAGCAGAGCCTGGGAACAAGCCAACTCCTGGGTCACAGACAGAAAACTGCTGGAGGCCGCCACGGACTCGGCGTGTGCTGGGGAGAACACAGCAGCTCTACAGGAAGAGAGTGTCTGAGAGCTACTTCTATGTGAAAACCGCAGTCTGCAGTGTTCAGAGTGCAACCCCATCGTGTGAAGTAAACAAAGGCACAGCTGAGCCCTGAACAACACAAGTTGAACTGTGTGAGTCCACTTACATGCGGATAGTTTTCAATAAATACGTTCAAGATATTTTTGGAGATTTATGACAATTAAAAAAAAAAACCTCAGATGAACCTTGTGGCCTAAAATTACTGAAAAAAGTTAGAAAAGTTGGGTATGTCATGAAGGCACAAAACATACGTAGATACTAGACTGTTTTGTCTCTTAGTACCGTACGGCATACACAGCTCTACCATGAAAGGTTGAAACTTGTCGAGGCTTACGCGGACACGGCGGCGCGGAGCCCTGCGCAGTGGGGGCCTGAGCGCATCACACGCCGGGCTCCAGCGGCCCGCGTGGCGTCGGCCGAGCCACGCACTGCGGCCCGCGCCGCCGAGACCATCGGGGGCCGCCTCCTGAGGCTGCCGCGTGAGCTCACGGCGCCCCGAGGGTCCGCTCTCGGGGCCAGTGCGTGCGCACGGCAGTGGGGCGTCGCTCCCCGTGCCCCTGCACCTCTCCTGTTCGGTGCAACACTGTCGACACTGAATAACGCCAGGGGACCCACACAGGGTGTCACCAGTGATGCTACGAGTGCTCCCAAGAAGCGGGGAAAGTCAGGGCACCATGACGACGCTGAACTGCCCGGGGGGCGGGGGGGGGGGCTGTGGACCGAGGGCTGCGGCGGCGACAGCCTGTTTCGAGATCCGGAGTCTGGTGCAAGGAGCACCCAGTGGGGAGGAGGTTTAGCCGCGGTGCACTTCCTGCAAACGCTTTTTCTCGGATTGAAAACGCAGCTTTCACGGGGGTGCGAGCTGCTGAAAGGCAGGCACACCCACGGGCTTTCAGAGAAAGCAAAGTCATCATATGACAAAGCAAAAGGAAGGTGAGGAATCTAAAGCTGAAGAATTTAATGGCAGCAAAGGATGGTTTGATAATTTTATAAAGAGATTTGGCTTAAAAAATGTCAGGATAACAAGAGAAGCAGCTTCTGCTGACCAAGAGGCAGCAGCCGAGTTCCCAGACGCAGTTAAGAAAATCATTAAGGAGAAAGGTTATCTGCCTGAGCGGGTTTTTAATGCAAATGAAAGTGCCCTATTCTGTGAAAATAAGCCACCAAGGACATTTATTAGCAAGAGAAATGAGCACCAGGATTTGAGGAGGAAAGAATGGGCCAAGTGCTGCTTTGTGCAAACGCAGGCGGGTTTCGAGCAGGCCCGCGCTTACTTGCAACGCGGCTCGCCCCCCAGCCCTGACTGGTCGTACAACAAGGAGGCCTGGACGAGACCCCTTTTTTCTGGACTGGTTCCATCAGATTTTTGTCCCCGAAATCAGGAAGTACCTGGCCAGGAAGGGACTGCCTCTTAAATTGCTTTTGATGTTGGACAACAACTCTGGCCACCCGGCTCCAAGTTCAACATGAAAGGCATCAAAGTGGTCTCCTTGCCACTAAACACGTCCCTAATTTGGCCTCTAGATAAGGGGGTCATAAAGACCTTTAAAGCTCATGACACAGAGTCTCTACGAAAAGACTGTCACCGCCATGGAAGAGGCGCCGACAGAGACCACCGCCACAGAAGTCTGGAAGGGTCACCCCACGAGAGAGACGGCGTCGTCACAGGAAGAGCCGTGAAGGCCACCGCGCCTGAAACAGGGAATTCCTGCTGGAGAAAGCTGTCCAAACGCCTTGCGTGACCTCACAGGGTTCACGACAGAGCCGATCAAGGAAATCACGGGAGAGACGGATGTGGCAAAAGAGGCAGGGTGGAGGGTCTCGAGATACGGATCTCGGAGAAATCCAGGAGCGAATGGCGGCACACCAGAGGAGGTACCGGAGGACGGCCTGAGGGAGGCGCCTGGTCCCGAGCCAGCGCCGGGCGACGGGAAGACACGCAGGGCCGCGCGGGCCGGCTGCTCCTGACCCTCCTGGCGCGGGCCCTCTGCGCTGCGGGCACTGCGACCACAGCACGCGGTGGAAGGAGTGAAATGTTTTCAGAGAAAAGCAGCAGCAAAATGCAGCTCCACAGAGTGATGCCGCGTACACCTCCTCTCCCGCCTCTGCCCCGGCAACGGGACCACCCGCCCCTCCCCTCCCCTCCCCTCCCTCCCCCTGCTCCTGAGGCCGAGGGCGATGACCTTCATGGCAACCGGCGTCCGCTCAGGGGACAGTAAGCTCTCACGACACACGGCTCATGAGCTCACCTGGCGTGTGTGCCTGAGCGTCCCGTGCGGAACCCAGGTAAGCGAGGCCAGAGCTGTGTGGCACAGCCCAGGTGTCCACCGGGAAGTGTCAAGCACAGCATGACCCACGAGGCTGGCGTGGAGTGGACGGCCGGCTCTTACGTGGGCACGAGGTGAGTGATATTTAATATAAAACTAATAAACAGCCTGTGAGCTTTCCCACCGCCGTACAGCTTTGTCTTCAGATAATCACATTACCGCCCGGCACGCCTCTTTCGTAAGTAAAGACACTGCGCGCCAGCCTAGCGACGCAGGCGAGCGGTCTCTAGAACACTCCGACGCTGCCGCCGGCACCGTATCACGAGCGCGACTAACACGTGCGCCACGTGAACTTTACGATCCACTCGCCGGCGTGCAGGCGAGGCTACCGCGAAGCAGCCTCAGCGAACGCACCAGGCTGCCACAAGGCGATCACACTGCTGCTGCTCCGTCACCACCGTGAGTCGCCACACCTGTCAGTAAGCAGGATTTTTTCACATTGTCTCTTCGTTTTCAACGTCTACGTTAGCAACACGTGTCCCGCCTACCGCGCCCTGCGTCACGCGAGCCAACACCGCCGCGGGCGCTCGGACAGAGGGTTCGTCCGGGAGCGAAGCACACTCCCGGCATCGATGGCCTCGGGCGGCGCTGCAGGCGTGTTTTCTCCTCTGCGTGACTGCTTCATGCTTTCTGTTTCCTCGCTTCCTTTATCGTAACAACGAGTACGTGATACTCACAGCGTACAGAACATGTGCTGCCTGACCGCGTTATCTGTAATGACTCCGGTCAATAGTCAGATGTTAACAGTCGAGTTTTGTGGAGTCAGAAGTTACACGCGGATTTCTGCCTGCACAGGGTCGGCACCCCTCCTCACCTCGCGCTGTTCGAGTCGCCTGTGTGTACTCGTACGGCGGCTACAGGACTAAACTTCAGAGGGAAGCACATACATGGTCAACGGCAGGTACCTCTAGAGTATTACAGGACACTGTTTCCTGCGTTTCTGCCTTGTTGAAAATTCATATAAATGTGTTATGTTTGCCACTAGGAGAGATATTTTTTAAGAGTACAGTTCATATTATTTTGATGCACTGGACAAGGAAAAAATGCTCCATGAAGCAGAAAAACAGGCACAATTGGAAAGTGGCGGAGGAGCGTGGGCAGGCCACGGGGCCGCGTGGGCACGCGCGTCCACTCCCCGGGCGGGGGTGACGGGCCCCACCCCAGCACCACTGTCGCCGCCAGGACTCCGACCCCTCCTGCTGTCCCAGGAGCGCCCCACACCCCCGCTACTGCTGCTGCTCCTCGTTCGTACTCTGCCTGCTTCCAAAAACACGTGGGGTGAGACGCTCCTCTCAGGACCCCCCCAAACCTCGGATTTATGGTCCTATGAAAGACAGAGTTTCACTGAGCAGTCACGGCACGCCCACAACTCCGCCACGGGGACAGCGCCCTGCCGGGGACGGTGCCCTCGCAGAGCTCCGGAGGCACACAAGGTCCCGGTCTGGTCCCCAACTAGACGCTTGACGCTGAACAACTGCGGTTCACATTTTTGGGTGTGATAACATGATCTGCTCCGCACAGTCCTGCCTCCTCCTACAGTTTTATTTAAAAGGAAAAAAGTCTTGATTTTGGAGATATACAGTGAAGCACCTACGGAAGGAATGATACGCTATCTGGGATTTGTTCGGAAATCACCCACCAGGGATGCTGGGCGGGAGACAAAGGGGAGAGGAGTGGCCGGGGCGGCTGCTGTCGCAGGCGCCAGGCACAGGGCGCCGTTCAGCTCCCTGCCTGGTGTGTCCACACAGCAGACGGCGCTGACCACACGTCGGGTGGGGCGTGAGGCAGAGACCAGCACGGGCCCCAGGCAGGCCGCACTCCGGGGAGAAGCGGTGTGCCACCTCCACAGAAGCCTGCGACCAGCCGTCGTCTCATTCGTCTGGAAACGAAAAGTGCCCTGTGCACACAGACATCTGCCGCCCGCGCGGACCGAGCCACAGGCCTCGGGAGGTGGACGTCCTACAATCCTGCCGTGACTGAAGCGTGTCCCTGGACCTCAAGCCTGTGACCGGTCAGTGGCAAGACGAGCAGGTGCAGTTTGGGGTCCCATGCGGCGCTCAGGGACAGCGGGGTGCTGCTTACCCCACAGCCCTCCAGCAGAACCGTCTCTTTGAAAGCCACTTTCTTAATCAAATCCCAGCGCGCAGATAGGCGGCCCACACTGCTCCATGGCGAGTCCCACGGAACAGTCAGGAACGCTGTTCCCCAACAGCCTGACGACAGGGGACAGCAAGCTGTGTCCGCGTCAGCCCTGCCCGCCACCCCAGACCGCGCGGGCGTGGCAGATTTTACCTGTTCAGTCTTTCTCGCAATGAGGTTGCCAATGGTCTTGCTGAAAAAACTGGCGAGCAGAGGGTTGAGAGGCGGCTCGTGGTCCAAGAAGCCGTAAAGAAGGTCCAGCAGCGCCTCGTCCCCGCCCAGTCTGTCGTTGATCTGCGGCACGTCACACGTCAGCAGCTCGCAGGCCGTGTTCGGGTACCTAGAAGGGCACAAGCAAGCAACTGGAGGTGAAATTAGACTTCTCCAGCTCGCGGGAAGCTGCCTGGGCCACCGGCCCTGAGGAGGCGGGTGGAACCCCGCCAGGCCTCGGAGCGGGAGAAGAGCGCGACCGTCCCTGAGCGACCGGCGCTGCTGGACCCCCAGACGCTCGGGGTGTCCACCTGCCTGTCTGGGCCCTCACACCGCACTCCCTCTGGCCTCCGGGCTCTGTCCTTGTCCGCGCCTGCCGGGTCCCTCATTTCCTGTGACCAGCACAGCTGCTGAAGCCAAGTTGTCCAGCGTGTCTGTCCTCCCGTCCTCTCCAGGCCCTTCCTGTCCCTACTCATCAACTAGCACAGATCCAGCTTGTCCCTAGACTGAAGAAACGCTGGGTCGGCAGCTTACAGTGCGGCACTGGGCGTGAGGGGCTACGCAGGCACACCGTCGCCAGGGAACACCGGGGCGCGGCAACGGCGTGCTGTCCGTGTGACAAAAATGCCCAGAAACAAACTAAGCCTCATCGTCATGTGTGACCCCACGAGAGCACTGCTCCCTGCCTTCCCATCTGCCTGATGCAGCTCGCGGCGGCACCTGGGGACAGGAACACCTACCCAACGACCGCCACATCCAGGGCGGAGCCCGCGACCACAGTGCCCGTGACTGCCCCATGGCCTATCTGGGCACGCTACGTTTCTGGGAGAGCAGGTGAGGGTGCCGGGCCCAGAGGAGGCAGGAACCTGGTAGGAGCACACTGTGGGGCTGCCCGGAGAACCCCTGGCACTCCATGGGGCAAGCTGTGGAGCCTCAGGCCCAGGACCAAACCTCTCTGTGTTGGGGCTCCCTCATCTGAACGGGGAGGCACCGCGAGTCAGTGTAAAGCAAAGCGGCGCCTGGCACGCAGGAAGCCTGGGGACCCTCCTGCTCCTGGGGGCACCAACGAAAAACCCAGGTGGCACTGGATCGGCCCAGAGAAGAGGGCGCCTTTGGGCTCAGAGAATAGCACTGTGTGCGGGCAGGGTGTGCGGGACCTGCGGGGGTCATGAGAGGTGGCCCAGCAGTGGCAGTTCAACGGGCAGGCCCGGCTACGGGATGGGCCCAGCCGGAGGTGTGGTCAGTCCTGGGGGTGGCCGGGGCCCCTCAGGGGACTGTCACAGGGTCTGACAAGGTGCTCGGCATGGGGACGTGCACTGTGGAGAGGGCACGGCCACCAGGAGCGGGCCAGAGAGAGCCTGCTCGGAGTGCAGGCCACGAGGGCCCAGTCGGCAGCACGGAATGCCAGAGCCAACGGCCATGTCACGCAGGCGGAGAGGTGGCCAGCAGACTCCAAGGACACGCGGAGCGGCAGGAGTGGACCGGGCCCCAGGGACGGGCACAGACCACTACCTCCCAGAGGCAGCGGGCCAGCCCCGCCTCGCTGCATGCACAAGCGGACGTGGGCCACGGCCCTGGCCCCCCAGGCTGTGTCAGGCGGAGGGGCTGTGGTTTTATCAGGACTTTACACGACCCTTCAAACACAAGGGACCGCGTTAGGAGATTACGAACTGTGTACGAGGAATGGGAACTGCAGCCAAAACATGGCAGCTCGAACCTACGCATAGCTTGGCATTCCCTCTCAAACCTGCTCGGATGGCGCGAAGTAAGAAAGACGGTGGAAACGACGCTGGGCGAGGCCAGGAGGACGGCAGCGGCGGCCTGGCGAGGAGAGCCGGGCGCCAGGCGAGTCCGCGCCTCTGGCGTCGCGGCGCCTGGACGGAACGAGGCGCCGGGCCGGGCGCCAGGGGGAGCGCGGCCTGCAAACGTTCAAGAGCGGTGACACCTCCGCCCCGGCCGCCCTCGCACAGGACGGGAGGGCCTCTCTGGAAAGCTGGACCAGCACGACTCCGGCCCCGGGACACCGGGCACCGCTAGGGAACGGCGGGCCGCTGCCCGGAGTCGGGGGCCTGCGGGTGTCCCTGCCCCTCTCCCTGGCTCAGGGTCCCACAGGTGGGATCCGGACTGATTCCTTCCTGCAGAAACTGACAGGACAGAGAAGAGTCAACTGTGTGCGGCGTAACCCAGCGCTCAGGACCGGTCGTCCACCGCGACGTGTGGTGAGCAAGCCCCACGAGACTCCCCAACTCTGCACAGGCCTGAGCGCCCCTCTGCTGAAAGGAACCAACACCCACCAGGAAACGAGGCGCGGAGAGCGAGCAGGGGATTAACGGGACTACCGCAAACCACACTCACACGCTCCAACAGGTAGGTATCCGTGACCGGGCACTCAGACGGTTAAACTATCTCAAAATCGAGCTCTTAGGAATTACAAACATGGTAGCAGGGCTATTTAAAACCAACAGAATAAGAAGATAAGATCTGAGGACACCTCTCAGACGCAGAGCAAAGAGGCAAAGACGTGGACAGCGAAACGAAGCAGCTTTGGGCCAACACTGATTCGAAGTTCCAGGAAGAGGACAGAGGGGACCCTGGGGCGCGGGGACAACCACCCCAGAACCAGCACGAGGCGCTCGCGGGCTGATGGGGCACACAGCCCCGCAGCGCTGGGCAGCGCGCGCGGGGCTGAGCCGGCGTCTTCGCCGGTCTGGTCTGAGCGCATTTCCCTCCCCAGAGTCTCCTCGTCCCACCTGCTGAGTGCTGCGCCTGCCTATCCCTAACTCCTCCCGAGCTCTCCGACGGTGTCGCTGTCCTGGGACTCCCCTGGCGGACCCGCGGGGGTGACGTCACATCACGGGAGAGTCCAGGACAGCAGGGCTAGTAAAGACCTCGATGCCCCCGTGGAAGAGAGAAACCAGGGGGCGCGAGGGGCCCGGGGGCGTGCTGCGCCAGACCAGCCCCCGGCAAGGCAGGGACTCGGAGAGGCGCTTCGGAAGTGCAGAAGAACTCTCCCTGCCGGCCGGAGCCCCACGGCAGAGGGGGCGGGGCCCAGCACGCCAGGGGAAGGGCCGCCTCGCACAGGCCTGACCCTGCCCGGCCCACTTGCTCCTGCTCAGGGAGCTGCCAGGGAGCAGACCCCCATGGGAAGGAGGCGAGGAGGACCAGGTCCCGGCACACGGGAGCGGGCGCCGCGGGACCAGAGCGAGGACGGAGGCTCTGGGACGTAGTGCAGGGACCCCCGCCCCCTCCTGCCGCCTCCCTGGGCGACGAGACTCGGCACCCTCCTTTCCGCTCTGCCCCGTCCCTGCACGGCAAGGTCTGGCGGGGGCTGGCGGGGGCTGTGGGGCCTGCTCGTTGGGTCAGCGGTTCTGACGCCTAGACTTGGGGTGACGACACCCGCCCACACCAGCTCATGAGTAACGGCTGGTGTCTTGGCGTCTGTCTGTGGGCTCTTCGGCCGGGTTTCCCACAAAGTCTAGAACTCGGCAGGCAAACCCGACAGGAGCCTCAAGGAAGAGGCCGGGGCATCTGCATGCTCGGGCTTCCCAGGGGCCCTTTGGGCAAAATCATGACTACTGCCAGACCTCAACCCACCCACGGGCAGCTCCCCTCGACCGGGCCTGGCTCGGGCACACTCCCCCGCAGTCGTGGGGCCGAAGTGATCTAGGGGTCCTGCCCCATCTGCCCGGCCAAGGGCGGCAGCCACTGAGCCTTGAGAAGCCCAGGCACTGGTCCCTATAAACCAGGCGGACCGGGACACAGCCACGCCTGCATTCCCACAGAACTCAGCAGCCGCAACAGGAACACCCTGGCCACAAAGCCCCAAACACCCACATCTGACTATCACAGCTCACGACTCCTGATCCACCACCAGCCTGCACCCTCCTCACGTTTGAGAAGTCACCGTGACCCCATTCCTTCCTGGAGCTACCACCTCGTTCCCCATCCACTGAGTCCTTTTCCCAAAAAGGAACTTTTTACTTAATTTTAATTAAAATCAAGTTAATTAAGATGCTGCTCTGCCGTTTAACAGGTGACAGGCGCGCGTCCCACAGACGGGGCGGCAGGGCGGGGCTCACGGGGAGCGCAGCCGCCCGTGCCCACCTCGGGGCCGCGGAGGCCGTCGGGGTCTCAGCAGTTCTCGCTGCCATCGCCCTCCACGTGTGTGAACGAACCCGCGCGCCTCCTCCTCACGCACCGCCTTCGGCCGCGCAGTCGGCTCGCCGTGAAGGAAGCCGCGGCGGGCTCCGGCGCCCCGGGCCCCGCCCAGCAGGGGCGCCCGCGCTTCCGACCAGGCGCGGGGCTGCCTGCCCACGGGCCGCCAACCGCTCACCCCGCCTCGCCCTGTGCCGGTCACCGCGAACGTCTCCTGGGCCCTCCGCGGCAGGCAAGCTCCCCCGGCTCACGGTCACCGGCCTGCCGCCCCTCGGCCCCGCCCCAGCTCTCCTCCTGCCGACTCTGTCACCACTGCCCTCTAGACAGAGAGACCACGGAAGCTGTCACCGAACAGGACACATCTGAAAGTGAGAGGCAAGAGGGGCGGGGGCTGTGAACGGGATGCTGAGGCCACGGGCGCGGACCGGCACGTCCCGCCCGTGCCGGCCTCGATCTGACCCTCCACGGACGGTGACCACGGCCTGAAGGCCGTGCCCCTCTCCAGGGCCCTCCCCCCGCACCGGAGGCCCTGCGGACCGCCCGCACGAGGTGTGGCGTCTCCCCGCTACAGGCCCTTCCTGTCGCTCTGCCTGCTCGGCTCCCCTCCTAAGACGAAGGGCAGCAGACCCGCTGACGGCCAGAGAGCCTGGACCCCACGCGGCCCGGGCCACAGCCACCCGCTCTGCCCTGTCATCTCAAACAGGTAGGAACGCTTGTGCTCCAACAAGGCTACTCGTGAACAATGAAACGTGAACCTGCCGTCATGTCCACGCGTGACGAGATGTTATTCTTTTGACTTTAATCAACTATTTAGAAACACAAACCCGTTCTGAGTTTGCAGGTCCCATGCAAACGGGGTTCGGCCTGCGGCCGCGGTCCGCTGACCCTGCTCTAAGACCTGACCGCCACGCACTGGCTCCCCACGGGACCCGTGAGCACCGAGTGCGGCCTGGCTGTGCTCACGAGCCAGCTCAGGCCCCAGAGGGCACCCCCGGGGCTGGAGGCTGGGTCTGCTCTGTCCGTCCTGTCACCCAAAGTCCCTGCTTCTTTGTATTCCTCTCCTCACCCCAAGCCCATTCCATCATCTCCTGACATCCCAGCCAGCTGCTGAGTGGAACGTTTTAGGGACAACTGTGAGAATGGTCACTACTGACGTGACATATTTCTACGGAGCCCTAGACCCTAGATACCTCCGAACCGGTCGCCCTGCCAGGCTGGGCCCCGCCTGCAGCTCGGTTGTGCGGTCTGCCTTCGCCGTAGACACGCTTTCCACTCGAAAGACTCCATCCAGCACAGTGTCACTTACTAGCACTCAGAATAAAAAAATCACACGGGAGGTTCCGAAGTCTCACACGTCACGAGACTGACCCTGCAGGAGCGGCTCCTAACTCTGAGGAGGGGACTGCGTGAGGCCGGCTTCTCCGTCAGAAAGCCCCAGCCCCGGCCGGCCGCAAACACTGCCCGCTGCCTCCCTGCGGCACTGCCCAGCGCCGGGCCCCGGCCAGGGCCTCAGTACATACTTGAAGCGGACCTTCTCTTCCATGTCCAAGGGCGGGTCCTGGGTGATGAGGCTCACCAGCTCCTCCATACACTGCTGCCTGCACAGGAAGTCCAGCAGCTTCCGGTTCTGAGCCTTGCACTCCTGCAAGGTGTCATCTTCGTCCATTAACTCACGCAGCGTCACGTCCTCCTTATCCAGCAGCTTGTCGACATGGGACGTGGTGTTCAAGTCAAACTTCCAGAACATGGTGATGGCCACAGAGCTGCGAGAAAGACGAGAGAGTCACATCTCCCCACCTGTGCCAATCTGCCCTCAGCGACTCTGCACCGAAGTCCAAGACGTGAGTCCCCAACATGGGCCCCAACTGCAGATGACTGCGGGTCAGGCTCCCCAGGCAACAGGTTGGCTCGCTCCGTCGCAGCTCGGGACCACTGGCTTCTCTGGGCTCCAGTGACCACCTGCCTGACTCCTTCACCCACCCCGGTGCCCACTGGCTCCTTGGGCCCCTGGGAGATGTGTCTCCTGTGTGCCAGACCAGGGTGCCACTTCACCTCAAGAAAGGTAAAGACTCACCAGCACCCTCCCCAGGGCCTGGTCCCTCTCCCGAGTGAACACAGGGCATCTGTCCGCAAATGCCTCTGCATCGTGTGTACTTTTAGTTTTCTATATATAAGGCTTCCACGTGTCAGAATGCCTTTCTGGCTGGAGAGCCACTGTCCCTCCCGGGGCCAGTCACCTCTTAGGACAGCCAAGGGCCCGGGTCTTCCTGCACCTGGTAGCACAACTCCTCTTCAGAGGGCTCGCAACACCACAGGAGGCGACATGCCAGCCTTCATCATCCCAGGGCCGGGCGACTAGGGCCTGCGGCTCAGAGCCACGCCACTGTTCCAACTAGCCAGCCCGCGCTGTTCACCTGCCTCCTTTCCCATGGGAGCCCCAAGGGAGGCTGTGGCCTAAGCACTCCGACTCCCGGCTTCTGCCCCCCGGCACCCCTGCGGCTTCCCCACGCGGCCCTGCATGAGGACTGTCCCGTCTCCGGGACCTGTGAGTGTGGCACCTTTCCTTGAGCCTCTCCTGTGTCTCCGCTTAGGGCTGCACCTCAATGACCACCTCATAAAAGAACATAAAACATCTCACGGAATGCACCCTTGGCCAGTCAGACTTGAAGATGGCTTGTTCTGCGTGAACCCCGTCCCTCCGCCGCCCCTGCCCACCCAGCACCTGCTCTCATGGTGCCTGCCTTGCTGAATAACTCGGTGATCCTTGAAGCCCCCTCCTCCCTGCCGTCTGCCACTGGACGCCAGGTCTTGCCACAACTGAGAAACTGCTACCGACCAGACCCCTCTGCGTCCCACGGCGCTCCAGCCTCTCACCAGCTGCTGCCTGGAAGACACCAGGCCTGTCCCAGTCCTGTGGGCCTCAGCTGGTTTGCAACAGTTTTCACTGTTTGATACAGAATGAAAAACAGAAAGCCTGACTCCTTAACAAAGTAAACCTGTATTTTGAGATTATAAAACTTTTCAATGTTACAAGAATCATTATTTGCAGAACTGTGGTAACAGCAGAGGGAGAGGGGATTCACCTTATCTATACTTTACTTAGATGGGTAAAGGCTGCCCCACACGACATAAACCCCAGACTGTCTGCACGTGATGCCCTGGGAGCCCCTGACATGGGCTCCTCGGCTGTCCAGCTGCCCCCTTCGCAGCCTCTGGCCTTTGCTGCAGACTCACTTTTCCGAAGCGCAGATATCTGTGTATTTCTCTCATCTCACTCCAAGACCTCCAGGGGCCCCAGGCACCTGCCACTCCCCAGGCTGCTCCTACGGCGTGCCTCCAGGTCCCCCCAGTCCTCCCCGCTGCCTGCCCGAGCCCACCTCCACCACCCGGACACTGTGTCTTTCTCCTAACACACCTTCCCACCTTAATCCTCCACACGTTCTTGTGCTCACAGTCCTTCACCGGATAAAGTCCCACTCAGCCTGCCAGACTGAGCCGGCAGCACCCACATCGCTTCCTGGCCTGCAGAGGTTGGGTGCCCTGACCCACCACCCTGCACTCAGTGTCCTCTGGGCCTATGGTCATCCAGATCGCTCCTGCGAGCAGTTGGTGGGCACCTATGGGGGCCAGCGACAGTCTCTGGCGGACCAGAAATCAGTTCCTAGAAGCGTCTTCAGGAAGAAGTGGCTCCTCTCTCCTAAGTCAAATGCTTGGATAACACACGACCAGGAAAGAGGGAACCAGAGGGAGACCCCACCTTGCCAAGGCTTTTTTCCAAACAAGAACCGGCAAGACAGGAGAGCCAGAGGTGGCTTCTGTATGTTCTACTTCCAACCACAGAATGGGTGAGTAACTGTGTGGACCATAAAATCCCATCAAACATGTGGGACAAGTTTTTCTAGCAGGATTCAAAAAAAGGACAGCATTCATCCAAAAGAAATCCATAGGAAAAAAACAGCAAGATACTAAATACAAACACAATCATATCAGTAAGTGCACTAAATGCAAATTGATTAATAATTTCAATTAAACAAAATAATGTGCAAGCATCTTCGGGAATAAAAAGCCTGTTATTCACCTGTAAGCAAAATAATAATTTTGAATGAAGACAGAAATGGTCAGAGTGGATTTTAGGAAGCACGAACCAACTGTGTGCTGAGCTCAAAGGCTCACTTTAAATAGAGACCCAGGTGACAAGACTGGAGGACCCCCACGCGCTCGCTAACCGGGCGCCTCGGTCCCACTGCGGTGCCCGTCTGCTCGGGCGCCAGGGAGATGCCCTCTTCACGAAACACGCTGGGAGAGACCTCCTTCCTCCACTCGCGTTTACTCAGGGTTGGTCTTACTTAGCCCTAAAACGTGTGACGGAATTCACAATTACGGTGTTCCGAATTATGAACCCCGTTTCTTTGGTGTTTTCTACTTGCTTCCCCGCCGGGCGTCTGCCTCGCTGCAGGAATCTGGCCACTTTGCCCAGACGGCCGAGGCTCCGCCCCGCAGCCCCGGTACCGCCCGGCGGGGTCTGTGCCGGCGCCTCGCCCCAGATCGGTGTCGCCCGTCCTCCTCCTCTGTTTCCTTCATCAGGGCAACGAAAGGTCTGTTAACCTTCCTGGTCTGCTAAGGAAACAGCTGTCAATTTAATTTTTTTCTCCGTTATTTGTCCATCTTCTATTTTGCTGATTCCCTTTTTTGTCTTTGTGGTTCCCTCCCATGCACCCTCTGGGTTAATCTGTACTGTTTCCAGCTCCCTAAGAGTGAAGCTCAGATCGCGGACTCTCAGACCTCCCCTCTCTTCTATGATGAGCATTCAAAGCTACACACTTCCTCCGAGCACTGCTTTAGCTGTATCCCAGACTCTGGTAGTTCTAATTTCCCTTGTGATGTTTTTCTTTGACATGTAGGCTATTTAGAAGTATAATGTTTACATTTCTAATTATTTTGGGACTGCCTAAATATCTATGTTAATGATATGTAATTTTTGTTTCGCTCAGAGAGCAGCCTCATGGGATTTCACTTTTACTGGCATTTGTTTTATGGCCTAGGAGTCGATAAACTTTTTCTGTGAAGAGTTGAACAGTAACTATTCTCACATCGTAGGCCACGCGAGGTCTCTGTTGCGTGTTCCCTTCCTTCTTCTTCCTGACAGCCCTTTAGACACATAAAAACCGTTCTGGTTGCGGGCCGGGTGGGGGGCACGGGCCGCAATGTGGACGGGACCACGGTCGTGACCAGAGCTGCTGCCCGACATGAACTCGCTGGAGCAGGGAGGACACTTACAACCTGCCACTCGACGTTGGAGAACGCTGCTTTTAGCGGTAGCTGTGAGCGCTGCCACGGGGGCCCGAACTGGTGAACAAATCCTGAGACGGAAGACGAGTCCTTCACGGCGTTACGGAATCACCCGCTCGTCACAGTAGCTGCGTCGCTCTAACAGGCTCGTTCTCTGCCGGAGCACACGGGAGCAGCTGCACCACCGATCCCAGCCGCTCGGCGTCGAACTGTACTAGCAGAGCCGTGCCTTCTGACAGGACAGGAAAACTCACCTGAAACCTAGGCCTCATGCTCAGTGACAGTCTGCACTCAGCGTTACGGGACCTACAGCAGCCTTCTTCCAGCAAGCCTTCGTACGGCAGAAAGCCACACGGGACCCCTCCTACGGCCGGACGTGTGACAGCCGCGGCGGCTGACGAGAGGTGTGCGGCATTCACCCGGAGCGGTGGGGTGGGGCGCACGTCATCGGCGCTTTGGCACCTTTGGTCATCTGTGCTTCGGTGTTGTGTCACTTTGGTACTTTAGGTCCTGCAAACGTTTTTGCAGATGAAGTAGATATATTACTGAGTTAAACTTAGACGCAGAACCTCATGCAGGTTTTAGAACGGATCTTTGCAAACTACTATAAACAGCGAATCAGGGCCGGCGTGAAAGAGGACGGGGTCTCCCGCGCCGGCGTGTCGGGAGCCTCTGCGCGGCGTCCCCACAGCTCCGGGACCGGCCGCCGTGCGCGGCTGCGCCTGCGCTCTCACAGTCCTCGCTCAATCGCGACACAGGGAAAACGTCAGACTGAGCGTGGACTAAGGGAAACTCATCTCCCTGGTGATGTGAGGGATGTTCTGAGAAACAATTTTTGTTAAACAAGACAGTGAGCTTCAGTTACTATTGTGATGTTTTCCTGTTCATCGTTTTCATTTAGTGTTAAATTTAGTTTATATATTTTTAAAAAGGATTTTAAAAACACTGCAATGGCTTCTGAATACACAAGACTAGCTGCAGAGTGGGTACTGTCCGGGATGCGACAGTCATTGCTTTACACGACTGGCCTTTCTGCTGTGGCGGACGTGCTGGCGCACGGGCGTGACTGACCAGCCGCTCCCGCGCCAGAAGCCGGGAGCAGTGCCGCGCCCTCCTCTGCAGATCTGTCCAGAGAGCCGCATCACGGACGTGCCGTGTGCGCGCATCAGCCGCATGTACCACAACAGCCCTTAAAATTAAACGACTGGGATTGTCGTAAATAATTTAAAGAACTGGAGGTGACTTTGACCTGTTTATTAGAAACTTCTCAAAAGGTTTAAATTATTTTATGAGCAATCTTTAAATTCATTTAACATAAAGCTGATAATTCAATAACAGGACAAAAACTTTTTAACAAAGCTGCCATTTACTTAAATGTCTTCATCTTGGCTTTCATGTGTATAAATGTGTATTTATTCATGTGTATTTATTCTTTGAACTGTAGCAATAAAACCCTCTGTTTTGAAAAAAGAAAGAAAAAAGACATAACCATTTTGAGTCTGCAAGCTGTACAAAATAAAGCAATGGGCTAGGTTTCCCCGCGGACTGCAGTTCGCTCACCAATGGCCTTGCCTGGGAGACGCTCTACCCTGGCGAATGTGGCATGTGTGCTGAACGACAGGTTTTACTCTGCTGCTGTCTGGCGGGTCAATTAAGGTGGTTGACAGTGACAACGATGACCCATAGAATCAACTGACAACTGACTGTGTGTCTACCTGTTATGTCAAAAAGACAGAGAAGCGTCGCAACCTTAAACTATAGCTATGAATTTATGTGTCCTTTTGATTGTGTAAGGTTTTTTCCCATGTATTTTGAATTTCCTATGTGGACACATATTTAGAATTTATGTCTTCTTGAAATACCTCTTTGATCATTTTGAAATGTCCCTCACTATCTCTGGCAAGACAGGCGCACCGTGCTTCATGGCTTGGCAGACGCTGCGTTGTGCACAGACTGAGGGTCAGTGGCGACCCCGGGCCCAGCACGTCCAGCGGCACCGTTCCTCCCACAGCCTGAGCTGACTCTGACTCCGCGCCACACTCCGGTGACTCAACACTTCACACCCTGTCATTATCCCACTCGCTACGGGGACCTGTGATCAGCGACCGCCGACGCTACCGCTGCACCTGCTTTAGGGCAGCGGTCCCCAACCTGCGTGGCCCCAGGGACCGGGCTCCTGTGAGAATCTGCGGCCTGGGGACCTGCGGCGGAGCTGAGGGGTGAGGCCAGCACTGGGGTGCTTCGCTCGCTCGCCTGCCGCTCGCCTCCTGCTGTGCAGCCCGGTTCCCAACAGGCCACGGATCGGTACCAGACCGCAGCCTGGAGGTCGGGGACCCTGGCACTAGGGCACCGCAAACCGCGCCCACAGAAGACGGCGAACTTAACCAGTAAACGCGGGGCGTGTCCTGGCGGCTCCACCGACCGGCTGTCCCCCTTTGTCCCCCTCTCCTCGGGCCGCCCTGTTCCCTGAGACACAGCACTGAACCTGGGCCAGCGAACAACCCCACAGCGGCTTCTCGGGGCTCGCGTGAAAGGCAGAGTCCCGGGTCCCCCACTCTAAATCGAAAGCGAGACACGACTCGGCTCGGGGGCGGGGGGCGGGGACAGGGGGTACTGAAAGCCGGGACAGGCGAAGGCTCGGCTTCTGGCGAGGACGGCCGTGCTGCGGACGCGGCGGGAAGCTCCTGCGGGAAACGACGCGCGTGGCTCCAGGGGCCGCGCGGCCGCCGTGCGGAAGGTCCGACGCCAGAGCCTCGTCCCGCCGAGGCCCACACGCGCCTCGGCTCCGAGGCCGAGAGGTGAGGCGGCTACAGAGGAAGGCGAGGCCGGCGGAGCCGGGTCCACGGGGTCCACGGGGGAAGCCGTCTGCGTGACGGCGACGGCGGGTGCGGCCGCACGTGCTGAGGGAGACGCTGCGGCACGCCGCCCGGAAGGGCCAGCCGGACGCCTCAGGGGGGTGGCCGCGCTGAACGACAGATTCTCAGCGCAGGAAAAGCAGCCCTTACCGCAGAGATGCCACCTGGACTTTCCCGGCCAGAGGGGGCCGGTGCCTGGCTTCGACGCCCCCGAGGACGGGCTGACGCGCGTGCCGGGGCGAGCGCAGCCGGCGGCTTCGGGTTGAAGCCAGTGCTCACTCGCCACCTGCCCGTCCTGAGGTCCTCACGAACCCCGCTCGATCCGCTCCGCTGAGCTCTGCTAACGGGACGCGCCTGACGGCGGCGCATCTGCCCACGACGTGCTTCGCTGACGCTCGGAAAGAGATTCCTTTCAAAATGCGACTGCTCGCCGACGAGGCGCCCGGCCCCCCAAGAGCTCTGATGGGGACGGACGTGCCGAACGTCATCTTCACGCCCGCGAACACAGCGCCCGCTCTGCAGCCCCTGGACCACAGAGTGACTTGGGCTCAGAGATCTTCCTTCCTGCTTGAGAGACGCATTTCGCGAGGCCAGAGCTGCCGCGGACCGCGGTTCCTCTGATGGCGCCGGGCCCGGCGAGTGGGAACCCTTCCGGAGAGGATCCTGCACTCTAGATGGCATTAAAACGTTCGCGACTCAGGGACGCGGCCAAAACATCGACACTGACGGGAGCTGGGAAGAAGCCGACTGCCACCTCCTCGGACGACCGAGGGTCTGAGATCAGTGGAGAAAGTCGCTGCACACGGGGCGGAAACAAAGAGCAGGTGAGTCGGCAGCGGAGCCTGAAGATGCGACCGGGCCGGGGCCGCCCCGCGACAGAGCTGGGGCGGGGAGGAGCGGCTGCTTGTGCCGCGCGAGGAGTGCCGAGACAGGAGCCCCTCCCGGCGAAGATGCCGGCGCGATGCCGAAAGGACCGCCACGGGCCGAGGCTGCCCGTGCGAGCGGGCGGCTCCCTGCGCCGCGGACGCGCTGCTGCGGGGCAAGCGCGGCCGCCCGGCGCCGCGGGCCACGGGAAGGCCTCCCGACGCGGCAGACTTCACCGCTGCGGTCGGCGCCCTGCCACAGCCACCCGGCCTTCGGCGACCGCCGCCCCGCCAGGCCGCCGTCACGTCGCGGACACCGAGGCAAAAAGACGACGACTCGCTCGAGACTCGGAAGATGGTTGGCGTTTTTTACCAATACAGTATTTTTTCATTAAGGTACAGACGGTGTTTGTTCGGACACAACACACATATAACGGACTACGGTGCAGTGTGAACGCGACGTCTCCACGCGGCGGGAAACCAAAACACGCGTGCGCCTCCCGTGGCCGCGACGGCCCGTGCGCGGCAGCGTCTGGAACGAGGCAGCGTCGCCGAGGCCCACCCGCCCACCCGTGCACTGTCTTGCCCTCTGCGTTGTCTGACATGGAGTGAGCAGACCATTCCTGTGGCTCACATGTAGTATGCCAGTTAACATTGTTTCACTGTCAACTTATTGTCTCTTTAAAGTGTTTCTTTTGTGAACAGCTATTCTCTGTCTTTTAATTAAAATATTTAGACCATTTACACTTAATTATTAATACAGTTGGGTTTGAGTAATTTGAAAAAATACAACACCCTTTCACGATAAAAACACTCAATAAATTAGCAATAGAAGGGAACTTCTTGAACCTGACAAAGGGCAGCTAGTGAAAACCTCACAGCGATTGGCACACCTAATGGAGAAAAGACTGCGTGCTTTCCTCCCGAGACTGGGGAGGGCACTCCTGCCAGCGTGAGAGGGGTGGTGGAGAAGGTCCTGGTAGTACCATCGGACAAGAAAAACAAATAAAAATACATACCGACTGAAAAGGGTCAGTAAAACTGTCTTTACTCACCGATGACATGATTATGTAAGCAGAAATGCCCACGAAATCTTTTAAAGACAAAAACTACCAGAATTAGTGAGAATGAACTCAGTAAGCTTACCACGTACAAGGTCAAGCTCCAAAGAGTAACTGTGTTTCTATATACTAGCGATGAACAAGTGGGAAATTAAACTTTTTAAAATTCTACTTAAGATAACGTCCAAAAACATGAAATACTTCAGGATACTTTAATAAAGTATGTGCAAGACCCATGCAATGAAAACTACAAAATACTGTTGAGAGGAATTTAAATAAACAGAGAGACATACTACGTTCATGAATTGGAAAACGGAGTGCTAAGACATCAATTTTCCATAAACTGATCTATTAAATACAATGCAATCCCAACCAATTCCTAGGAGATTTTTAAAAATAGAAACTGACAAGCTGATGCTAAAACGTACATGGAAATGCAAAAAGCCTAGGACACTCAAAGCAATTCTGAAAAAGAGGATTAACATGAAGTACTAACCCTGTGACCGCTGGGGGGACTGAGGGAGCCCGGCTCTTTCCGCCAATGCGGTAAAGACCTACAGATGAGCAAAATTTAGGAAAAGTAAGATTTAATAAAGTACGTTATTAAGGGAAATGGGCTACGCCAGAGTCAGCCGCAGCACCGCCGAAGTGGGGAAGTCCGCATTACACTTGGGCCATGATGGGAGGTTACAGGGTGATTCTAGATGACTGGCATGTGAGATCATTTTGATTGACAGTTGGCTGTTACACAATCTATACTCAACTGCGCACGTCCCTACCCAGATTTCAGTCTGTTATAATTGGATTCATGACCTTTTGGGCACGTGTACGATATTGTAATGATGGTATGATGAGGCAGAGGTGAAAGGTCAGAATAGTCTTCACTGCGCATGTGTTTGCAGCCAGCCTAAACCGGCTGCTGTGTTATGGCCATTCACCTCCTTGTACTGCGGGATGTAGGCATCTTTAAGTGAAGAATGGGTGTTTCTGGAAGGTCCTCGGGGAGACCTCTGGTTGGGCCATCGTTCTTCTCACTCCTGTAGTTACAAACCTGGGCCTTTGCTCCCTCCTCGCACAGCTTCCTAACTGACCAACACCACCGCCTGATTTCAAGACTCAGTATAAAGCCGTATTAATCAAGACAGTGCGTTCTAGCATCTCACCAGAACGAAATCAAGAGTCCAGAAAAGGACCAGCACATAAATGGTCGACTGACTTTCAATAAATGTACCAAAGCAATCCAATGGGGAAAGTACAATCCTTTTCACCAAGTGGTGCTGAAAAATTAAATATCTATCTATAAATAAAATAAACCTCAACCCTTACCCATACCACGCACAGATCACAGGCTTAACCATAAATAAGCTAAAACTGAAATGTCTAGAAGAACACTTAAGAAAAACTCTTTGTGAACTTCAGGTGGAGAGACACAAGAAAACACAACAATTTTTTTTAAACTGATAAAGAAGACTGCATCAAAACTGAAACATCTGCTCACTGAATGATATCATTAAAAAAATAGATACAGCACAGATTGGGAGAAAATATTTGCTACCTGTAATGTATCTATTTTCTGGATAACATTCGTATCCAGAACATATGAAGAATTTTCGTAATGCAATAAAAAAAAATACTCACTTTTTAAAAGCGGGCAAAAGATTTGGACACTTCCTAAAAGAAAATATATGGACAGCACACAGTGAGCTCATAGAAAGATGATCAACATCGTTATCCAGGAAACACAAATTAGGACCACAGTGCGGTCCCTCTGCACGCCACTAGAAAGGCCCAGTGAAAAGGCCGTGTGCTGACGTGGGCACTGGACTGCCCCTCCCACACTCGCACAGCTGCTCTGGAAAAGTCTTCGCGTTTCTCATGAAGGGCACACACTTGCCAAGGACCCAGCAACTCCAATCCCGGGCATCACCCTAGAGAAATGAAATCACTGCTACACAAAAACTTCTGGTAAATGAATGTTCACAGCCGCCTTATTCACCACCAGACAAACCCTGGACACAGCCCGAGTGTCTATCAGATAGACGAACAGATAAAGAGATAAACGAGCTACGGAGTCACCAAGCCCGCGGCCCGCAGAGGAAGCCAGCACAACACAGGTGGCCTCGTGGGCACGCTGAGCAAGCGGAGCTGGTCACAAGAGTAAAACTGAATAATCCCAATTACGTGAAATTTTAAACGAGGCTGAGCAAAGCTGTGGTGACACACACTAGTGGCCATTATGGTCGAGGGCGGCAGGAGGGAGCGACTGCAAAGTGACCTGAGGGAGTGAGGGCGATGCGAATGCCCTGCCTCTTGGTTGTGGTGGCAGATTCGGTAAGATGTGCAGAACCAGAAACAAAATGCGTCCATTTATTCCATGCAAATTATACCTCAGCAACTTCTATAAAAAACATGGTAAACAACAAAGACAGAGGTGAAGAAATCAGCAAAACAATGAAGGCTAACTAACTGCGAGGAACAGCTACAAAACTAAGATACGGAAAGAATTCATGAATTTGGAGAGACTTAGTGCAAAATCACTGGCAGTTTAAAATCTACGTTTTCAATAACAACGAAGGGGAACACGGACCCGCTGGCCCGGCCCGCCCAGCGCGCCTGGCCCACCTTCGGGCCGCTCTGCAGACTGACCAGCAGTCCTCACACCTGCTGGCCTCGCCCGCCCCGCCACTCCCGGTCAGGATTCTGCCATCCAGGTCACTGCTCTTAACGAGCTCTCAGTTCTCTATTAATGTCATAAGGAATGCTAACAGCTTTAAATCGCTGATCAGAGTTTTCAACTAGAGCCAAGGTCAGAGCTCTGCAGCATGTCCTGCGGCTGCCCCAGCCTGCCGCACGGAGCACCTGGGCGGGGTGCCCCCACACCGCACCACGCCCCCCGGGGTCCTGTTAGAAGGAGCTGAGATGCTGTTAAGCTTAAAAAGTCAGAATGAGAAATACCCGTGACTAAGGATCTTAATTTGAGGGGACTCACCATAAACACATAAATACGATGTGTGACTTTTAACCAGGGATAAAACAAAAACAATGTATCCAATGCAAATAGAGAGATAAAGGAGAAATGAACAAAAACAAAAGATAAAGTATTAGTAAACATAAAATGACAAAATATAGAAATTAGTAATAATATAATAATTTCAATACCTGTACATGGGATAAATTAATCAATGAAAAGAGAGTTCTAATTTTTAAAAAAACATCCAACAATTTGTTTACTACAAAAAACAAACTTTAAAAAAATCAAGAAAGGTTGAAATAAAAAGACTGAAACACATACATGGCAAACGAATGAAAAGAAAGTGTGAGCTACAATCTTAACATCTGACAAACCAAAAGTTAAAAGACAAAACGAGAGGCAAGGAAGGGTGTTATAAACAGAGAAAAGGAACGAGGACACGATGGCACGGCCGTCATAGACGTGCACGGGCCCTCGCACGCCCTTCAGCCTCTGGAAGCTCCACTGCAGCACCTGACGGAGATCCAGAGACGGAACCTGCCTTGGCCCTGGGCACTTCCCCAGAGAAATGAAACCTAAGTTTCTGTCAAACCCTCCACATGAACGCTCATGCCAGCTTATCTGGAACGATGAGAAACCAGAATCGGTCCGGCCTCGCGCTGGCACGTGGATCCTTAGGGGAACTGCCCCCCGCCAGGACGCTGCTCACAGTGCAGAGGTACAAGCCCCGATCCGCGCGCCAATGCGGGCCCCTGGGAGTTACTGCTGAGCAGCACAAGCCAATCCCGGGATTCCAGGCTGCATTATCACATAAATAACGTTTCTGAAACGACAAATTGGAGAAACGAAGGACAAATCACTGGCTGCCAGTGCTTAGGGATGAGGAGGGCGGCAGGCGGCAGGAGGGACGGGAGTGTGGTTTCAAAAGGGTGACTTGAGAACCCTCGCGGCTTGGGAACTGCTGAGCTCCTTGACTGTGATGGTGGATACAGCACGCACAGATGACGAACTGTACAGAACTGTGCGCGTGCACACAAACACACGTGCACACACACACGCGCGCCAACAAAACTGGGAAATTATGAATAAGATCGATGGATTGTATCACTGTCACTGTATCAATGTCAATTCCTGGCTGTGACATTCTATAGTAATTTTGCAAAATGTTACCGATGGGGGAAACTGGAAAAGTGTACAAGACCTCTCTCTGTAATAGTTCTTACATTTGCAATGTTAAAAAAAATGTGAATGCTATTAATAGCTCAAGCTATTAGAAAAGATATAAATTTCTACACCCAAAGGACAATACAAATTCTTGTTGAACATACCATGTGACATTGACAAATATAAACCACATATTAAATCGAAAAAGGAAGTCTCGGCATACTCTAAAGGACTGTTACCTTACAGACTGCTTTCCAGACACAATGAAGTATAGAAATGTCTAAAGGAGTTTTTAAAATCTTATATGCCAACTGACAAGCTGATCCTAAGACCCATATGAAAATGCAAGAGACCCAGAATAGACAAAACAATCTTGAAAAGGGACAAAGATGAAGGACTCACACTTTCCAATTTCAAAATTTACTACGAAGCTAGAGTGATCAAGCCAGTGTGGTTGCGGCATAAGGAACATACCAGTGGAACAGAACTGAGAGTCAAGAAATAAACCCTCACATTTCCAGTCAACTGACTTTGACAATAGTCTTTTCAACATATGATCCTGGAATAGCTAGATATCCTCATGAAAAGAAAAATGTAGATCCTTACCTCACACTATATATAAAGATCTATTCAAAATGAATCCAAGACCTAAATTGAAGAACTTAAACTATAAAATTCTTAGAATAAAATGTAGAGGCAAATTATGACCTCGGATTTGGTGATGGTTTCTTAAATATGACACTAAAAGTCAAAAAAGCGAAATAAATTGGATGGCACTCAAAAAAAAAGCTTTTGTGTTTCAAATGACATCTTTAAAAAAGTATAAAGATGACCGACACATTGGGAGGAATTTTTACATAGGAAAAGTTTTTCAAATCATATATCTGATAAAAAAAAAAATTGTATCTAAAATGTACAAGGAACTCTTGCAACTCAATAAAAGACAAATTTTAAAATGAGCAAAGGGTTTGAGTAGACATTTCTCCAAATGGCCAATAAGCATATGAGAAGATGCTCAGCGTCCTCAGCCATCGAGGGGACAAAGGTCATAACCATAACCAGACACCACTTCACACCCAGGAGGACGGCGAGAACCAAAGAGACTGATAATAACGAATGTTAGTGAAGATGTGGACAAATTGGAACTTTCTTGCATTTAGGTGGGAATGCAAAATGGTGCAGCTGGTTTGAAAAATAGTCTGGCAATTCCTCAAACGATTAAACACAGAGTTACCGTGTAACCTGGCAATTCCTCTCGTAGGCGTACATCCAAGAGAACGATCGCACCTGTCCACACAGGGACCTGCACAGTAATGTTCACCACAGCATTGTTCCTGAAAGCCAAACCACGGACACCACCCGGATGTCTATCAAGGGATGAATGGGTTTAAAAACATGCTCCCTCCTTACGGTGGACCAGTCATCATTCGGCAATCAAAGGAATGAAGAGCTGGTAGGTGCCGGGGGCTGACGGGCCCGGAAAGCGAGAGGGCTCCGGCAGAAGTCCGCGTGCACGTGGTGCTGTCCCCATGGAACGTCCGGAACGTCCGGGCAAAGCAATGGGGACAGGGCGCCATGGGTGATCGCCCAGGGCAGGGGGATGGAGGGCTGGGGGGACGGGACACAACCCATTACGTGCGGGGTTCCTCTCGGGGAGATGACGGCGCTCCAAAACTGACTGGTGATGGTTGCAACGCCCTGTGACACACGGAAACGCGCTGCGTTGCACACTTTACACAGGTGACGTCATGGTTTGTGAATTACATCTCAAAGCCGTTGAAAGAAGTCCTGTGTGTCTGTAATTAAATAACAACCCTTAAAAAAACACTTAAAGAAGTAATTAAGAAATCTTTACAACTGAATAACGAAAACACTATATGTGAAAATCTGTGAGATAGCTACAAGCAGTACTTTAGAAAAAAATGCATAGTTTTAAATACATTTACCAGGAAATAAAAAATGGTTAAAACTAAACAAACTAAGCAATTAACAAAAGTTAGAAAAGATCACTGAAACAAACCAAGAGAAGCAAAAAGGGTAAATGTAATAACCTGAACCAATAAAATAGGAACTTTAAAAAGTGAGATTTAAGTAAACTAAAAACTAAATACCTAGTCTCATTTCACACCTGCAAGGGGGGCCGGTGCATCGGAAGTGTCTGTGGACAGGCGGCGGGAGGAACCGCACACTCCTGACAGGGGAGAAGGCCACCGTGGGCGCCCACGACAGCACTTCGCGAAATCAGGTACAGCCGTCCACGGGCCCAGCCAGCTCACTGCTCCCCACACATCCCAGGGGAACTGGAGGATTGTGTACGAGGATGAGGTGGCCCGGCGGGAAGGAAACGCGGGGACTATGGCACAGAGAGAGCAAACCAGAGCGCGACACGTGTCTCCACAGGACGGGGCTGAGGCGAAGAAAACCTCAGAAAGAGTCAGGCCCAGAACAGTCCATTTCATGTAAAACACACGCACAGCAGAGGACGCCGCGCACTTACAGGAGCACGGCGCACTGACTGCGCAGGGCGGAGGCGTGAGGCCTGAGGCCAGATCTGCGCTGGGAGCAGGGAGCAGGCGGCGCTCAGGTAAGAGCCAGGGGCCGCCGGCAAGTTCACCGGCAACAGGAGTCCCCCTCAGCAGTGTCCTAGGGGGCTGGGCTTTTGTGTTAAGCTTTTCCGCATTGCTGACGTACCTGGGGGAACCCGCAGTGCACAATGAGCCCGCTCACCTCCCCTCAGGGCATGCCCATCTTCCCTGCCGGCTGTCCCCCGCTCAGGCCACTGGGAAGTACGCCCGGCATGGCCACATGCCTCCGCCCGGGCTGACACCTGTTACCGCTTTGCCACCAGCTCTGTGCACGGCCCTTCCACAGAGCGCTGGGGTTTCCCCCACCGAGCAGCATGGGCAGGGTCTCCTGGGCGGCACTGCTCCAACCCACTGAGGTGACCTCGGCACTGTCCCCCGCTGTCTTGGGGGGCCATTGGTGCTGCTGTGTGATGTCGCACAGCCAACACAGACCTGGGTCCGCACACAGCAGCCGTGACCACGGTTCCCCCACAGCAGGGGTGGGTCGCACGTTTTATGTATTCCATCACAGACCAGACACAGAGCCGTCTCGCATGACAAATAAAACTAAAATTAAACCCAAATGCTAATCACCATATTACTCACTTATTCGTAACCTTTGTAATTTAAAACAATACGCTCAGTCAACATCTACTTATTTACCCCTAAATTATAGAATAGGAAGTTTAGTAAAGATACCTACCCCGCAAAAAAGAGTAAGACACTCAAGGGCTTCTGAGAAACGCCGCATCTGTAGAATCCAGTAAAGCAGCTCACCTACTCAGGGGCCGAGCACCACGGGACCTGTCTTAATAGCTGGCCAGCTCACTAGTTCCAGGACGCTGGGATTCTGCAGGCCAGTCATTCTTCCTCGAATTTAGAAAACTAACAAAGGGTTGCCTACTTCTTAACTTTGTAAAGCAAGGAGTAAAGAGGGAGGGAAAGAGACTAAAAGGAAACACAAAGGTGAGAAGGAAAAGAAAGAATAAACTCTCCTCTGCAATTACCTTAATTTCAGAAAACAATGACTTTAAAATGTCAAAAGATAAAGGAAAGCTATAATCTTAGGATTGAAGATAATGTCTCGCTTTGAAAAACTATATAGCTTTACAAAAAACTCACCTCATCACATTTATTTTGCTCACTTCAGCTGTATTACAGACCAGCATTTGAGAAACTCTATTTACATTACACTGACCCTTGAACTAAAATTCGGTTATTCCTCAAACCACTAATTTGGAGCATCTGCCTCACAAGCTCCCACCGTACATTCTGCCACACCATTAAATCAAGTTTCTGCGTGACATCTGTTTCCATCAGTGACTTGTGTTTTTTAAGAAATACTTAAAAATGATCGTCTCAGTGGCAGCCTTTAAAAAGTTCAGCGCAACGGCACTGGTTTAACTGGCAGCTAATCTCACTGTCAAAGGAATTTTTATAAGCTGGTTCTAGAACTTCTGCTCAGATTGTACGGCATACTTTTTCCCCAAACGTTCCTCATAACCTAGCAACTCCTCACAGCTCCCACAGAAACCCCGCCTCGTCTGAGCTGGCCCGCGCCCACGGGCGAGGCTCCCACTCCGCTTCCTCAGGTGACCCAAAGGCCCGGCGCTGAGAGCATCCGAAGCACAAATCGCCGCTCGTGCCCGTAGTCAGCGTGCTGACCTGAGACGCCGGGACCCCTGCCACGCCTGAAACGCTGTGTGCCCTCCAGTCTACCTAGAACGCGGAGCAAAGAACCACCACCACCTTCCGGACGCCACCCAGCAGCCAGCACGAGGGGCCCGACGCTCTGCTTCTCTAGTTCCTGTGCCAGGCGGCATGATCCTCTAACGAAAGGCAGGTTCCAAAGGGAAATGGTGCCCACACGACCAGTCCCATGAGCAGAGCTCTTCACAGAAAAACAGAGGTCGAGACTGTTGCTAAGAGAAGTCAGAATCTGAAATGCATCTAGTACCAATGTGGCCCCAAATCAGTTGGATTGGGTTCTTTTTTAAGATGTATGATTAAAGTCCACTATGTGACCTGTGGCCAGTTATGTGACCTCTTGTGTCTTGGCTTCCTCACCTGTAAACTGGGAACTGTGAGCATCCCTGTCTCAGAGCTGCTGTGAGTATTAACCGAGTTCCCCCATAAAGAGCCTAGAACTGTGGCTGGCACATTTTTTCCTCAAAGATCCTGACTGCAAAGAAGAGAAGGAAACAGACGAGGTCACCCTGCTGCAGAGGACGGGCACAGCGGTGGCCGGACTGGCATGCACGGCTCCCAAGAGCTGACTGTGCCTCCCCAACCCCGCCTCCGGGGGCATCGGACCAGTTCTTAGGCTGGACGTGACGGACGTATGTGCACCGTGGAAACTGAGACACCACAAACCCGGTTTTCTTATTCCCTGCAAGACCCAGCGGCCAAACGACTACCAGTGCACCCCTGGGATTCTGTCTGCCCCGAAAGCAGCAGTGGCGTGAGTCTGGCGAGCAGAGACTATCGGTACGATTGACCTATCGACAAACCCGACCGCGTCTATACTGGGCACAGTCCACTGTGGGGGTAGAAAGACCCAAAAAAAAGCCTTATTCTAAAAAGGGCGGGAGGATAAACGAAAACACAAAATCAGAAGTGGAAAGAAGAAATGACCACGACCACAGAGGTAACCCGAAGGATTATGAAACAGTAATTTCCACGAGCCGACGCTCACACATTCAAAGCCGCGTGAACCATCCAAGGCCACTGGATGCTTCTGTCCACCAAGCCCTGTGCAGACGCAGGCCTGGCTCCCACTCTGAGGGCTCCACCTGGACGACCATGCGTGGGCTCCTTTAGGACATGGCGCCCCCTCGGCCCCGCGCATCGCTGGGTGGCAGCTCCGGGCCCGACGTGCAGGCCTGACGATGGCACCCTCTGAGGTCTCACCACAGCGACCAGCAGATGCGAGTGCTGAAGTTCCACAGACAGCGGTGCGGGGCGGCGGGCGGGCAGGGCAGGGGCCGCGCAGACAGGGCGCGTGACTCGACAGGCGTGGGGGGGTCCAGCTGTCCCGCTGTCACCCTCCCCTTCTTCGCCAGCAGTAGTTGCAGCTGGGTGCGCAGTGCGTCCTGGAGCCTGACTCTGCCGGCCGCCCCTCGCAGCCAGCTACAGTCACGTGGCTGAGCTCCGGGCAAAGGGGTGAGCACGGACGCGATGCTGGGACCTCGCGGCCCGACTAGGTGTGCGCTCCTGGCCCTCCCGCCTGCTGGGAGGCGGCGAGAGCCAGAGCAAGCACAGCCGGGGAAGGCCACTGCGAAACCGACCGCTCAGAGACAGAGACACGGGCCAGCTCGCTCAGGCCTCCCTCCTCAGGACCCTCTGCCACGGGCTGGACCTTACGCCATCCGAGCAGGTTTCTTAACCTCCCCGAGCTTCAGTGTCCTCACCTGTAAAATGGTCACATTTTCTTCAAAAGGTTGCAGAGCTGTTAAGTAACACACCTGACATATGACAAGTGCTCAACCAATATCTGAACTTAATGAAGAAAAGATGTCACTGACGGGCATTCCAGGCTCAGCGAACGTCCGTGGCCGCCCCCTTCAACACCAGTGTTAGTGCTCAGCCTCTCTTTCCCAGTGGTGGGAAAGCAGGGGCCCATGGGGCTGCTGGTCTTCAGCACAGCAAGGAAGCGGGGGCTAAGAGGGCTGAATGCTGTTCTTCCCCTGCGGGAAGAGGGGCCCGCCGAACCCACCGAGAGCAGAAGTGTGGCCCCCAGGGCAGGCTGGGGCTCCTTCCTGACCACCGTGTACTTACTTACCAGAGAGAAGCGAGCTTTCTCCACCATCATCAGATGCTACTCCTTGACTTGGAGTTGTGTATTGGTGAAAATATGAGTAACTCAAACAACAACAAAACACACACACGAAAAGCTAAATGAGAGTGCAGTCAATCCTTTCCAGAAAACAGCAGAATGAGGCTTCCAAAGAGACCCGTGATGAAAGGGCATGTGATTAACAATGAGACCAGGTAGTCCAAAACACCCAGTCTGACATTTAACCCAAAATGTAAGACGTTCCCTTTGGTTCTTGTTCAAATGACAGATCGCCTTCCACGGTTTTCTACGGCTGGTGTATTTTTTAGGAACAAAGAACAAGCTCGTTTTCTAGTCTGTTTCTCGTCGTTCCAAAGCCTCAAGTCTTGGGGCTCTACTCCTGTTGGTTTTCACGCATGCGCCTTGTTTCCCATGTGCTTGGTCACTTTTGTCTGTGTACTAATCAACATCCTTAAAAGACATGCACGGATTTTTTTCACATTAGGACAAAGCTAACTTCCTCCAGAGAGGTTTTGTTTGTGGGATGCCTAAAGGCATTACCAAACCAGAAAATGTGCAACTGAACTCATGCTTGCCTGCGCTGAACTACCAATGTGAACCTGGACTATAAATTCCGACGGGAGCCACAAATGTCCCCCCCACCCTTTCTTCCTGCTACGTGTAGTAAAGACAATGAGGTGGGGCAAGGACAGACTGAGGCAGGCCTGCTTCCAGTTCACCCTCTCTGAGACACGTACCCACATGCAGTAGAAGGACGGCCTCCTTCAGGCTCTCTGCCTCCTGAGGACTGGAGACTCGAACTGTTCCTACTCCACCAGCCTCTAAAATCCCAGTCACTGAATGCCCTCAGGGAAAGGCAGACTCCATCCTATGGTGCTTAAATTACCTTTCTGGGTTCTTATTGTTATATTTTGGTCTGGAACTTGCTTGCTTCTATTGTCGGTTCTTTGAATTTTATTTTATTTTTTTTAATCACTTATAGCACCCAGTATTCTTAGGCAGTCTCCCATCCAAGTACTAACCAGGCCCAACACTGCTTAGCTTCTGAGATTAGACGGGATCGGGCGTGTTCAGGGTAGCACGGCCCTAGACGATTTTTTTTAATCTAACAATTTTAGTTGCTTTCCGCAACAGGGGAGAGGAACAGAAGATAGTCCAAAAAACCTAGCCCAGCACTTACCAAAAACATAAGACACTGCTGTTTTTCTTGCACAATATACCTGATTCACAACTCTTTACAGTGAAGTCATTCCCTCATCATTCTGAAGAATCATTCTATTCCCTACTGGCTTCTATTCGTGCCAATGAGATGCCTGTTGTCCATCTAGTAAATGCTCCTTTGTGGGTAAGCTAGCTTTTACCTCTAGGTTAAGATCTTTGTCTTTGATGCTATACATTTCAGTGTATGAGTACGTGTTTCTTTTTATACTTCTTGGGACACAGTGTGCTTCTTAAACCTCTGGATTTATATCTTTATTAGTTTCTGAAAAGTCAAAGTTATTAATCCTTTCTGTAACACCCCTCTTCGATTTTCCCTATTTTTCCACTCTGGGATTCGAACTACACATTTTCATTCAATCCTCCATTTTCTCTTAATCTCATTTTCCATTTTCCCTCTCTCAGCGTTGTACACGGAGCAAGTTCAGATACATATTCCAGTTCACTAATTCCATTTTCAGCCATGTTTAATCCATTTAATCCACACAATAGTGTTTTTAATTTCAACATTTTTTTCATTTCTGAAAGTTCTACCTGGATTTTGATACTTAGCTTTTCATTACTAATTTTTACTCTGCTTTGTATTTCCATCACACATTTCACGTATTATTATACGTACTGCATCTGATTACTCAATACGTGCAGGCCTCGAGGCGCCTAATTATGCTACCTCTTCCTCACGACGGTGTGTGCACTGCCTGTGGGCTCGAAGGCTGCTCCCATTTAATCTCTAGGACCCCCGAGTGCCTACGCTGCGCGCGCCTTCTTCTGAAGAGGATTCACGTTTTCCTCAGCAAGGAGCGAAGGCGTGCCAGCCCAAGTCCCATTGCTCCTTTTTCTTTTATTTCTCTTTCAGCCTCTGGAGAGTTATCTGGGTTGCAAGGCAAGAGCTCTTCAGGCACGTCCCGTGCAAGCCCCCCCTCCCTGGCCAATCGTCAGCATGGCGTGCGTTCTGGATGGCGACCACGACACTGCCTCGCTACACGTGCTCAACTGTCCCCATTTTGTCTGGACTCCACTTTGGCTTGGAGAGACCCAGTCAGTGTTCCACAACGCAGCACCTCAAAACCAGACTCAGGGGATCAAAACACAAACAAAAGACAACGGACTACAGGCACCCTTCGAAACTAAATTTTTGCTGTCATCCACCTTTGAACTTCCACTCATACAGTATATTTGCACAAATTACACAGTACAGCAGAATCAAAAAGAAAACTATCTTACCTTCTGTGGAAATTTCTTGTTTAAATTTTATATTCAGGCAAAATATGAAAACATTTGGGGTTTTTTCTTGGAGTATATGCAACTTTAAGAAAACTTTTTTCATTCAGTATAAGATTTATAATTTCTTCACCTGAAAAATAAAAGGGAAAAAACTTATTAAGTTCTGCCTTTGTGAAGGTAACTTAACAAAATGGTAGAGAAAAGGGAAACAAAAATCAGTTCCTTTACTTATTAGTATTAAAATGATCAGAACATTTCATGATTAAGGAATGAAAACTTTGCTTTTCTGGAGACCGGGACCAACAATATACACCCTTCTGCATCTGGTTAACCAGCTCGGTGGTCAGGACACCACACAAAAGACTTCGGGGACGTGAGAAGGGCCTCCACGAAGTTGTCCGGTTCCAAACTACACACTATAACCTCGGGAAAGGCATATCCCTGGTCACACGGTGACTGGTCACAAGGTGACTGATAATCCGTCACAACTTCTGGAAGAAAAGTACCTAAAAGTGTTCCAGCTGTGATCTCTAAGCACCATTTCCAAACGAAATGGTCAAAGTGGTCAGTATTCCTTGGTACATGACTGACGCTGAGGTCTACAGCAAAATCATGGACAGGTGAAGCCTGGGGCTGACCAGTCACACTGTATTTGCATGAAATCATGATTTTACCTTTGAAAATTATATGTTAGCAATAGAAAGGGGTACTGTTCTAGATTATAAAAGACTTACGACGCATAATTATCAAAAGTAATATTTAGATCTTGTTTGGTTCCAATTAGAACAAATCAACTGGAAAACATGTTTGAAGGTATTGGGGAAACCCGAATATAAACGGGTATTAGATGACATAAGAAATCACCATGCATTCTCTCAGTTGTGATAATGAAATGGTAGCTGTGTATTCAAAAACGAAAAACTTCCCATTATTAGAAAAAGTGAAGTGTTCACGGCGAAATGACTTTCTTTCTGGGGTTTGCTTCAAAAATACTCCATCAAAAAAACAACAACCAAACGAATTTTAAAAGTGAGAGGGAAAGGGACAGATGAAGAAAACTGGCAAAATGCTGCTCACTGTGGGAGCTGGGCGATGCGTACATGGGTGTTTATTATAATGCTTTCTCTCTATGTTTGTGTGTTTTTAAATTTCATATAAAAATCAAACAAAAAAAGGCAATAAAAGTTGGGCTGGTAAACCAGGAATAAGTCAACACTGTCACCTTCCAAAGCAGGTAAACTTGTCACATCCAACATTTCATAATGCAAATTAAGCTAAATAATTCAAAATAGCTTTCTAGCACTTTATACACAGTTTTCAAACGAGGGCATATTTCTATGAGGCTGACCTCAGGCCTGTTTCCTCCACCTTTGAACCAAGGCTTTGATGGCAGAGAGACAGACATGTCCTTGGCACACTCCACTCAGCAGGAGCTGGAGGAACAGTGGGCCTGTGGCCTCGAAACGCAGGGACCTGGGAAGGCCATGCAGCCAGGGAATGAGTGATGCCCCCTCAGTAACAAGCGCGTATCCTGAGCACCCCACGCGCGTTCCCTGGCAATGTCACCCTGTCCCGCACCCTTCCGCTGCAGGACACAAGCCTTCTATCACCTGCGTCCTCCAGCCAGACCCTGTCGTCACTAATGGCGGGTCTGTCTGCTTACCATGCCCTCAGGATCTCACTCCCAGCCCTGCGTTTTCCTACAGGACCCTTCTCCGAAGCCCTATCACCATCTTCTTCCCTAAACACATGAATTCCCTTGATGCTGACCCAGGAAAAGGCCACGTGTGCTCTCCCTCCTAGGCACCGCAACCGGAAGGGGGTGAGTATTCTCATGGGTCCCATGGCTATTTTAGAGGCCACCTTATACCTGTTTTTGATATCTGCACCTGGCCAAGATGAAATAACAGAGAGCAGATTTACCTTCCCACCTGCAACCAAAAAATAAAAGGATAAAATATATGAAACAGTTTTCAAGACGCTGGGTGTCAGCAATGAAGAACAGTGACCCCTGATGGAGGGGAAACAAGACAGGCCCCCAACCCGCCCAGCTGTCTGCCCGAAAAGAAGTTCTGGCCTCCGAGGGGAAGCGGGTGGAGTCCGGCCATCCCCCGAGCTGAAGAAACAGAGCTAGGAGACCCGGGAGGCCAAGGCACTGGCGCTCGGGGCAGAACACGGGAGGGGACAGCGCTGCGCTGAGACGTGCGGCCTCCAGACACGCACTGCGCAGCGCGTGGGTGAGGCGCACAGCGAGCCAGGGGGAGCACCACTCAAAAGGGTCAACGGGAACGATCCTGGGAGCCCACACAGAGCCGGGGACACTATTCCTCTCCCAGTCGCGGTGGAAAACTTCCTGATTCTTGGGGCGAGGGGCAAGTACTCAGAAGACTTCTGCCTCAGGCTGGAGCAAAATTAGCCCTAGTCCAAACAGTACTCTGGTCCCACCTGACAAAGTTTAAAAGCAAGACCCACCAGAATCAAACTGTCCAAGTAATTTAACCACATCCCAGAGTAAAGGTCAACAATGTTTAGAGAAATACAAACATCCCTAGCATCCAACAAGATAAAAGATACAGCATCTTGACATCCTACCAAAATTACGACACATTCAAGGAAGCAGGGAGAGAAAAATCAATCAAAAGCCACCCAGAAACGACACAGGTGATAGAATTCGTAGCCAAGAACATCTAAACAGTTGATACAACTGCACTCCACATCTTCGAAAACCCAGAGGCAAGATTAGACATGTTAAATAGAGACATGAAAGATATACGAAGACCCAAATAGAATCATAAAAATGCTCAATCCAAAAAAGGCAGAAAAAGAGGAAAAGGGAACAAAGACCACACTGTCCTTTCCCTGGACGCCTCCAGACCCGGGCACGTCAAGCGGGGTTTCCGCCCCGACCCCGGCTTTCTGAGCCCCTCCTCACAGGCCCAGCGTCGCAGGGCTGAGGCCTCTGCCGGGAACGTCCTGCCTGCCCAAGTCCAAGATTCAACCACGACCGCATGTGTCGGACACTCCTGCTCCTCTCCACGCTCTCGGGAATCTGTTTACACCTCTGTTTGAGAATCACATTATAATAATCTGGTTCCAAATATTTTTATTTATTTTGAATTATGAAAAAAATATATATATATAAAGGTCCAGAAAAGAGGAAAATACCCACATGTTGAGATTTGATAATTGTTAACATTTGTTCACCTCTTCTACTTAAAAAAAAAAAATTCTAACACGTTGAGAAACCCACCACCGCTAAACTCTTCCCCTCAAAGACAATCGTGAACTTGCAGTCTCCATTTGCACTTCTTTTACTACTTACGTATCCATAAGTAGTGTGTTGCTTTAAGAATATATTTAAATACTTTAAAACATACACATACTTTCTCCAATCGTTGTAAGTTCACTTTAAATATGGTAGGCACTATTCCTTCATAAAAAAAAAAAAAAAAAAAGGTATAGTTGCTCGCTTCCCTACTGAGGTACTCTGAAGACCTTTCTGATTTATCGCCACCACAGACTGGGCTACCTGAACATTCCGCACGTGCGCCCTTTAGCACAGTGTGTTTCTCAGCTTTTTATTCAATGGGGAAGTGCTGGCTCACAGGACAGACACCTCCAAGGTTAGCACGCAGGGCTCAGCCTCCCTTGGGAGTGTCCCACCGCAAGGCAGTGCACTCCTGCACGAGCCCAGGGCACCTGGGGGGGCAGGCAGGTAAGCACCAAGCCGGTTCACCAGGACTGGCCCAGGCCACAAAGTCAATCGATGTCAGTTCTAGATCTTGAACCCAGGTTGGCTGACAGCAGTCATTGTTCTTGGCTTCCACACGACACCAGGTTCTGGCCCAGTCAATAAAGAAAACAGGTATGAAAGGAGATGTAGAGAAACGATGAAGACGGAAGATGACGTGCAGGTGCCGCCCGGGGCTGCACAGCGCAGGGGGCCACCCGGCGCAGCGGGGAACGGGCCGAGGGCTGGGTCTCGTCCTGAGAGTAGATGAGGCCCTGAGGTGCGAGTCTTCGAAATGCAGCAACGGGTTTCTTTGTGGGGCGATGAAATGTGGAGTTAGACTGTGGTGCTGGCGCATAAACTTGGGGATATACTAAAGGCCACAGGCCTGTGCACTTACAAAAAGTGGATTTTATGGTATGTGAATTACATCTTAATGAGAAAAAATGGAGCGCTCGGTGGGCCGACAGGTGGTAGTCAAGTTCCCCAAGAGCTCGGAAAGGTCTGAATGTGGACAGCAACCCAGGGGAGGCCACCCGGCCTGGTCCATGCCGCACGAAGCAGCGAGAGTGGGCGACAGGCAGAGAGTGGGCGACAGGCAGCCGCTCCCGAGGAGCCTGACCCCCGCGGAGAAGACGGGCCCTGGAGGGGCTGCCCTGAGGGCCACGCCCGGCAGCGCGCAGGCCCAGGGCCTCCTCTGCACTGAGGACAGGGCGGCTCCCCGCCCTGGGCCTGCCCCGGGGGGCCTCCTGCAGCCGCAGAGTCACACGGGGAGGACTGGCCTCCCCTCCGGATGCAGCTGCCTGGCCCGGAGCTCAGCCCCGCCTCCACCGACCTCTGCGCCCGCACGTGTGCCTCAGGGTCGTGTGTGTCACACAAGATGTCATATCGATAAACGTTTGTGACGGGGTCGGGTTGCTGCCGCTCGTTCCCAGTCACTGCGCTCCGTGTCCAGGACCTTGGCTGAACGCTGAGTGTAGCCCCGCGGTCCTCCTCGCCCTCCGGGAAGCCCGCTTCCCTCTCTTAGGACAACTGCGACACACTTGAGACGAGCACGGACCCCAGACAGCCCCGGACGTCCAGAAGTGAAGTCTCTGCCCATCCCGCGATTCCTGGCAGGTGGCAGAGGGGCAGGTGCAGATCTGAGCCCCGGTTTCGAGAGTCTCCAGAGCTGCCACTCTCACCCTCTGGGCCCCTGGGACCAATGCATGAAGCAGCCCCCGAGCCCCTGAGGTTCTGAGGGTGACAGGACCATGAGGAGAGGCCCCAACGTCCAGCCAAGGCCCCGCCGTCTGAGGAAGCCAGGCTGCCGGCGTGAGGAGCCGGAGGGGCCATCGCGGCTGAGCCGAGCCGGGACTGCGCTCAACCCAGCCTCGCCACTGAAACAAAGGTTGCGCGTTTGCGCCACTGGTCCCTGGGCTGGTCTTTCAGGAAGCGATCAGTAACTCATGCGACCACCTTGTTCCTTCCACTGTCCTCAGCCCCTGAATCCACACACCGAGCAAGAGGTCTCAGCTGGCCCCTCTGTCGCCTTCCTGCCCTCCCTCGCGTTACTCCTCCCGCCCCCCCCCCCCCCCCCCCCCCCGTCACTCGAGGCCCGCCCCGCCCCCGCCGCCCAGACGCTCCCATCCCCAACACCCCGTCCCGCTTCTCTCCCCACCCTGCCGCCCAACTGCTTTGGTCGAGGAGCCCAGGACCGCCGAGGACTTCCTCTCGGTCTCACCTCGTTCAGCACCCCGAGGCCTCGGGCTCCTCGCCGGCGCGCACACCCCGATGTCCTCCGGCCCCCACGGCCCCCAGGTCCCTCGCTCAGCTCCGCGAGCGGCGCGCCCGGCGTCCAGGCCCGGTCTCCTCTCCCTGCCTCGTGCACACGCGCTGCGGGGCTTGAATCCCGCCCTGCACACTCTGGGGCCAGACACGGGCGAGCAGCCGGGTCAGGCTGGTCATCGTAAACTCGGGGCAAAAGGCAGAAAACAGCAACCGAAGGAGCTGGAGCCCAGCGGAAAGCACGCGAAGCTGGGGGAGCACCGCCCCGGGCAGCGCCCCGGCCGAGGCCCCGCGCCCTGAGCGCCCTGAGCCGGCCTCGCGGTCCGCGGCTCCCCGGGCTCCCCGGTCTCCCGGCGGCAACGGCCGAAACCGAGGGGGAAAGCCCAGCACCCAAGGGAAAATCCCCCGAATCTGTACTAAATCCTTCTCAAATCCTTGGCTGACCCTACAGTGCACGTGGCGGGGCGACACCGCGACACCGTGGAGCGTAAGTCGCGCTCGTACGAACAGCGCCGACCGCGGCGGCCAGGGCCCGGGGCGGGGGGGCAGAAAGAGGCTGGTAAAGGGCGCGGACACCCGGCGAGAGAGGCACGCGGTCTGCGGACCGGATGGAAAGCGTGGGGCCCGCGGCTGACGACACCGCCTCGTACAACTGAAACTCGCTAAGCCTGCGACTCCGGATCCTCACACACAAAGACGCACATGAAGTGATGGGCGCGATGATCAACCGAAGGGAAAGGACCCTTCTGTAACGTATACACATATAAAATTATGACACACTTCAAGTGTCTTACATCCTATCGGTCGATTGTGCCTCAGTGGAGCTGAGAAAGGAGGGAGGCAGGGGAGGAAGGAAGGAAGCAAGCAGCTGCTGCGAGGGGAAGGAGGAGACCGCAGCTAAGCAAAGATTTCAGCAGCCGGCAGCACTGGGGAGGCAGAATCTGGAGTTTGAGTTCTGCCAAATCAGAAGAGCTCTCCATTACAACTCCAGAAGGGCCCTGCCTGAGGGGCAAAAACCATGCTCCAGAACCAAAGGCTATGCTCTAAAATTCTGGGGAAAACCAAAACAGACTCCATAGAAAAGCTTCTCTGGAATTGAGATGATCTCCCAGTAACTTCACAGCTACCCTAACCAAATGTAACACTTTAAGGGAAAATAACCTGAAACAGTCTCTAGAATGCACCATCCACAACGTCCATTACACGATAAAGTGTTACCAGACAGCAAAGCAGAAAAACGTCACGTCACCCATGACTGAAACTGCGGGGTGATATCAAGCAATCTGAAATAGACGTCGCGGGAGTGCCCGGAGAAGAAGGAACATGAGGCAGGGGAAATATTTAAGAGGCAATAGCCAAAAAGTTTCCAAAGGTGATTAAATACATCAATCCAGAGAGCCAAGAAACTAAGTAAACCCCCAAAAGGATACATACGAAAACACCAAACTTAGAAAATTACCATCACACTGAAAGAGAAAAAAAATTAATAGAAATAAGGAGTCTATTTACTTACTAAAAATAAATAAAATACATTACACGAAACAGGAAAAAAGATTATCAGGTGAACAACAGTAAGAGTGACAGCTGACCTCTCAGAAGCAACAACGGAGGCTGAAAGACCATGGGTGGCTTCTTTGAAAGATGTGAAAGGAAACTGGCAACCCAGACTCTTGTCCAGCAAAACGCTTTCCGACACTGAAGAGTGAATAAAGACCCTTTCAGAGAAATGAGAGCTGAAGGGACCTGCCCCCAGCGTCACCGCGATGTAAGAAATGATGACAGGCTTCATGCTGAGGGAAAGGGTCCCATACAGAAACCTGAGCTGCGAAAGGAATGAAGAACTTCCCAGCTCATTGTCTAGGCCAGTATGACTCTAACACCAAAACCAATGATATCACGGGAAAAGAAAGTCATATGCAAATATCTCTTATGAATATAAATGCAAAAACCCTCAACGAAACACTAGCAAAACAAATCCAGCCGCCCTACACCAAGGGGATTTAGCCTAAAAATGCAAGTTGCTCCAACATCTGAAAATCAATTAATATAATACAGCATATTGATAGAATAAAGGACAGAAACCAAATGATCACCTTGAGAGATGCAGAAAAAGCACTGGACAAAATCCAACACCCTTTCAGGGTAAAAACTTGCCACAGAATAGGACTAGAACCCAAGGCCCACGATCACCATTCCCATTCAACATTATACTAGAGGTGCTAGCCAGTCTCAAGAGTGCAAGAAAAATAAAAAGGCATAACAATTGAAGGGGAGCAAAAATAAGACTGTCCTTATTCACAGATAATATGATTAAGTGGACAGAAAATCCAAAGAATGCATACACACACGATGAGAACTGACAAGCGAATTGAGCAAAGCTGCAGGATACATGTTCAGTCCACACGAACCATGTTTTTGTACATTAGCAACAAAAAATTGAAAAAACATTAAATGAAAAAAGTGTACCGTCACTCTGAAAACTACGAAAAACTGGCTGAGAAAAATTGAAGGTTTAAATAAGAGGAGACATATGCCATGAGCGTCTGTCTCAACGTTAATTCAATTCTAAATTTAAGCCATAGATTCGATGTAATCCCAGCCGAACTTCCAGCAAAAACTTCAGTACAAATTGAAGAGCTTATCCTAAAAGTGGCAGGAAATTCTGTAGAAATAAAGGTGAAGGTGTTACACGACTTAATTTCAAGACATACCGTATTAAGTTACAGTAATTAAGACAGTGTGGTGTTGGCACAACATAGAAAAATGACCAAGGGAACATAACAGAAAGCTCAGAAATAAGTCTGCACACACGTTCGATTAATTTATAACAAAGCCTCCAATGCAATTTAACAGTCTTTTCAACAAATGATGCTAGAATAATTATATAAATAACCCCTATGAAGGAAAAAAAGTACCTTGATTCCACCTCGCCCCAAAAATAATGCAAGATGGGTCATTCAAAAGGAAAACCAGTATTTACTTGGAGATGGAGGAGCAGGAAAGGGTGGGAGGCAGGGGTCTCAAAGGGGCAGGAGGAAACTGGGAGAGGATGGATAGGAACACGTCTGACTGCGGAGACAATTTCACATATGCACACATACATTGAAACATCAGATTTTACACTTTAAATGTGTGTACATTATTGTACATTAATTGTATCCTAACAAAGCTGTTAAAAAGGAAAAAGTGAACTATAAACCTGAACACCACTATAAAGCTTCTACAAAAAAAGAGAGAAAAATACTGACAAATTTTTACTTCATCCAAATTAAAATTTTCTGTTCTCAAAATATACCATTAAGAAACAAATAGGCAAACCAAACAGGAAAAAATATTCACCCCTCACTTCTCCTCTGCCTCCCTCGCTATATATGTATACACATACACAAACATCATAAAGGACTCATAACTAGAACATATTTTTAAAAATCCTAAAAATGAGTAATAAAAAGATAAACAATCCAATAAAAAGGGGGCAAAAGACCTGATGCTTCACAAGAGATACACGAAGGGCCAATAAGCACATGAGAAGTCGCTCTCCATCACTATTCATCAGAGAAATGCAAAGTAAAATCACCGTGAGACCCCACTACCACCTGAATGGCTAAAATTACAGACTGACAACACCAAGTGCCGACATGGGTATGGAGAAACTAGAACTCACATGCGTCACTGGTGGGAGTATAAAATGGTACTGGTTTGGAAAACTTTGGCAGCATCTAGAAAATTTAAAACACACATTCATCTTTGACTCAGCAATCTCATTCCTAGATATTTACCCCCCGAAAATAACAGATTTCCGCAAAAGACATGATTAAGAATCTTCGGTGACTTTAGTCACAATAGCCAAAAAGTAAAAGCAATGTCCAAATGTCCATCAATAGGAAAAGAGATAAACAAATTACGATGTTTTCATGCAAAGGCATACTACTCAAATAAAAAGCAGGAACTATGAATACAGACATCGAAATCAATAAATATCAAAACCATTACATTGAGCAAAAGACAAGCACAAAGAGCATATACTTTATGATTCCATTTATATGAAGTTCAAGAACCTACAAAATTAATCTATATTGATAGAAATCAAAACGATGGTTGCCTTGGAATCTTGGAGGGTGGTGTAATAACTGAAAGGGATGCGAGACACTTTTAGGAGTGAAGGAGAGAGTCTGTATCTTGAAATAAGCAATGGACACCAAGGTGTATATATGTGCTAAAATTCATCAAACTTATATACTTAAGATCTGTACAATAAATTGGGTGTAAAACATTTGATAATTTTTAAATGGCGGAGCATTTTTAAAGAAATAAAAGCCTGTCCAACTGCACAGGCTGTGTTACGAAGGAGAGGGCTGCTTGCTGGGCACGGCTATGACACGCTATCCGCGAGGGGGCGGATGGCTGAGGGGCCGGGTGACGGTGAAACTGACTTCACCACACAAACCTTGGTGTTTGGGGAATTCTGAGTTCGGATTAACAGCTGCGTGACGCACCCACTGAAAGCCACAGTGAAACAAACGCACGAGGTCTGGAGTCTGCCCACCTGAGCCGAGTCCCAGCTCTCTCTTTAATTTACTGTGACCTTGCGTGTGTTACTTAATTCGTTTGTGCCTCAGTGTCTCACATATCATTAAGTTGTTTTAAAAATTAATGATTACTGAGTTTGATGTCAAAATGTACAATTTAGCACTGGTTTTGAGTCTCTGGTTTATAAATTCTGCGCAAGTCACACACCCACTTTATGTGAGAATGTTAAATCTTGCAAGGGTACAAGAATAATGAAAAGTAAAGCACTTTTTAAAATAAGAACTGAATAGGATGGTATACGTAACACACTTTAAAAAGTGCCGGGGCTTGTTTTTCTAAATAAAATTTATTGGAATACCTGTGTGCGCACACACAAAAGTGCCTAGTACGTAATAATCAGCTATCAGTGCCGTTTAAAATTTCAAAACAGTATTTTAAAAATTCGGCTTTTCCTTAACCAAAAAAAAAAAAAAAAAATGGTGGCAGGGAAGGCTTTAGTCAACCTGTCTGGGGTACAAACCCTGTCTATTTGTTGCATAGCTCAGTGTCTTCATCTGTAAAACAGGGACATAATAGTTTCTACACCCTAGGGTTCTTGTGAGGATTAAATAACTTGCATAAAGCATTTAATACAGCAGCACACAACGGACGGTCAATCCGCTGCACTGTGTGCGTGTAAACGGCCGTCCCCACAGCTTGCACCGTCTGCCCCGACAGCCGGGCCTCTCCTCTGGGCTCCAGGTTCTTCTGAGAGATACCTTCTCACTAAGGCTCCTTGCACCTGTCAGACTTCTCCCACTACTCTAAGCCAAGAGAAAACCTTCCTGTCCCCCTCCAACCTAGTAATCCCCGCACCTGCCCCCACCCGCCTAGCTTCCCTCTCGCAGGAACGCTGCCTCGGTCGGTCCGCCCCTCTGTCCCATCAGGAAGCCCAGAAAACCGCGGCGTCCTCTCTTCCCCTTACACCCCCTCCTCTAATCCAGGGATCCCCAACCCCCAGGCCGCGGACCGGTACCGCTTCATGGCCTGTTAGGAACCGGGCCGCACGGCAGGCGGTGCGCGGAGGGAGAGCAGAGACGCTCCACCTGTACCTGCGGCCGCTCCCCAGCGCCGCCTCGGGTCATCAGGCACCAGATTCTCGTAGGAGCCCCGGGCCCTGGGGCCGACAAGGTTGGGCACCACTGGTCTGATCCATCCGCGAGCCTCAACGACTCTGCCTCCAAAATCTCCCCGAATCGCCCACCAAGGTCTATACGACGTCAACTACACCCACTCCCAGCACCTCGTCTGGCACCCCCAACTCGATCTGCAGCCCAGGTCCCCTCCTGACTCACCGCCTGCAAGGAACGGCCAATGCTCTAACCTGGGCTCCTGTCTACCCCCTCACCCTGGCCACACGTCAGCCTCATCTAGGTTCCCCGAGGTCCACCTCAGGGCCTTTGCACGTGCTGTGCCCGCAGCGGGGAAGGCTGTCCCCCAAGCTTCTCACGGTTCGCTGCCTCTCGCCTTCCAGAACTCAGCTGACGTGAGAGTTACAGAAGCCAAAAGGGAAGAGAACCCAGCAAGGAAGAGACATGGAGAAGAGGCGAACAGCTGGCAGTGTCAGCGGTGGCCCAGGAACGGAGGCCAAGGGCATGGCAGGAGAAGTTGTGGGGGGAGGTGACAGGTGCGGTGAACGAGCAACAGGCTGGAAAAGGCCACAGAGACGAGACAGGTGGGTACAGCGACAAAATGGGGGAGGGGTGCAGGGAGAGGCCAGACACCAGGCAGAAGCGACGGCCTGGGTGAGCTGGTGGTGACAAGGCGGGGCATCAGCAGCAAACTGGGAGAACCGGGCGGACGGTGCAGGTGGTCGGGCTGCAAGACAGAGTGGCAGGTGGGGTGTGCAGAGGGTGCCACGGTGACAGGCAGGGGGGTACATTAAAGGGGACCAGTAAGGCGCAGGAGGGAAGGGGACAGCTGTGAAGGAAGAGAGGATGGGTACGGAAGGAGAAATGTGAGGGGTAAGGAGGCTGGCCAGGGAAGGTGACAGGATGGGGGGAAGGGACCGGAGACACTTGGAGCTGCAACGGTGGTGGAAAGAGGGGTCGCTGAGGAGACAAAGGGAGTGACGGCGGGGGGCACTGAGGTGAGGAGAGGAGTGGCCCTCGCGGACGGGCAGGAGAGCGCAGCGTGGGGCACTCGGAGCGGCGGCACTGACAGGGCGCGCTGGTGGGAAGGGTCCCCAACAGGGGCTGGGGACGGGAGCGGCGAGGAGGGGCCGGGACGCTGACGGGCTGCGGAGGACTGCCAGAGGGGGCCTTGACGGGCAAGGGGGGCACTGACTGGGTGGGCCCTGCCTTGGGGGCTGAGACGGGGGGGGGGGACACTGGCAGCACAGACGGGGACACCAACGGGGAGGGCACCATGGAAAGAGGGCACTGACGGGGAGGAGGGCCACGTGACCCCGACAGGCCAGGAGGGCACCTGGGGGTCAGTAACGCGGGGGACACTGCCTTGGGAGATCACGAGAGGGGCCTGGGGGGGCGGGGGACAGCAGCGGGAGCGGGTGGCATGGGGACACTGGCGGGGGGACACTGACAGGAGACACGTGACGGGGTGCCGCGGAAGGGAGGCCGCTGACTCGGGGCGGTGCTCACCGACGGCTGGACGCTACCGGGACGCCGCGCGGCGCGGGCTCGGAGGCGCCTACGGGCGGCCGCACTCACCTGCCCCGCGGGCCGGGCGTCGCGGCGGCTCCTGGGAGGCCCGGGTGGCGGCCAGGGCGCTGGCGGAGGCGAAGCCCGGGCGGCCTGCTGCAGACCGAACGCACATGGGCCCGGCCGGGCGCGGCGCCTGCGGACACGGCGCCCACGGACTCGCCTCGGGCCGGCCGGCGGCTCGGGACCGGCTCGGGCCGCGGGCGGCGCTCCGGTCGCTCCAAAATGGCGGCTGCGGCGGCCGGGCGCGCGCACGCCGGGGCGGGGCCTCTGCGAGGGGCGCGCGCGCCGGGGCGGGGCCTCTGCGAGGGGCGCGCGCGCCGGGGGCGGGGGCCGAGTGGTGGGCGGGGTTACGCGTCACGTGGGCGCGCCGGGGCGGGGCCGCGATGCCTGCTGCGGTGCCCGCCCGCGCCTCGGGGCGGGTGGAGGCGGCTCTCTCCTTTTACTTTCTTTCCCCTCCAAGGTATTGCTGAGTTTCTCCACAAGCATAATTAACTTCTTATGGGATAATGCATTTGCGGTAATAAGTTTCCTACTGCAACGTCAGCGACAGAACAACCTCTCCAGCGGCCTGCAAGGACTGAGGCGGGTCACACACCTGGGGCAGGGGTCTGTCTCCCTGTTCTCCGGGGGCCTTCCGCTCTGGCTGAAGGCCTCTCCCACCCGGCAGGCAGCCGGGTGTCCTCTGAACTCTTTGGGCACGTGGCGTGTACATAGCCAGAATAAGAGGGAACCGTGGTCAGCCACCTACGTGCCACGCGCAGGTCCCCTCGACGTCCCGTTTCCTAACTGGACTGGGAGGGCCTGAGCCACAACCACCACACTTACTGTTTTTTCTGGACGCCCCATAGGTGTAATGTATTTTACACTTTAAAATAAGTGCCCATTTACATTGGTTGGAATTGTATGATTCCATTAAACTAATCTCTACAATGAGAATTATTATTTCAGTTGTCAGTGTGAACCGTGGGAAAGTGTTGGAAAATGACATTGAGCACTGAAGGACTATCTACCACTTACCGCCAGCTACCATTTCCTGCCTCGGTGGCAGAAGCGCTGGGGTCGCCTCTGCGAAGGCGGACCCGGGCTTGCCGGTGCCGAGCTTTGTCACGAGAGGGCGCGCGAGCGCTTGTCCCGGGGCTCGCTCTGTGCGCCAGAGGCACCAGCTTCAGGCTGCCGGACTTCGCCGCCACCTGTCCCCAGCACCTAGCAGGGCAGATTTCTGGCAGGTTCTGTAGGGCGAACCTCCGGGAGGCGGGAGTTAAAAAACATGGCTTTCCAACTGAGACGAGAAGCCCCCTGCAAGCAGAGGCCCTGCCCCGCAGAGGCTGGGGCGCTGTGAATTGAGCTGCAGAACTGGGTCTCGGGACCAGCAGGTCTCTTCCTGACAAAGTTTAACATCGGGCCAACTGCGAAAGAGAAACGCTTACAGGTCCGCTATCGCAGAGCAGGCAAAGAGAAAGTGGATTTGGAGCTGAGGCCATAAGTGTAAAATGGCAGAGTCCAATTCTCTGGACGATCAACATGGGTATGCACCTGTTCAAACATACTTGAACTTCCACATAACAATAAAACAACCTATGTTTTAACCTAACAAGATACATCCATCCTTACTGCAAGTGAAGACGATCTCACTCTTTCTCCAAAATGAGCAAATGCACAGGCCCAAGAGTCATTGTGTTTGTCATCGGCTACATTAATTACTTCTCAAACACTGTTCCTGTTTCACTGAATACTCTCTTATCTTAAAACTAAATAGTAAAGTTAACTTCTGACGACTTGCATATTTTAAAAAATGGAAAGGAGAGAGAAGAAAATGGTTTGTATATACAAATAAACACATTATAACATACAGAGCTACTACAAACCCTGTTTCTGTAACTAAGTACCAGATGTGGGCTCCTTAAAAGATTTCCCTTCCAAACTGCCTTGTAGGGTACACGAAATGCCTAAAACAAAACCAAGCTGAATTCAATATTTCTGACACAGAAGGACCAAATAAAATTAATTCTATCACTAAGAATACCAAGTGCAAAATTACTCACCAATAAATACAAAATGCAGGCTGCCTCCGGAGTGCCATTGGAGCAAAGGAACGGCCCTATTCTCTTCGAGAGCCCCCACAATGTGGCAGGGCACAGGCCAGGGCATCGGAAGACCACTGCACCATCAACCCAAGAGGGCGGAGTGGACCATAACCAAATTCCTGAATGTCAGAGACAGAGAGAAAAACCACCCACCATGCAAAGGAGAACGGCGATACATTCAGTGGCTGGCTTCTCATCAAAGATGATAGAGGCCGGAAGACAGTAAAATGGCCATATTTAAAGTTCAGGAGAAAAAATAAAATCTGTCAACGAAAAAAATTCTATACCCAGCAATACTATCCTTCAAAAATGAAGTTAAACAATAACGAAGGTGAGATAAAGACATCCCCAGATAAACAGAACAGAAACACCATTGCTAGCAGATCCAACTTACCAGAAATGTTAAAGGGAGTTCTTCAAGCCAAAAAGAAATAACTCAGAAGGTCACTCAAATCAACAGCAATAAATGAAGAATGAAATTCAACAATACCTATTCATGATAAAAAAAAAAAAAAAAACTAGGAACAGATGGAAATTTCCCCAACTTCATAAAACATAGCTAGGAAAAAGCTATAACTAAAATTAAATTTAATGGAGAAAGATCTAACGCTTTCCCACTAAAATTGGAACCGAGGCAAGGATCTCTGCTTCCACCACTTGAATTCTAGTGTGGGATTCCGCATAAGGAGCCCGGAAGTCGCCACTCCACACTAATAAGTAAAAGGCGGAAAGGTCAGCAGCTCTTCTCGGATCTGTAAGAGAAGGGGGCACACAGGGCAAACCATTGCTCCCAAGACTGGAGACACGAGCAGGAGAACACAAGTCATTATAGCTCCCAGAGCCAAGATGCGGGGACCGAAAGCCCTGGAGCACCTGTAAGCGATGAACTTCTGGAGGCTCAGAGCAGACGAGTCTGAGAGCTAAAAACTCCAGGGGCCAGTCCTGAGGAGGGCCCGCAGTCCCCTGACACTCACCTCCAGGAGCACGACCAGGTTCCCGCGGGGAGCATCAGAGGGGAGACCATGGTGGGGGGGGAGGAGCGTTCTAAGTGCCCAGAGCCCTGTGTCCTTAACCAGCCTGCCCCCGGGAGGGAGCGTCGGCCACAGCCCAGCCCGCTGGGGAGTTAGGGGAGCCCCCAGCCCCGCCCGGGAAGGGGAACCCCCAGCTCCAGCCCCTCCAGTCTCCCGTCCCAGCGAGGGAGGGAGAAGAGAACGGAGAAGCACGCGTGGGTGGAGTCCCGGAGCGAAGCGGGGCGCACTGGAGACTGAGCCGGGGGGTGGGACCACGGAGCCCCCGCCCGCGCCCGACGCCCCGCCACCAGGGTTAGTCACCGTGGGCCCTTCCTCCTGGTACTCCGCGTCCGGCTGTCAGGGAAGATGACAAGGCGCACTGCACAGTTTGAAGAGACAGAGCCGCGTCGGCAGCAGACGCGGCAGGGATGCTGGAGCTGTCACACGCGAGTCTGACGAGGGAGGCCTGTAGGGTGACGCAGGCGGCATGCCAGAACACACGCGCGTGCGAGCGGAGGGCGGGAACCCTCGGAAAGAACCAGAAACAGACGCTAGACACTGAAACGCGGCCGCGGAAACGCAGAACGCCTTTCGCGGGCTCACGGGGCACGGAACAGGGCTCAGGGAAGACCTCTGAGCTAGGGGGTGTGTCAGAATCATCGGAAGCTGAAAAGCGAAGAGAACGAATATCACGAAAAACGGAGAGACTATCCAAGACTGTGGGACATACAAGAGGTGTGACATACACGTGTCGGGAACACCAGAAGAAAGACGGACAGGAACAGAAGTAATGTTTGGAATGATTCTACCTGGCACTAAAGGGTCTGGCTGCACAATAAGGCAAGACAAACGTTAAAGTCACGCAGATTAGAAAGGAAGCAGCAACATTGTCTAAATGCACAGACATGATCACGTGTTTGGAAAATCCTAAGGAATTCACCCCAAAAAAATCTACTAGAAATAAAACTAGTTAAGGTCACAGAATATAATATCGATATACAAACAAGTTATATTTCTATATACCAGCAACAAACAGTCTGAAAATGGAATTACGGAAAAAATTCCATTTACAATTGCATAAAAAGATAAATAAAATACTTAGGAATAATATAAAAAATAAGTGCGTACAGAAAAGTGGATGCAGCAGGCTGATGGCTTATTCTTTCAAAAACCCTGCGTACGAAGTTAGTCCTTGGTTGTCACCTGGAAATCTGACTTCAGAGGGGTTGCCACCATTCCCGGAAGTGACCAGAGTGGCTCACGATGCCTACGCTGTTCGTACAAATGATATGATTTATGCTCAACATCTGCTTTCTCCCTGGTTGTCTGAAATTTTGGCAGGCACCAGGCAGAGACAGCCTATCTGACCAGCTGGTAGTGGGTGGCCCCTCTCAAAACATATATCCACCCAAAACCTGTGAATGTGGCCTTCTTTGGAAAAAGGGTCTTTGCAAGTGCAATTAATTTAAGAATCTTGAGATAGAACATCCTGGATGGGAGGGGGTCCTCAATCCAATGACGAGTATCCTTCTGAGAAAGCAGAGAGCACACGGATTAGCTGATGTAAAGACCGAACGCCAAGGATGAGCAGCAGCAACTACAAGGCAGAGGAGAGGCCTGGGACAGAAGGAACCGCCCTGCTGACTCCTGGCCTCCCAGACAGCAAGAGAATGAATGTCTGTTGTTTTAAGCCACCTGGTTTGTATCGATTTGTTACAGCAGCCTTAGGAAAGCAATACAAGCTCCTGATAAAACCTGGGTGCTGAGTCTGCAATGAACTTCCCTGGCCAGCAATATTTCACACTCCGTCACAACTTTCTGGGACAATTAAGCGCCTCCGAGGTGATCCCACACAGAGCAGCCCCTGTGAGAGCTGGTGCCTGGTCTCCCCAAACTTTGCCCCAGGGGCCTTTCTCCTTTGTTGACTTTACTTTGTAACTTTTTACTCTAACAAACTGTAGCCATGAGAATGGCTACATGCCTCCTCCTATGAGCCCTCCTAACAGATCATCAGACCCGGGGGTTGTCTTGCAATTCCCATGCAATGGAGACTACAAAAATAACTGCTGAGAAGCATTAGAGAAGACCTAAATAAATGGAGAGGCATGTCACGTTCACGTATTAGAAGACTCAATATTTTTAAGATGGCGATTCTCCCCAAACTGATTATACAGATTCAACGCAATACCTGGGAATATTTCAGCAGGTGGTCTTGTTTTGTTTCAGTAGAAATTGACAAGCTAATACTAAAATTTATATAGAAATGCAAAGAGTCAAGACAGCCAAAACAATCTTGAAAAAGAACAAAGTCGGAGGACTCACACTACTTGATTTTGAAACGTACTGTAGGGGCGCAGTCATCAAGACAGAATGGAGTTGGCATAGGGACAGGTGTATAGGTTAATGGGACAGAACGGAGGAAACATGATCACAAACAAGATCGACTGATTTTTTTTATAAAGGTACTAAATCAGTTCAACAGAGTCAATCTCGGTCTTTCCGTGTCCAGCGCAGCCGTGGCTTGTGGTCTCAAAAAGCATCTGAAGTGCATAGCAGCGCCCAAGCATTGGATGCTGGATCAATTGACAGGTGTGTCTGCTCCGCATCCACCTATCCGTCCCCACAAGCTGAGAAAGTGTCCCCCTCTCTTCATATTCCTAAGGAACAGACTGAAGCGTGCGCTAACAGGAGATGAAGTAAAAAAGACCTGCACGCAGCGGTTCATCAAGATCGATGGCGAGGTCCGGACTGACGTGACCTACCCTGCTGGCTTTATGGATGTCATCGGCAATGACGAGACCAGACAGAATTTCCATCTGGTCCATGACACCAAAGGTCGCTTTGCTGTTGATCGGATGACACCCGAGAAATCCAAATACAAATTGTGCAAAGTAAGAAAGATCTTTGTGGGCACAAAAGGAATCCCTCATCTGGTGACTCATGATGCCCGCTACCCCGATCCCCTCATTGACGTGAACAGCACCATTCAGATCAACATCGTTTGATTTGGAGACTGGCAAAATTACTGATTTCATCAAGTCTGACACTGGTAAGCTGGGTATGGTGACTGGAGGTGCTAACTTGGGAAGAACTGGTGTGATCACCAACAGAGAGATACATCCTGGCTCTTTTGACGTGGTTCATGTGAAAGATGCCGATGACAATAGCTTTGTCACCCGGCTCTCCAACATTTTTGTTATTGGCAAAGGCAACAACCATGAATTTCTCTTCCCCATGGCAGGGGTATCCGCCTCACCATTGCTGGAGAGAGAGACAAGAGACTGGCAGCCAAGCAGAGTGGTGGGCGAAGTGATCTCTAGGTGACATAATTGGCAAAGTCTCTGTACCTAATTAAAGCAAAACATAGCATGATTAATTGCCAAAAATAAATAGGGACTCAATTTCTTTTTAAGGAATGATATTGGAAAAATTGGTTAGCTATATGAAAAAAAAAAAAGAGATGATTTAAACCCTTAACTTCGCACCATACAGAAGATTAATTCAAAATGTGAGAGCTGAAACACTTATAGAAGAAACACAAGAGAAATTATTTGAGTTAGGAAAATATTTTTTAGATATGACATCAAACAGTACATGAAAGAAAAAAACTGATAAACTAGACTTCATCAAAATTAAAAACTTTTACTCTTCAAAAGATGCTGTTAGGAAAAATAAAAGGCAAACCACAGCTGAAAAAATAATTTCAAATCATATAAATGATAAAGGACTTGATCCTAAAAAATATATTTTTAAAAACTCTTACAACTGTGATAAGACAAACAACCCAATTTAAAAATGGGCAAAGATTTAAATGAGCATTTCACCAAAGAAGATAATACAAACTATATATAAGCACATCAAAGATGCTCAACACCATTAATCATCAGGGAAATGCTAAATTTACCGACATAAGATACTGCCATGACACCTTGGATGGCCATAAATAAAAAGTCTGACAATAGACAGTGTGGGTGATGCTGTGAAGAAAATGGAATCTTCCTCACTGCTGGTGAAAATGCAAAATGGTTTGACAGTTTCTTAAAAAGTTAAACATAAGCTTACCATACAGCTCAACACTTTCACTCTTCGGTATTTACCCAAGAGAAATTAAAACACGTATCCACACAAAGACCTGTATACAGATGTATGTAGCAGCATGTTTTATAAAAGGCAAAAACTGGAAACAATCCAAATGTTTATCAGTTGGTGAATAGATAAAGAAACTGTCATATACCCAGACAATGGAAGACTATTCATAAAAAAAGGAACAAACTACTGATATAGGCAACAACATGGATACACCTCAACAATATTATGCTGGGTGCAAGGAACCAGATGAAAAAGATTACATATTGTATTAGTTTCCTAGTGTTGATGTACAACTTGCCACAAACTTAGTGGCTTAAAACAACACACATTTATTATTTCAGTTCTAGATGTAGGAAATCTGTAATGAGTCTTCTGTGGCTGAAATGAAAGTGTGGGGAGGCCCCAGGGGACAGTTTGTTTCCTTGCCCGCCTTCCTTGGCTCATGATCCCTTCCTCCATCTTTAAAGCCAGCAGCATGGCATCTTCCAATTTCTCTATGATTCTGTCATCCAAATTGCCTTCTCTGACTCATCCTTCTGCCTCTCTTGAAAGGACCCTTATGGCAGGCCCACTGGGATGATCTAGGATGCCCTATCTCAAGATCTTTAATTTAATCATATGTGTGAAGTCCCTTTTATCACACATAAGGTGACAGCTACACAGGTTCTGGGGATTAGGGTGTGGACATCTTCAGGGTGATTATTCAGCCTACCACATGGGCATCCCATTTATATAGAAATTCTGAGAAAACACAAAATTACAGAGACAGAATGCAGGTCAGTAGGTGCCTGGACTGTGGGTGTGAGCAGGGACTGACCGTAAGGAAGCACAAAGGAGTGTTGCGGGGTTACTACAGGTCACTGATTTTTGGACGCACACTTTTTCCCACAATTCTACACCTGAAATCAGGATACATCTTACAATCGGTGGCATGCAATCACCTTGTGAAAAAATGCTCAACATCATTATCAGGGAAATTCTGATGAAAACCACAATTAGATATCACTACCTACCCACTGGAATGGCTAAAATTAAGAAGGCTGGCAACACCAAATGTTGCCAAAGGTGTGGTGCAAACAGAAATATGCCACTGCTGGTGGAAATAAAACATAGGTATGGTTGCTTTAAGAAAAAGTCTGGCAGCTTCTTTTAAAAGCTAAATATGTATCTTTATGACTATTGCTATGACTCAGCAATTCAGTTCCTAGATGCTTATCCAAGAGAAATAAAAACGTACCTCCAGAGTCTTGCACAGGAATCTTCTTAGCGGGTTTTTGTTTTTTGTTTTTTGTTTTTTTTGTCATAACTAAAAACTGGAAAGAGCTCAGATGTCCATCAACAGGAGAATGACAAACGAGTTGTGGTCTATTCATAATGCAGCAGAGCACACAGCAGGAAGAAAGGAAGAATTCATGAAATAGACCACAAAATGGATCTCAAAAACTTTATGTGAGTGAGAAGCAAGACACAAAAGACAACATATCGTACAATTCAATTTTTATGAAGTTCTAGAACAGGGTAATCTATGGTGCAAAGAATCAGAATATTGGGATGTAGACATGAAAAGTGACAATAGAGGCATGAAAGAACTTTCTGGGGTAATGGTCATGTCCCAATTCTTGCCAAAGGCACAGCTGTGTCCATTTAAGAGTCATATATTCCTCTATATGTTTTACCCCATACCCTGAAAAAGAAAAAAAAAAAAACTAAAAAAAAAAATTAATGATACATACACTTAAGTATTTAGAGGTAAGGGCATTGATGTCCGCAACTGTCTTCGAAATTGATCTAAAAATAAGATGGACTGAGGGATGGACAGACATACAACAAAGGCATAAAACATACAACAAAGTATTAATTCTTGATGTATTTTCTAGGTAGTAGGTAATGCATGGTCATGGTACAGCTCATTTATTTTTTTGTTTGAACATTTTGTAATAGAATTTTAAAAACATTTCATTGCTCATCGCTGTATAATTAATGGTAGTTGCTCTATCTTGGTGATTTATAAAATAATGGTATCTTAACTTCAACAGCAAGGATCACGATTTAGTGGCTCCCAGAATATTCTGTGTCCCTCATTTCCCAGACCCTTTAAGTTAGATTAGGACCATATGACTAGTGCCCATAGACTGTAAACAGAAGTGACGTATATGTCACTTGGAGGCCAGGGCAATTAACAGCTAGCAGGCCTCATTGATCTCTTTCCCACTGCCAGCGACCTCGGCGGCCAAGCGAAGTACGGCAGTGAGGCAGAGCCACCGGACTCTCTGATCAGCCCACGCACGAGTGAAAGAGCCGATGACAATGGAGGCTGACACTCCAGCTCAGCTCAGCCTGACTAACCCTGGAGTGGGGAGCTTTCATTAAAAACAAAACCAAAAAACCAAAGCACGTGTCACGTCTGGTGGATTACTGTCTGGGCTCCAAACTGTTCCTTCTGCGCCCGGTTGTGACACCAGCGGGGCCGCGCTTCTCCACCGCGTTGGGAATGGCCGAGGTGGCTCGCGCCGTTATTTGCTGCACGCGTTATGCCTGGTTTCCGCAGGCACGCCGGGGTCCGCGCGCGGGCAAGGCGGCGCCGCGGCGCACAGAAATAGTGGCGAGAGCGCGGACCCCAGAGGCGGAGGGACCGGAGTGGGCGCGCCCGCCCGCACTGACGACCAGGCCATGACTGACAACGACGCCCGGAGCGCAGACACGAACCCAGGCCGTGGAACCTCTGCAGGACACACAACAAGGCCCCCCCAAACCCTCGAGGGGAGGAGACACGGAGACGCGGAATCGCTGGGATTAGTGTCTGATGGTTGATGCCACAGGAGCTCCGCGACGATGACATTCTGTTAGGAAAGCCGGCCGAGCAGCGCTCCGCCAACCCCCGGTCCTCACTCGGCGCCTGCTCGCCGCGGCCCGGCACGACCTCCCGTTAGTCCGTGCGACGCCCCCGAGCCCCGACCGCCGCCTGACCCGACTTTCCGGCCCCACAAGGCCCCGCCGGAAGTCCCGCCTCCGGGCTCTGGGCCGCTCTGGCCCGCGCGGGCCCTTCTCACTGGTGGGCTCGGCGCCTCTGCACTGCACTGCGCTCCTCCGGCCGCTAGGGGACAGGGAGGCCACGGAAGGGCCGCTCTGGTCCGCGATGGTCGCTCGACTGCTCCGCGGCTAGATCCAGACGTGCCCGCGGGCCACAGCCTCCGGGCCGTTCCCTCGGCAACGCCTCCGGGCCGTTCCCCCGGCAACGCGCTGCGGGCCGCTGCCGCCGCCGCCATGGATGCTCTGTCCCGCGCCGGGCCTCGCCGGGCTCGCGACCATCTCGGCGCGCAGTGCACCGGGGCACGGGCTCCAGCGGTGCCCTGGGCGCGCTTCTCGGCCTGGCTGGAGTGCGTATGCGTGGTCACCTTCGACCTGGAGCTGGGCCAGGCGCTGGAGGTGAGCCTGGCGGGGCGCGGTGGCGGGAATGAGGAGTTGTCTGGTGGGGGGCGCTGGGCAGGCGCGTGGGGGGCGGTCGCGAGCCTCTGCACATGAGGTACATTCGGGCAGACACCCCAGGTGGCCCGTCCCTCCTACGAAACCCTACGCCGGTCACCTCCTGAAAGGTGCTCTCTGCAGCAAAGGAAAGAAAAGCCAGACTTCCAAGGAGATGGAGGAGGTGGGAGCCCTGCACTTTGCACAACCTAAGAGATGCTCTTGATCTTCCTTGGGAAAAACCTGTCTCCTCTCCCCACTTTTCCCGCACTAGCTGTGGCACCTTCTCCCCTCCATTGCTCCAGCCAGAATCCTAGGGGTCACCCTGGACTCCTCTCCATCAACTCTCCATCCCATCCTCGGACGAGGCTGAAGTTCCACTGGCAACAAGGATCTCAGACCCATCCGCTCTGCTGCTGTGACGCTCCTGTCTCCTAAAGCCCAACTTTGTGGCTCTCCTGCTTGAAATCTTTCAACACCTCTTTATGCACTTAGAATCAGATCCAGAGCTCTGATTCTCACGTTCCAGCCACCTGCTCATCTTTCTCTACGCCAACTGCACCTAGCTCCCCGGCCCTGGGGTGTTCCCACTGCCTGCAAGGCTCCTCCCTGCCCCCACCCACACGGGCAGTGTCTCTTCCTTGGGAGTAGGTGACTCTGAAGGGATGTTTCCGCAGGCCTGTCAGGGTGGCCTCTGTGCCCTGAAGGCCGTGACACGACCAGGGAGCTGACCGGTGCAGGAGAGGCCGGAGGTCCTTAACCATACTGTCAGAGGGACCTTGTGAGAGCCAGGGAGCCAGTGTACACTGTGACTGCCATTGGCCAAGACGAGGCTGCACAGCCACCATAGAAGCCTCTGCGGTGTCTGAATGAGGGACATTTTGAGGCCTTGCTGAGCCCTAAGAGGCCGTGAGAAGCCCAAGACAGAAAGGGCTCTGTGGCAATCCCATTCCACCATACTCATCCACACCAGGCGTGCGTTATTGTGACAGCCCCATGTGATGGAGGGGCCCAAGCACAGAGAGGTGAGGTGACTTGCCTAATATCACAGAGCCCGCATTCTTACCGTTGCCCATAAAATCACAAGAGAAGGTAAAAGATTCTTGGTTCCTTAAGGTATCCTCACATGTAATTTTCTAGAACTTAACCATTCAGAAAGCTAATTTTACACAAGTAGTGTTGAAGGCTCCATGTGCTTTGGGCTTCTGAGTCATTGTTGAGGATGCACAGTTTGGGGATTGGATCGGAGACTCAGGGCCCCTCCGAGTCATCAAGTCTGTGCAGAAACCGGACTGCAGATCCATCCGGAGCATGGCCACAGAGCCCTCATCAGGTTCGCCTCTCGTCTTTCCTCCCTCCCCTGGAAATCATGGGGAAGATCAGCGGTCACCCCAGCTGGACCCACAGGCTTTCACAGAGCACCTGCCCCGTACTCGGTCATACCGCAGCCGGGCTGAGTGCTGAAAGGCCCTGGCACTGCTGGTGCTGGGACTCGGGCAGAAGACCGCGAGGCCACTTCCAGGAGCTCCGTGGATGGAAGTGGCTCAGAGGAAGGAATGGGGCTTGGCCAATCTCGGAGGATGGGAAGGCCGCAGCTGGACAGGGAGCGGGGGCTATTTCAGGTGACCTCTTCCCACAAAAGGCCAGCGAACGCAAAGGCAAGGTGCTGTCATCATTCACTCAATAAATCAAATATTGAACAGCTGCCACCAGCCAGGCCCTGCGGTACCGGTGCTGGACACGGGGACATGGAGTTAAACAAAAAGACTAGCTCTCCAGGGCTCATGCCCGGTGCCTGAGACACAGAGAGGAAGCGAGTCAGGACCCCATCGCACACCAGTGTGTGGGGGTCCCACACTCCTGGGCGCACCGAAGCCTGCGGGCCGGCCGTGGCAGGGACAGGCCTGAGGCCACCAGCTCCGCTCGCAGAATCCTGTCTCTCACACTGCAGTGTGCCGGGGAGCCAGGGAGTGAGCTGCAGCCAAGGTCCCAGAGAGCCCCTCCCCGCAGCTCCCGCTCTGCTCTGCCTCAGGACCCTCCCCTACAGTCTCGGAAATGACCGGGACCTCAGAGAGCTCTTTGTGGCTCTCAGTGTTCACTAGAAACTGAAACTAAGACATTTTAAAAATATTTATCAGTCCATTGTAAGAAACAACACTGTATGCATTAGTATAAATTATAATATTTTCTCGAAAACAACCATATTTTCCAAAATAAAATTTGGTAAGAAGACAGACATCATTTGACACTCTTAGAAACCTTTTTAACATCTGGCCAGATAGAAAGCGGCTGGATTCTTACGTCGCCCTCTGCGGCCAGCATCCTGCGACAGCCAGTGTTGTAACCGCGGGCGACTGCGGTGCACACGAGTGAGGAGATGAGGGTGGAGGCCGCTGCTTCCGGGCGCCTGGACTTCGCCTTAGGAAGCGCTGTCCTGGAGGCGCCGTCTCAGCTGCCCCCGTCCCGGTGTCTTCCCCAGGGACGACCGGTTGCAGGAGCCACAGCCCCTGCAGGCGGGCTCGTGAAGAGAGGCCAGGGTCATCGTGCAGCACAGCCCCGCGCTCTCTGCCCCTCTGAGGGTCCATTGCATTCCTCCCCGCATCGAGGCAGGGCCCGGCTCCGTCGGCCGGGCCTCCGGCCTCTGCTCCCAGGAGAGGACGCTCCGGCCCCTGAACATGGTCCCCACCAGGTGTTCTGATGGGGTCCTTGGGATCAGACGTGGAGCTTGCAGGCTGAGGTGGCCCACTTGGATGCTGTGAGACTCCCATGGCTGTCACATTGGGTTCAGACAGCTGACCTCAGCACAGAAGGTCCGTTGTGGCCCTGCGCCGGCCACCAGGAACCCGCCTCTCCTTGGCCCTGCTGGACACAGACACGAGGGCATGTCCTAAGTGGTCCTGTGGCCCCTGCCACTCTTGGAGCTATGTCCTGCCTCTGTGGGTCCAGCCCACAGACAGATGCCCTTGGCTGCCCTCCCTCTCGGCCCCTCTCGGTGTCTCCTGAGCTGACATCTGGAGGTTGCCATGTGACCCCTTGTTCTGTCACACCTCACAGATGTGCCGTCACCCTGTGCAAATACATATCTGGGGGTGTCTGCATGGCACCGGACATGCAGCACAAGAGATGGACCAGGAACACAGCATGAGTTGCAGGGCACAGCCCCTTGCGCCCTCTATGGGCTCAGGGCACACCCCAGAAGCCCAGCTCATCCTTGGCGCCGGAGTCGGGCAGGCAGGGCGCGGAGGGGCTCCCATGTGCAGGCCTCGGCTCCAGGCGCACTGCAGGCTCAGCCCGGCTGCCTCCGGGGAGAGCTGGCCCAGGCCTCCAGGCACGGCTGGGGCTGCCGCGGACCAGGGCGCAGCAGCTCCTCAGATGACGCCTCGGGGCCTGGTGGTAGTGGGGGCTCGCTGCCTCCTCTAGCACCACCTTCTGCCCAGATCACCCAGAGCCTGTTGCTCAGCGTCCACTCCTGGGGGACGTTGCTTGTCTCGCTGGTCACACTCACTGGGCACGGGGCCCAGGGCACTCTCCTGGGGCTCACGCTCCAGGTGGGGCACAGGCCAAAAGCTCCCAGACCCCTGCTGACTAGGGGGTGGGGGTGAAGATGCGGCCGTGCAGGGAGCCCTCTCAGTGGAGACAAGACGAGGTCGGCCAGCCCATCTAGGAGAGCAGACAGGGGGCACAGCCAAAGACCCCGGGCTGGGTGGGGGGGAGCAGCAGGCCGGGCCCTGTGACCACCCCAGGCGAGAGGAGGCCACCACCTCCTGAAGCTGTGGGGACGAATGTCAGGATGGTGGAGGCAGTCTGGGAAAGTGGCCTCAAGGGCTGGCGTGCAGAGAGGGTCTCAGGGAGCTCACCCAGGCAAGGGAAGGCTGGCGTGGCCTCATGTGAGAAGCCTGGGCGTTGGGGGCCCCAGGGGAGGAAAGGAGGGTCCGCGGGAGCTCCCGGGGAGGGGGCAGGAGGGTCTGAGCCAATGGAGGTGTGCTCCGGGGGCTGAAGGGACGCCACCCAGCACAGCACCCGCCCCGCTGTCACCGAGCGCTCTGTGTCCCCTGCAGCTGGTGTACCCCAGCGACTTCCGGCTCACAGACAAGGAGGTGGGTCCCAGCCCTCCGGGGAGCAGACGTCGCCCAGGCGCGAGCCGGTCCTCACTGGGTTTCGTGTGTTTCAGAAAAGCAGCATCTGCTACCTGTCCTTCCCTGACTCCCACTCAGGTAGGTGACCCCGCTCTCCTCGCTCAGGCCGGGCGGTGACAGAAAGAGTGCGGGGGTGGGGAGGCCCTCCAGCAGCCCCGTGGCCCAGCCAGGCGCGTCGCAGTCTGTGAGCGCCAGCCCCACTCCCTGTCGTGGAGACACCCCGAGCCCCGCGACGCAGCATCGGTGGCCAGGTCACCCCTTATTCGTGTGGCAAGAGGAGTCTCTGGGCAGAGGGACCAGCGAGGAGGGACCAGCGAGGTCTGGCATCCTCGACCCCACAGCCACCGCTCCCAGGGCCAGGGTGTGCGGCCGGCTGAGCCCGCCCGGCCGGGTCCCCCAACTGCCCGCTCCGCCTGCGCCGCTGCTGGTGCCTGTGTGTGCGGACCGCTCGGGAACCCTCAGGTGCCACAGCTGGACGCAGGGCCTCCGCCGCGAGATCAGACCCCCCCCAGGTGGGGCTTCCCCTCAGGGCTCCAGCCCTGACCCGGCGTGGCGGGGCTGTCCCCCTTCCCAGGCTGCCTCGGGGACACGCAGTTCAGCTTCCGCATCCGTCAGTGTGGAGGACAGAGGAGCCCCTGGCCTGCCGACAACAGGCAGTATGACAGCGGGGCCCCCGTGTCCCTGCAGGTGAGCGCCGGCCGCCTCTCCCCACAGGCCGGTGCTGGGCTGGGCCCGTGGCAGGAGGCGTCGCCACCTGCTGCAAGGCCCATGGCGCCCCCCTGGGGTCGCCCCGAGGCCCCTGGGCTCTTCCCGGCACTGTGCCTGCAGTGGGCACGCCCAGGTGAGCCTTCAGGTGCTCCCATGCCCTGGGCACTCACCTCTGCGTCCCATGCGCCCCCTGGAGGTGCGGCCCACCTCCCACCCCCCAGCCCCAGGCCAGGGCCCCCAAGGCTGGGGTGAGCAGGGAGCAGCCCCTGCGGGCGGCCTGGGCGGGCAGGGGCGTGGCCTGGCTGACGGCCCCTTCCAGAGGGAAGCGGCACACTACCTGGGCTACGTGTACTTCAGGCAGGTGAAGGACAGCTCCGTGAAGAGGGGCTACTTCCAGAAGGTGAGCCTCCTGCCTGCTCTGGGTGGCACTGCCGAGGGCGGGGGCTGGCGGCCGTCTGGAAAGACGGGTGGGCTCGTGGTCCCGAGCCTCCGGAAGTGCGCACTCCTGCAGCCTGCAGCCACGGGCGCCGGGCGGGGGCGGGGGCGGGGGCGGGGGCGCCCAGCTCTCCGGGAACCCAGGCCCGCTGACCCGTCCTCACCTGGCACCGCGCCCGCCGCCCGTCTCTCTGCTCCTCGCTGCTGGCCGCAGGGGGCCGCGTCACACTTTCAGGATTAGAGCGGCTTCAGTCTCGAACTGCTCGACCCCTGGGAGATCATCCCAGAAATTCTGGCCACATGCATTTCCCTCTGCAGGCCCATGTCCCGGCCTGTCCCCAGAGTCACTGGGGTTCCCCACACTGTGTGGCAGGCTTGGCGTTTTCTTATCTGATGACCCTGGGGTCCGGGGCCATTCCTGGGGATAATTGTCCTGTGGAGTTGCCGGGACACGCGGCCCCGGGCGAGCCAGGCCTCGGGGGTCCCCAGGCTCCTGAGTGGCCGAGGTGCCATCTCGCTGCCCTGTGGGCCCTGCAGTCTCTGGTGCTGGTCTCTCGCCTGCCCTTCGTCCGGCTGTTCCAGGCACTGCTGGGCCTGATCGCCCCCGAGTACTTCGACAAGCTGGCGCCCTGCCTGGAAGCAGGTGAGCGGCCATCGGGCCAGGCCAGAAGCTCTCGTCGTCCGGCCACTGTGCCCAGCGGCTTTGGCCAGCAGCCTTTGCCTGGCACAGGCTGCTGATGCTGGCCACCTCTGTCCGCAGTGTGCAGTGAGATTGACCAGTGGCCAGCCCCTGTGCCTGGACGGACCCTGAACCTGCCCGTGGTGGGAGTTGTCCTGCAGGTGAGCGTGGGCGGCCGAGGCAGGAGGGCCCCAGGTGCGTGAGGCGCCCACTCCCAGCTGGCAGCCGCTCCCGTTGCCCCCAGGTCCACATCCCGTCCAGGGCAGACAAGCCCGAATCTACGTCTCTGAAGCACTGTGGCCACGAGGTGGGCTTCCTGGGCCTCCCCACCCCACCTGCTGGGGGCCGGGTGGGGTGGCCAGAGCCCAGGCCAAGCCAGGGAGGGGCCTGTGTCTCCATGCAGGGCTGGGCGTCCCCCTCCGTCTCCTGTGCTGTGGTGCTGGGGACGCGAGCGGGGCCGGCGGGGCTGCCGTCCACAGGGCGCTCGCAGGGCGGGAGGCGCTGCTCGGGGCTCGCGGGGTGGCAGCCTTGCCCTCAGCCTGACGCCACCCACCCCTCCCCTCAGAACCTAGTGCCGGCCCCGCTGGTCCTTAGCAGTGTCCATGAGCTGGACCTGTTCAGGTGAGCGCCACAGCTGCTGCTCCCTGCCTGCATAGACCCCGAGCGAGCCCGCAGGCTCGGGCCGGGCAGGGCAGGGCTGCCCCGGGGACTGCCCGCTGGGCGCTAAGCCCCGGCCAGTTCCATGAGGAGGAATTGTACAAACGAGACACCCGTGCCTGCTGTCTGCACCCAGAGGAGATGGGAACGGTGGGCAGGACGGTTCTGGAAGGCAGTGTTGGGGGAGGGGGCTGTGTTGGGGACACACTCCTGCCTGAGGCTGCCCCTCTTTGGGTGAGTCTGCAAGGGAGCTGGGCTTTGGAACGGTATTGCCGTGGCCGGCCCTGCAGGGGGTGGGGGGACCGTGGGGGTGGGCGGCCCTGGGCATCTTCAAGCTGCCTTCCTGACGGGGGCGGGACCCGGGCCCACCTGGGAGGTGGGGGCTGGAGCAGCTGGCCCCAGCCAGCCCCGGCCCCCCTGCCACCTGCACCAGGTGCTTCCAGCCGGTGCTGACCCACGTGCAGACGCTGTGGGAGCTCATGCTCCTCGGGGAGCCCCTGCTGGTCCTGGCGCCCTCGCCCGCCGTGTCCTCGGAGATGGTGCTGGCCTTGACCCGGTAGGCCGGGCAGCGTGGGGGGGGGGGGCGCCGGGGCAGGAGGGCCCCGCGTGCTCACCGCCGGCTGCGCCCACCCCCAGCTGCCTGCAGCCCCTCAGGTTCTGCTGCGACTACCGCCCCTACTTCACCATCCACGACAGCGAGTTCAAGGAGTTCGCGACGCGCACGCAGGCCCCGTAAGCGCCCGGCCGCCGCCCGCCGCGCCCGGCCCGGCCCACCGCTGCCTCTTCTCCCTCTCTCTCTCCTTTCTCTCCAGACCAAACGTGGTCCTGGGGGTCACCAACCCTTTCCTTATCAAAACACTCCAGCACTGGCCCCACATCCTCCGCATCGGGGAGCCCAAGATGTCAGGTGAGGCTGGCCCGGCCTCTGCCCAGGGGTCCTGGGGGGACGGGCCCGGGCACTCAGAGACCACGCTCAGGGGTCTCGGGTCTAAGCCTGCGGCTCGGACTCCAGGCCGTGGGTGTTCGGCAGGGGGCCTTCCTAAACAGGTCAAGCTGAAAAAGCCCTCCAGGCTGAAGACCCTGGACACCAAACCAGGTGCGTGCCCCTCGGGCCAGGGCCCCACCTGTCCTTCCAGGACCCAGGCGGGGTGCAGGGGGGTGTGGGGGGGAGGCGTGCAGGGCAGGACCCAGCTCTGCCCTCCCGCCAGGCCTGTACACCACGTACACCGCCCACCTGCACCGCGACAAGGCGCTGCTCACCCGGCTGCTCCGGGGCCTGCGGAGGGGGCGGCCTGCAGACGCGCTGACCGCACTGCTGCGGGGGCACCTCCTGGAGCTCACGCAGAGCTTCGTTGTCCCCCTGGTGAGGTCCTGGGGCGGGGCGCTGGGGGGTGCAGGGGACTGTGGCCCCGGCTCATGCCCCGCCCCCCCGGCAGGAGCACTACATGGCCGGCCTCATGCCCCTGCAGGAGAGCATCACGCCCTGGAAGGTGGGGGTCCAGGTCTCGGAGGTGGCCCGGGGCGGGGCTGGGAGGGGGGCGCCAGTCCTGATTCTGGAGGAGGGGAGCTTGTGGGTGTGGAGGAGACCTCAGGGCCTGAGAAATAGGGGCCCCAAGGAGGAGCTCGAGGCCCCCTGCCTGGGTTCTGTCCTAGGCAGGGTGGGGGCCAGGTGTCTGGGAGTGTCCTGCAGGTGGGTCCTGGGAGGCCACGGGGCAGGGCCTGAAGGGCTCTCCCGGCTCCTCTCACAGACTCCGCCCCAGATGCGCCCCTTCCACCAAGACGACTTCCTGCGTGGCCTGCAGCGTGCGGGGCCGCAGCTCACCTGCGTCCCCAAGGGCGACTGGCTGGGCCTCTACAGGTGGGTGGGCAGCGGGCAGCGGTCCTGAGGCTCCCGCTGCCGGGGTGCAGGGTGCCCGTGCTCCCCCAGCACACAGGGCCAGCCCCACAGCCGCCACCTCCCGACCCCACAGACGGTTCTTCAAGTCCCCCCATTTTGACGGCTGGTACCGACAGCGGCGCAGAGAGATGGCCCATAAACTGGAGGCCCTGCACCTCGAGGCCGTCTGCGAGGCGGTGAGGGGGCCTGGGGCTGAGGCGGTGGGCACGTGGGCTCAGGGCCAGCACCGGGCGAGGGTCCTGGTGACGGGTGGCCCTGTCTCCTCATGGCAGGACATCAAGACCTGGATGAAGGACAAGTCCGAGGTGGAGGTGGTGGATCTGGTCCTGAAACTTCGGGAGAAGCTGGTGAGACAGCTCCCGGCCCTGCCCGGCCGGGGCCTGCCAGACGGGGAGGGCCCCTGCCCCTGACCACCGCTGCCCCTGCAGGTGCGGGCACAGAGCCACCAGCTCCCTGTGAAGGAGGAGATGCTGCAGCGGGCGCAGCTGCACATAGAGACAGCCATCGGCTCCCTGCCCAAGGACCTGCAGGCTGTCCTGTGCCCTCCCTAGGACCGGGCCCACGGGCACGTTCGAGGGGCCCGGGCCTGGCCGTGCTTCCTTCTCCCCAGTGAGGGCAGCCCCAACCGAGCGTGAGCCCCGGCCCCCGCGCCCTCTGCCGTTCCAGCCCCCAGCACCACCATCCTCCCGGCAGTAAAGGTGGCATTTGGAACCACAGCCTGGAGCTGACTGTTGGCGGATCGCGTGTGTGCCAGAGCCTCGCCCCCGCCCCCCTCTGCGGGGCTGCAGGCTGGGCCGGGCTGGCTGCGAGCCCATGCTGATCTGGGCCCGGGGCCGCCGCCCCCAACTGGCCCATCTGCCAGAGCCCTGTGGGGACCCAGATGTTGCATTTGATGTGTCCTTCAGCCTCGCCAGGCTGCCCAGCCCAGGATGGGAGAAGGAAGCTGGCGAGCAGAGCCCTGTCCTCACACAACCCACCCCTCGTCTCTGGGAGCTGGGGGTGCCTCGCCCCTCACCCACAGCGATGGGGAGCGGCTGCTAGGGGACAGTGCAGGGCCCAGGCTGGCTGGGCCAGGGCACCATCCAGGGTCCCGCGCCCGGAGCAGCCCGGCGGGCACCACCTCCACTCGCCCGCCCACGCTGCTTCTCAGCCCACAGGCGCTCGACCACCCGCCCTGGGTTCCATCTGCTCCACGTGCAGCCCCAGCAGCCCCCCAGCTCTCAGCGGCAAACGCTCCCCAGCAACGCCAGTGCTGTCGCGGCTCAGCACGGGGCGACAGTGTCAGCCAGGGCAGGGGTGGGCGTGCGGCGAGGGCCCAGAGCTATGGCCGGGGGGACGGTCTCCCAGCCGCCACCCTCAGACCCCTCGTCAGGTGGCATGTGTATCGTGTACGTGTCCGACCTCCCTGTGTGTGGTCCTGGCAGGGTGAGCGGGCACAGGTGGAAGCTGTCCGTTCTCTTCCGAAGTCCCCACTCAGGCCACGCCCTGGATGGGCGGTCACCGAGGCCTCCCGTCCTCCCCTGCTGGCGCCAGTCTCAGCTGCGGGTGGCGACTTGTCTGGCCCTAACTGCTGCCTCGCACAGCCTGTCACTGACCCCATTCTACAGACGGCTGAGCCCAGGGTGGTGTAGGGTCCGAGGACGTGATGCGATTAACCAAAACGACTGAGGCAGAGGCAGTAAATCTGTTTTTGCATAAGGAACAAGCTGGAGGCACTGGAGTAAGAAAGGTGCCACATGGGCCCCAAATGCCACTCTGGGCAGCCTGCCCCTGGCTGCGTGGTCTGGAGGCGTGGCCTCCCATGAGGGCGTGGCCTCCCCGCCGGGGCGTGGCCTCCCGCCGGGGGCGTGGCCTCCGAGGGGGCCTGCAAAGACACCAGCACCTGGCTGGCTCTCTGACCTCCACAAGAAGGGGCTGAGGGAGTGGTGGAAGCCCTGCTACCCGCTGCCCTCAGGGGCCTCCACCCCTACTGCTAACCCCTGACCCCGACCCCTAACCCTAACTCTGTTGGCTCCCTCACTATTATAAGCCTGCCGCGAGGGGTGTGCCCCAAACATCACTTAGCTTGTACTTGCCACACTGCATGGGCACCTCACTTGGCTTCTTGAGGGCAGCTGTGCACGAGGGCGGGTTGGGGGCCACAAGCTCCCTGGGGGCTGTAAGGTGGCCTCCACGAATTTGCCAGAGCCCTCGACCACCAGCAGTCCCGAAGGGTACAACTATATTCTCCTGGTCCCAGCGTTCTCCCCCAAGGACCATTGGTGGCAGAGGCTGGGGGAGGGACACCTGGCCGGGTGGCACTGTGCCCAGGGCCGAATCTCAGGCAGAAGTGTCGAGGCCTGAGAAGGTTCATCCCCTGGAGTGCCTGGGGTGGGGAGGGGGGTTCTGTCTGCCTCACGGCGGACCCCCTGCACTGCCCAGGGGCTAGGCGCGGAGTCGCCCTCCGAGGCCCACTCGCTCCCTCCCAGGATCGGGTCAGTTCTGGCCTGGCTGAGCCCCTGTCCCCACTATGGTAGGGGAACAGTGAGGGGAAGGAAGAGGCAGATGAGTCAGAAGAAGCAGGCCTGTCCCCAGCAGAGCCCCTTGGGCAGAGGGGTTGGACACGCAGGAACCAGGTGGCTCAAGAAGGGGCTGTGCCAAGGCCTGGTGGGGTGACCAGGGTCGGGGCGGGCTGGGCCGGGGGGTGCAGCTGCCGCGGCAGCGACAGGAAGGACAGTTCAGCTCCAAGCTTCCTGCGTGCGCTCTATTTAAAGATTGCCGTCTAGCCTGAGATAGTGGTCTTCCCACGTTTTTTATATTAAAATGACCTGTGACACAAATCTTGTTTTTTAACTTCCTTTTTTGATAAAAAGTGGGCATCCCTGCCAGACACTGGTAAGTTTTGGGTCCCCGGCAGTAGGGGCTGAGAGGGCCATGGCGTGGGTTCGGTTCAGGGCTGAAGAGGTGAAGGTCTGGCCTGGCCGGTTGGAGTGGGGGGTGGGGGCGGCCGAGATGCTGTGAGGAGTGGCCCCCTCCTATCCCGGATGTGCATGGAGGGCATTCTCAAGCACTGGGGACAGGTCCCGGAGTTGGGGGTCAGGTGAGGGGACAGAAGGAAGCAGATTGTCAGCAAGGAGGGGACAAGTCTGGGTGGGGGGTGGGTCGCCAAAGAGGGGAAGGGATGTTTCAGTGTGGGGGCATTGGCTAGGATTTGGGGAGTGGTCCCACACCTTCCCTGGGCCCCCAACTCCTACTCAGCACACCCCTGCCCTGTAACGTGAGGCTGCCCGCGAGGGGTCAGCAGGAGGACGCAGTGACCCCGCCTCAAGTCCAGGAGGCCCCAAGGCAGATGGGGCTGCAGAGGCCAGAAGTGGGGCAAGTTCAAGTCCAGAGTGGAACCGAGAGAAAGGCTCCGAGTCACTGCCTACCTCCAGGCGCTGACGATCAGCTGGTGTGTCCCCAGCGCGAGTCCCCAGGGACATACGGGGGTGGGGGCGTGGGGGTGGAAGTCATCTGGGGACCACGGAGGAGTTGTTAGGGTACTCGCAGGCGTCTTCCCTTAGGAGGTTGGAGTGCTGAGGCTCCTGGGAACACGTCAAGGCCCAGCAGTCAATTACCCCTGGAAAATGCAGGGGCGTGGCCGGCCCGTTCCCAGTCTGAGGATGGGGGTGCTGGGGCCCGCCCGCCTGGGAGAGAACCGCGAGGGCGCCGGGGTCCCCGGTCTGTCTCTGAGCACCTCCCCAGTGCTGAGGCCTGGGCTCGCCCGAGGCCCGGGGCGCTCCGGGGTGGCGCCCAGGCCGAGGGGTACTAGCTGCGCGGCGCGTACCTGAGCCCGAACCGGGCCGAACCCGCCCAGCGCCCCGGCGCGCCAGCCGCGGTCGGGGACGCGAGGGGCGCGGGGGGGGGGGGCGCCCAGCCCGGCCCGCCCCCCGCGTTCCCACCCTCGCCTCCCCTCCCTCTCTCCCCGCCCTCCCCGTCGGGGGCGGGGCCGCTGCTCCCGCGCGCTCCGGCCCCTCCTCGGCCACACAAAGGCCCGTCTCCATGGCAGCCGCGCGGGCCGGAGCGCAGCGCCGATCGCGGCCCGGGCGCCATCGAGCCTCGGCGGCGGACGTGCAGGTACGGAAATCGGGGTACGGGGCTGGCGAGCCGGCAGCTCTGGTCGGGGGGCTTCGCCCCTAGCGCCGCTACACGCCGGCCTGCGGCGCACGGGGTGCGGGGACCCGGGGCAGCTGCCGCTCCTCGGAGGGCGACTCGGGCCTCGGCCGCAGTCCGTGTGCCCCTCGGGCCGGGCCGGGCCGCTCCGCCCCACGCTCCTTCAGGTGGAAGCCGGCCTGGCGCAGCCGAGGGCTCCCAGCAGGGCGCTGCGCCCTCTCCCGCCGCCCGCGTCGCTCCGGAGCCTCTCGAAACCCCCTGGTTCCCGACCCTCCCCCCGGGCCCAGGCACCCCCACTCGCTCCACCACCACCACCACCCTGCGTCTCTCCAGCCCCCGAGATCCGGTCCCAGGGCGGAGACAGCCCCTGTTGTGCAAGCGCTCCGCACCCACCCCACCCGGCTTTCCCCAGGGGCCGGACCTGCCGGCAGGCCTCGGCAGCCCCCACCCCCTTGGGACTCCTCGTGAGGGGCGGGGGCCCGGACCGCGCCGCCCAGGCTGTTGGTGGACGCAGGGTCCCGGGTCGGGACTAGGAGCGCCCAGCAGCAGCCCCGGGCAAGCCCGGGTGGCCCCAGGCCCGCTTCTTCCTAGGCCCGTGTGGACAGACCCGCTGAGGTTTGTTGGTGTGGCGTTTGGGTGGACCCGCTGGACACAGAAGTCTCGGAGCGGGTCGTGGGTGAGGGGTGTACTTAGTGCTTGGGGCCTGCCCCTCACCCTTCACCTCTGTGTGCCGCTTTTGCAGAAAGCCTTCCTGGACGGGCCTCTCCTGCCCTCTGCTCGGGCTGCTTGGCAGATTTGTGGGGTCCGTGAGCTCAAGAGCCCCCGAGCTTCCTGCCATGTCATTGGGCTCCTCTTCCCAACAACCGAGAAAAAGAAGGAAGGGGTCTCTCAGCACCTACCATGACCTGTGCTGGGGGTCAGGGCTGGGGTGAGGCTGGGCCCCAAAGCTGGCGGAATGTTCTGGGCCATGAGAGGGTTCTCTGGGCCGTGCCTGTTCCGGGGAGCCCCCTTCATGTCTGACTTAGGCCCCTGGCCCTGCCTGCCTGCTCAGGGCTGTGCCCTGTGTTGTGGGAGAGCATGGCAGCCCACAGGGGAGCCTAAGAGCGCCCCTCTTATGCCCTGAGGGGAGGGTCCCCTGGAGGGGAGGCCCAGCACCCCACCTGGGCCTGCTGGGTATGTTTTGTGGCGTGACAGCTTTTAGGAATCCCTGGAACACAGCGTGAGCAGGTGGGCTGGCAGATCTGGGCCTCCCACCCCCTGCCACCCCACCTACCGGGGGCCACCTCAGTCTGAGGGGGGACCCTGAGTCCTGGCCAGGGATTCTTTGCCCCAGGAGGGGAGAGAAGTTACTGACAGAAACAAGGTTTGGAATGTGAGTCCCCTCCCCCGCCGGCCGCCTGCCAGGAAGGAATTATTTTGGATTATCCAGCCATGTCCAGCCGCCCAAAAGGGAAGGCTGCAGCCAGGGAAAGGGATCCACTTCCGGGGCCTCTGGTCGAGAGCCCCAGGAGGGCGGGACTGGCAAGTCTGGGCAGCTCAGCCACCACCTCCCCCGCTGCTCAGACCGAGTGGGGGCGGGGAGGGAGGGGATGCGTCACCCTCGGGAGAAGGCCCCAGGTCAGCCCCAGCGGGGCCTGCTGAGCAAGTCTGGGTGGGGGGGGGCTGTGGGCAGGAAGAGCGCTGGCCCTGTCCAAGGGGCCTGGCTGGAGGACCCCCCTTCACCCCCAGAATCCCTTGCCCCAGGGGCTCCAAGCCCCCCCCCAGAGCCAGGCTCAGGGACACACCTTGGGCGAGTCACTCACACTCCATACTTCAGAGGTGACGGGGAGCAGGTAGGGGTGTGACTGAGGCTGCCTGGGGTGGGGCCCTGGGGACTCCTACAGGGCTGAGGCTGACTCAGGCCACCCAACTGCCCCCAGACCGACCCCCTGACCAGCAGCTGACGGCACAGCCTTGTCTAAGCCCCCCTGACAGCCCGGCTCTCACCCCTTACACTGCCCCACTTGACTGAGCTGTCCGTCAGCCCGTCCCACAGGTGGGCGGGCCGAGGCCATGGGTCCCTGTGAGCAGCCATGTGGGGGCGCTGCTTCTGCCAGGTGGACCACCTGGGTCCATGCTGTGTGTGCCTGCAGCCATGCCCCCAGCAACCCCTGCGGGGACCCCACTGAAGATGGGGAGCTGGCATCTGGGAAGGAGTGGAGGAGGCCCAGGGCCTGGCCTTAGCCCAAGCGAGCAGAGCAGAAGAGATTGGGTTGGAAGGCACTGGGGTGGGCTGGCAGCCTGCAGAGGGTCCATATGGTCTGGCTCCTCTCCCCCAGGAGGGCCAGGCTGCAGGCGCTCGTGCCCTCCGAGGACCTAGGCCATTCTGGGGACGTCATGGTGTTCTGCTGCCTGCCTCGTGCTGTATCCTGGGTCCAGAGCTGACGACCTCCTTGGGACTTCGGGTGGGGAGAGGCTGTGGGTGCCAGCGTCCTCCCACGTGGCCCCGTCTCTGATCTGGGCAGGGCCACACTGACATGCCAGGCCCTCTACCTCCCACGAGCAGGAAGCCCTCACTGGTGTCACGCCTCGGTCTCGGTCCTCCTTGCTGCAGCCGCAGGCCGCCGCCCCCCCCCCTTGGCCTGGCGGGTGGGGAGTAAGCTTGTTTCCCCTGCCGGGGTCCCTGCCTTGGATCCGGGCGCCATGGAGGGGAAGGTGAGCTATCCACCTGGCCAGTTGAGAGGGGAGCTCCACTCCCTCCGAGTGGAGGCAGGGTCTCTGCCAGCCAGAGCCACCAGCTGGGGGCAGGGGCTGGGCAGAGCCTCCCCCAGACGCTAATGGCTATTTGTGTTCGGGGTGGGGCCTGGTGCTAATTGTCTTTGGTCTCAAATGGCAGGCTGGGGAAGGTAGGAGCAGTGGCCTGCAGTTGACTGGGGGGGGGGAGGGTGGGGGGCGCTGGGGTGCATGGGGCCTGAGCGCATAGCACCCTGCTTCCCCTTTCTCTCCAGGCCGCGATGGAAGTGGTCCCTTCACGCTCTTCCCCTTGGTGGTTTCACATCCTGACGGGCTCTGGCTTCTCTCGGCCCCTGCTGGGCAAGAACCCTGCCCTGTCCTGGGCGCCCCCTGGCTAGCTGCTCTCCAGCCCTCCCCTACCTCAGGGAGCACGGAATGGGGGGGGGTGCTCTGTTCCTCTGTGACAGTGACTGGACCCAGGTCCCCAGGTGGAGCCCAGGGAGCCAGGGGCGGCAGCCAGGCTGCTCATGGGGACGCCTGCAGGTCTGGCCTGTCCCGTGTGGGGCCCCACAGCAGAGTCCCTGTCACGGCGAGCAGCCCAGGGCTGGTCTGCAGCTGGAGTTTCTGTTTCCCGCCCTTGTCACCCCTGAGCACCCTGTTGCACACAGACTGGCCCACCCACTGCTGTCCCCCACCGTGGCTTCCGCCCACCCGAGTGCCCGGTTGCGGCGCGCTGGGCTGGGATCAGGGGCGTCTGCAGACGGGGCCCAGCTCTGTGCAGACTCCCGCTCTTCATCCCCTGAGACTGTGCGACTTCTGAGAGCAGGCAGTTCCCCGTCCGGGTGCCAGGTGACTCCCGGCCTGAGCGGGGGCCTGTGGGGAGGGGAGGGGAGATTTTGGGGTGCAGCCTGGGTTCTGACCCCAGTACTGCCACAGCCCTGCCCTGGATGTGTCACTTCCGGTGAGGAGACTGGACCCTGGGGTGCTGTCACCCTCCTCAGGAAGAGCCAGAAAGAAAAAAGAGTTTGAAGTCTGCCTTTCAGGAGGCACCTGTGTCAACACGGCAGTGAGGCTGAGCACCTGCCGCCGAGGCCGGGCTGGTTCCGGCGGGGCCTTTCCCACGCTGGCCTTCTGCTCCTGTCTGTGACCCCAAGCCAGTGCGCCACCTGGGCAGGGCACGGGCCATGGTGGGGCCTTGTTGGGGGGCGCCATCGGCTCCCGTCCAGGCACCCTGCTAGAGGCCGGGGCTGTTCCAGGGTCCTGGGAGGCCACAGCAGTATGTACTGTGGGCCGCGTGGGTGACAGTGGGAACAGGGTGATTGGCTTGGTGCCCCCTGGGGCTGGTGCTGTTGTCACCCCGTTCTCGGAGTGCCTGGGGAAGGGGTGCTGGGCAGGGGTCTGAGGACAGCCCTGGGAGGCCAGGGAGCGCGGGTCTGTCTCGGAGTGCGAGGAGGCCGATGGCGTGCAAGGTTCAGAGACCGTGGGATGGCAGCTTGGCCATGGGGTGACCCGGGCAGTGTGGAGGCCCCACTACAGGGATGTAAGTTTTGGGACTGATTGGAGGTGGCAGCTCGGGCTGCCCCCGTCCCGCCCAGCATTCAGGAGAAGCCGTTCTCAGTTGAGCTGGGCAGGTTGGCAGGGGTGAGCGCTGTGGGTGGGAGGGTCTCCAGCATGGGCCATCTGCTCCCTCAGTCTTAGACATGCTGCCCGGACTGGCCAGGGGACTTGGGGGGCTTGGTCTCCCCACACCCGCCTTGGCGTCAGGCCTGATTTGGGGGGCCACCCTGAAGTACTTCAGGCCCGGGAACAGATGTCAGGATGGGGGATGGGAGGCCAAACAGGAAGAAGGGGGCGACCCAGACGGGCCTGTCCCCCAGGCCCAGCAGTGCTTCCTGGAGGTGGCCCAGGCCCCACCCCTGTGGGTGGCAGCTCCTCCCTCAACTGAGTGAGCAGCTGAGCGGTGAAGGGGCTGGGCCTGGCCCCGGGGAGCTGGGGGCTCCTTCCTGTGCAATCCCAGGCACCTTGCCGCCCCCCATCATGACCCGCCGGTGGCCCTACCTCGCTCTGGGCCAGGCATCTCCTCAGTGGGAATCTGGCCGCCCTGGCCTCCGGAAGCCTTGCGTGCTTGCCCACTGGCCCACCCCTAGCCTGGCCTCCAGACCCTGCCCAGCAGCCCGAGCGCCTGGCACCGCGCCTGGACCCCGGCCTCGCCTGCATGGGAGACTCGCACTGTCCCTCTGCTCAGGTGGCCCTGCCCTCACCGTTCCCGCACACAGCCCCTCCCTCAAGGCCAGCTCCAGGCCCGCCCAGCTCTGCCAGGCCTCTCATCCCCTCTGGGCATCCTGGGCTGACCCAGTGCTGGGGCTGGCCAAGACCCCTCCCACCCACAGCTCAAGTGCTCAGGGTCTCTCTGTCCTGGGGACACTCTGGGTGTTGGGGCGGGACCCCTGTTGGCAGGGTTCCCATCGACAGCACAGACATGGGCTCCTGCACATGTGTGGTCACGAGTATGTGAGTGGGGGCTGGCATGCCAGCTTGGCACAGCGCCCCAAGCTAATTGTGGGGTTCGGCTGTGATGGAGGAGGTGGGGCTGGGGTGACCGCTGAGGCCCTGACAGACTGACAGGGAGATTACAGGCCTTGTTCGCTTCTCCCTTGCTTGCGCCCTCACCCATCAGCCCCCCACGCCCACCCCTGCCTCCTACACACGGCCCGGGAAAGGGGCTGTGGGTGGGGGCTGGTCCTGGGCCGTCTGCAGTCGCTGTGAGCCTCGGGCTGCCCTGGCCAGCAGCCTCCAGCTGGCTGTGGAAGGTGAGCCTACAGAAGGGAGGGTGGTGGGCGCAGCCCCCGCGGCGGGTTGGTGGGTGGGGGCGGGTGCCGATGGGCGGGGCAGCAGACACCAGAGGCTCATACCTGTCATTGGGCCCACGAGACTGCCCCCAGCCTCTCCGAGGTAGGGGCAGAGCACATGGCTACACACACGGGAGCCTCTGGCAGCTCTCTGAACTGCCCCAGCGGGCCGGGAGGGCGCCCTGGTGCGTCTGTCGCCCTGCCTGGCCCCCCTCCTGCAGCCAGCCCTAACCCGAGTGTGGCCGCTCCCAATGCCCCGCCCCTTTCCCATCCCTCCCGAGCTGACCCCACGATCCCCTGGTGAAGTTCTCCTGGGAGAGTGACTTGCCGTGGTGCCAGTCCCCCCCTTGTCATCCTTTCACCGGATGCGGCTGAGGCCGCCGTGTGTCGCGGCGCCCCGCGGGCTCCTGGGCGCCGGAGGGTGGGGACTCGTCCCCGCGCCTCCATCACGCAGCGCCTGCCGTGGCGCACAGCACGTTCTCAGGGGCTTCGGGCTGCACAGGCGGGACGAGCGAGCGGCCCCGCTTTGGGTGGGCCCCACGGGTGCGGGGTTGCCCGCCGAGGATGTGGAGCTGTGGCCGGTTCCGATCCGGTCGAGGGCCGCGGGCCGTGCCGCGCCACGTCAGGCGGGGAGCGCGGAGGCGTTGCAGACTGCCGAACCCCCCTTCCGTCCTGGGGGCTGCCCTCAGGGCCCGCGTGGGTATTCTTTTTTCTTATTAGGAAATTGTTTTACAAACAAGAGATTTAAAAATTAATTAGCACATGTCACGAGTTGGCGCAAACAGACATAGGTTGGTTCTCGCGGTAGCGCGAGCATCTGCACGACACACCCCCGGCCCTGGCCCCGGCCCCGGCCCCGGCCCTGGCCCCGGCCCCGGCCCCGGCCCCGGCCCCTGCCGGCACGAGAGGGGGCCCCCGCTGCCCCTCTGCAACCGGGCTCTGCCCGAGGCCCAGTCGGGCAGGCTTCCTGCTCCTGGGGCTGCCATTCCCGGCTTTCCTGCGTCCACGCTTCTGACACGCGGAAGTGGGGGAGGGGTGCGAGGTACCGGGATGACCGTCTCGCTGGGGCACGGACTGGCCTCCCGGAGCAGGCGAGGTTGTGACCCGTGTTGCGTTGATACCGCTTGTCACTTTGTTGGCACCCACGTGGCTATTCTCGAACAGAATAATTTGTTGAAACTGTTCGCAAGTTTTTCTAAGCCACCTTGCCCCTTGAGGCAGCCGCGCGGGTGGGACTCTGGACTGGGTCGACACCCACGGCTAGAGGCTGCAGGTGTCACAGTGGTGGTGTGGGGGTGGGGGGTGGCCAGCCACACGCCTTCGTCCTCCGGCTTTGCCAGTTGAACTCTTGAGATACCTGAGGACAAGGGCTGGATTCACACACCCCGGAGGCCGGGGCCTGAGGGGGCCGATGCAGCCCGGAGCAGCATCAGAGGCTGCCGCGGTGGGGCTGAGGTGCCCAGGCTGGGGTGGGGTCGGGTCAGGAGGAGCTGTGGTTTTCTGGGCACACTCCTCTTGGCCTTGGGTCTTGGGCCTGTGACCTCACTGCCACCAGCCAGGGGTGACTTTTCATGCCGGGCCCCAGAGCCCAGACCGCTGAGGAAGGCTGGCCAGTCCCTCCCAGCCCAGGCGGGGGCTAGGCGGTCTGACCCACCGCCTAGGCTGGCAGAAGGAGAAGCCTCCAGGGCTGGCGGGAGGAGGCTGCGACACCCTATACCTGGGAGGTGTCCTGTGGGAGGCTCCGGTGGCTGACGAGGCTCAGCTAGGACGTCAGTCTGTCCTTAGAGACCCGCCCAGCCCCACCCTCGGTAGCTGTGTGGGAAGGGCTTGGCTTTCCCCCGCGTGAGTCAGGTCGCGCAGACCCAGCCCCGGGTCGCGGGCCGCGCTGGCGGCTGCTGGGGCGCGATTGGCCGGCGGCGGACCCTGGGCCGGGGGCGGAGCCGAGAGCGCCCAGGCAGGTGGCGGCGGCGGCGCCAGACTCCAGGTGAGCGCTCCCGGTGCCCACGTGGCCGCCGCCGTCATTGTCGCCGGAGCGCAGGCGAGCCCTGCGACCCGGGCGAGACCGCAGCGGGGCGCGGGCGGCGCCCCAGGAGCGGCCGCGGCCGCGGGCCTTTCCCCTGGGAAGCCGGCGGCGCCGGTCTGGGGGCGGCTCGCGCGCCGAGCTCGGACCCCGGCCTCGACCCCAGCCCGGCAGGTACCCCGGCGCGGCCAGCTGGAGACCGGCGGAGGCTTGAGGTACGCGCGGGCGGCGCGGCGCTGTTTTGTCTCCTCTGATTTGTTTAAGGCTCCCGGCCGATTGCGGATTTGCATTTTCGTTGCTGAGCGGAGGCCTGGTTCCCGGGCCCCGCCAGCTGCCCAGCGGGGGAGGGGCGGCTCCCACCTTCCCTGACCTGTTGCCAACCAACGAGGGGACAGCCACTCACCTTCGGGTGCCTCTTGACCTGTCCTGGTGGGGGGGCGGCCTCCACTCCGTCAGAGGTTGGCTCTTTCACCCCCTCAATTGAGGGTTCCTTCTGCCCTCCTATAGTGCTAGGAACCGCCAGGCACTCGCCGTTGGGGGGCAGTGGGGGCCGTTCCCGACCGGCTAAGCCTTCGCCTGTCTGCAGTCCGTCCTGAGCCCGTGGGCCGGCTGGCCTGGCCAGAGGTGGCCCGGGGCTGGACCCCTCCTCCCGGGGCCTGCCTGCTTTCCCTTGCTGTGATTTTAATGGTAAGAAGTTGCCCAATCTGCGTGTGCTGAAGGTAGCGGGGTGGAAGGAACCCACACCTGAGCGCCCTCCTCCAGACGGGGCAGGGACCTGGGAAAGGGGAAACTGGCGGCTGGGCCCCGGCCTGCGCTCGAGAGCGCTCTGCCCTTCCTCTTTTGGCATCTCCTGTTTACCTTTCCTGCCGGGGTGCAGGGGCCTGGCAGCTCTGCGTAGGAAGACGAAACCTGAGGAGGGAGCCACAGGGGACCCAGCTGGCGAGGGCTCCTGCCGCTCCCTGTGCCGGAGCCGCCTGGGCTGTGGAGGAGGGGCCCGGCTCCCCAGAGTCCCCCGTCCCTCATCAGCGTCCTGGCTGGGGGAGGAGACGCCGCTGTGGGTGACGTTTGAGGACCAGGTGCAGGGGGCACGTGTGCTTTGGGCTCCCCCGGGTGTGTGTCACCCCCTTCCTGGTTTGCAGGGCTCAGACCACAGGTTCCCATCCAGCGGATCCTGTGGTTGACCTTGCTCACGGAGGGCCTGCCAGCGAAGGCCGCAGACCGTAGAGGGTGAGGGCCGGTCTTTCAGAGCCAGGTCAGGGTGGGTGGCAGTTTCCCAGGGGACCAGCAAGAGCAGAGACGTGGTGACACCCTGAGGCCTACCTTCTCCGCACACATGGGTTCACTCACGCCACATGGCAGCCCCCCAGGTTCCGTGCCCTTGTCACCCCTGTGCCACACATGGGGAAACTGAGGCACAGTGGGCTTCGTAAACAGTCCACATAACCCAGGCAGAAAATATTAAAGCTGGGGTTTGAACCTTATGGTCTGGTTCCAGAGTTCTGTTCTTTGGGACCCCCCCCCCTGCACCCCCATGCAGCTGCATTAGGTATGTGTAGCTGCGGGGTGGGTGCCATGGGTGCTCAAGAGAATGGCCTTCTCAGGGTGGAGGGAGTGACCCCTCCTAAGAGCTAGAGGTCAAGGTTGGCTTTGGGGGCCAGGACTAGGTGGTTGAGAGCAGAGGTACCCCTGAGTACTTGGTGGCTAAGGAAGGGGAGGGTCCAGGTTTCATCCTGCAGGCCCCTGGTGAGGGTGGCTGTGGGGGGTAGGCAGGTGGGCATGTGTGGGCTCAAGAAGATGTCCTTTGGAAGAGGCCGGCCTCCCTTGGCCTTGCCTACAACAGACACACTCGCCACCAGGAGCCTGGGCCAGTGGAGGGCTGGAGGCTGAGGGGACAGGCCTAGGGGCACGCAGAGGAGACTGGTGTGAGTTCCTCTGAGGTGGCGAGCCTCACGCTCTCCCGCTTGTGTGCTGCGGACGCCCGGCGAGCCTCTACCTGGGCCTGCAGCAGCAGTGAGGCCGGGCCGGTCCTGGCTTTCTCGTGAGGCGAGTGTGCTGAAGCCCTGCGGTTTGGCCTCTGATCCCTCCTTTCACAAAGGTTGCCTTGAGTGCCCAGGGCAAAAGGACCCCCTCACCTCCCGCTCCCGGGGGTCCTGGTTAACCTTTTCCTGCTCAGCTAGGGGCCGAGGGTGCCAGAGGGTTTCTTGCTGCAGGAAAGTGCTGCCTCGTGCACAAGTGCCACCTCCCTGTGCGCCTTGCTCCCGCTGGTCCCTCTTGAACCCCGCATAGGTCCGGTCCTGGGTCCCGCCCTCCTGGGAGGTGACCGTGTTGGACTGTGTGCTGCTGCACGAGGCCGGTGGAACACAGGGGTGGGCGGGGGGAGGCAGGGACCGACCCCGGCGGAGGAGGTGTTGGAGGCATCGGAGGGGCTTGGTGGCTGAGCCTGGGTCGGGGAGTGGGGGGCGTGGGTCTGGGAAAGGCCAGGAGAGATCACAGGGCTTGTAGGGGATGGGCCGGGGAGGAGGCCATCGTCTGTTATGTGTCTCTCTTTGTATTTAGTCAAGAATATGTGAATATGCTCTTATAAAGTTTTTTATAAAGTGGAAAACGAAATTACTTGGCCGTCCCAGCCCCCTCCTTCCTGCCCCCAGTGTGGGTGCAGGCTTCTCGAACTCAGCGGTTAGACCCTGGTGTGCCCACGCAGATGCCTAGAACCCTGTGCCACAGCCGCCCCGCGCCTCGTGGGGTCGGCACGGACTACTCCGTGGTTTCTCCGGGTCCTCTGGTTGGGTGCTGGGTGGTTGCCAGATTTCCTCTGTAGTGAGCTGCTGAGAAGTGCCCTGGCTGCCCGGACCCTGGGGCGTGTATCCAGGAGAGGAGACAATAGCTAGTGGACAGGCTCCCCTGAGGCTTCTCCTGAATGAATCGTTCGGTCCTTACAAACCCCCAGGGGGAGCTCACTCTGACTGTCTGCATTTCGCAGATGGAGAAGTGAGACACAGAAGAGTTAAGTAACTTGCCCAAGGTCACACAGCTAGTAAGTAGAATGGTGGGGGTCGCGGGTATGTCCATTTCTTGAAGGCAGTTTTTGTTTTAATCACAGTGCTATGTGTCTAGTTAAAAAAGACAGACAGTGGCAACACACTTATAATAAGAAATGGCTCCTTCCCTTGTTTCTTCTGCCTTTTTTGAGCAGAGGAGAGAGGTGTGTGTCAGGTTTGGATTCTGGGAAGACCAAGTGGGTGTGTCTGCACCCCAATGGGGTGCTGGGCTAGGGGCATGAAGAAAGAGAGGAGGTCGGGAGTCTCATGCTCCAGGATGACAGAGGCAAAATGGGGTCCCACGGGCTGCTCCCCACACCCCCAGACATGGAGCAGAGGAAACCGGTCCAAGCAGGCCAGGCTTGCGGTGAGACCGCTGTCTCTCCTTTGCTTCCTAGAGAATTTCGATGCCAGCCCGGAGCAGAGACTGAGCTGGACTTCTGGAGCCTCGGTGAGTGGGGGCTGGGCCCGCTTGGGAAGGCAGGGGGCTACAGCCATGCAGCGAGGCCGGCGGTGCCTTCCATGACTGCCGTGTGACCAGAGTTCTGGTGAACGGTCTGCTCCAACCCAAGCTCCTTGCCTTGGGCGCCACTGCCAGGCCCCCGGTTCTCTGAGGCCAGGCTTTCCTTGGGGGGTGGGGGCTCTGCGGTGAGGCCAGAGAGGTGTTTGTGCACTGGTGTGCTGGGTTCTGGGACATCAGGGCTGGGAATTTGGGCTTGGGAGGAAAGGGCGCCTGTCCAGACGCTTTCCGGGCCAGCGGCGGGCTGGAGTTGGTGTGACTTCTTGGAAGTGCACCTCCACGCTCCAGCCAGGAAGGCGGCCGTCCGATGCCCCTGAGGAAATCCCCGCTGCCCGGTAAGCGGGGGTCCCGGGCTGCGCTCAAAACAGGAAGTGCCCATTCCAGGAACACCACAGGCAGGAAGCGTTGCTGGCTGTGCCTGGCGCCGCCTGCTCAGCCTGTGGCCTGAGCTCTGCCTCTGGTCAGACGGGTCACCCTTTGCTCCTGGGCCTGGCCAGGCAGGTCACCTGAGGCTTTGTTTGTTCAGGAAGTGGAGGGGGGCCGCTGCCTGCGGAGTGTGACCCCAGCCCCTCCTGCCAGCAGATGGCCTGGGCTTAGCACTGGGCATTTGAGCTTTACTCTGCCCACTCGCAGGTCACCCAGAGAGGGGTCCTGGGGCGGGAGCCTGGTTTGGCCCCGCCTGCTCTCACGGGATGGACAGGGAAGCAGCAGGGTGTCACCCCCCCCCCCCCCCCCCCCGTCGCCTCGATAGTGATCGACACTCAGTGTACCAGCAATGGGGGCCCCTGGGGCAGAGCACAGGGCTGGGCTCCTGCCCTAGGGGACTCAGGTGGACAGCTAACCAGAGCGAGCCCGGAGCATTCTTTCACGCGCTGTGATGGCAAAGCTGTGAGCCCGCAGGTTGAGGGAGGGCCCAGCGTCAGAGCCGAGCTTTTTCAGAAGGGGGAGCCGCTAGCGGTCCCCCGCTTGGTCGGCTCTGGGTCCAAATCCTGGCCGCACGCCTCTGCCCAGCAGAGGGGCCTGGGCACTGATCCATTTGGGCCGGTGGGGGCTGCCCCAGGGGTGGCCTGGGTTCCGGCGGCTCTGGCCCCGCCCCCGCCCCCGCCTCCGAGCTCCCTCCGGGCGGGGAGACATTCCAGTCATTCCCGGCTCGCCCGGGGCCGCGGCCGCAGCCGGAGCTGGAGCCGCAGCAGGAGCCTCAGCCGCAGCCGCGCGGCGCGAAGCGGGCACTCGGGTGCAGGGCCAGGGGGGCCGGGCCAGGCAGGGAGGGCCAGCATGGGCGCCAGGCCGAGGGGCCGGGACGCGCCCGTCCCGCTGGCGCCGCCGTGTGGACTTTGGGCCCAGGCGCGCGGGAGGCGGGGCCGCGGGGCTGCGGGGCGCAGGGGAGGGGCCGCGTGCCGCCCCTGGCCTTCCCGTGCCCTCCCGTGCCCCAGCGGCCGGGCCACCGCCTGGCCCTGCACATCCGGCTCGCGTCTGGGGGTCTCTCCAGCTGCGTCGTCCTCCCCTAGACAGACGGCCAAGCGGAGTCTGAGATGGTAGGGCCCCCTCCCCGGAGGGCTGCACGTCCTGCCCCACAGCCCTGAGGTGCTTGTGAAACCTTCCTGCCTGGGCACTCGCGTCTTGGCCAGGCCTGGGGTGACCCTGGGTCCCCCAGCACACCTCCCTCCGTCCGCCTGCACCTCCCCCTGGCACCGCCCAGACAGCAAGGGCTCCTTCCCAGGTCCCTGCCGCTGCCCCTCCTGGACACCCTCAGGCCAGCCCCTCCAGCGCAGGCTGGGGGTTCTGTGCAGAGGCAGGAGCTGCCCAGCTGAGGGGAGCTCCTAGTGGCCCAGAAAAAAAGGAAGCTGCCTCGATGTGAGAACCGAGGGTCCCTGAGGAAAAGCCAGCCCGTCACAGTGGACACGGCTTTGCCCAAAGCCAGAGCTCCGGGGAAGCACCTACCCTGGCTGTGGACCAGGGCAGACCCCTTTCTGCTTTCCCAGAGGAGAGGGACGCAGGGCAGGGGGCACCGAAGGGGACTGGAAAAGTAACCTCGAGGGAATAAGAGTGACTCCAGCGAGGTGGCGCGTGAGGCGGCCGCGAAGGGTGTGCCGGGCACTCTGGATGTGCAGGCTGGCCTGTGCCGGGAGCCTGGGAGGCCAGGGCCTGGGTCCCTCGTCTCCGTCTGCCACAGCGGGGTGTAGCCCTACTCGGCACGTGGCGTGGGCCAGGCTGGCCTGGGTGTCTTGCCAGGCGCAGGCACCCTTAGGGAAGGCTGTAGTCGGTTCAGGGGTGGGGGCTCATGCCCACACCGGGAGAGGGGAGCCTGTGGGGGCGGCAGTGGAGGTCGGTCTGGGCGGGTTCCGACAGGACAGAGTGGGGTCCCACGAGTGACAGGGTAAGGGACTACCACAAGGTGGAAGAGGCCTCGAGGCTGAGCTGGGGAGGGGGGACGTCGGTGTTCTGGGTCCTCCTCCAGTGTGGGGTCCCGGGCCCAGCCCAGCGCATCCCTCATACACGCGGACACGTGTGTGGCCCTGAGCACGCACAGGGCCACGTGCGGGGAGAGACGCCTGCATGCAGACGCCGGGGTTCCCCCCCTCGGGCCTGGTAGCCTCGGGCTGCGCAGTGCGTCCTCACTGGCTCGCCGCGGGGAGGGGGCGGGGGCAGGGGGCCGGGAGGCGGGGCCGGCTGCAGCCCCGCGGTTCTGCTGGGCACCTTCTCCGACCCACGTGGTTGGCCCGGCTCCCCTTCAGCTGTGTTTCCCGTCAGATGGCGACACGTGCTGAGTCAGGTGTCTGACCGGCGTGTGGTGCACCTGTTTACCTTTCTGGGGCCTTTTGGTCAGCCTGGGGTTCATGCTCTGGGCGCGGTGCCCCTCTGATCACCTGGAGCTCTCAGGGTGATGGGTGTGGGGTGGGCATGTGCAGGAGTGGCCGGGAGACTCCCTGGAGGAGGTGCTCTGTGCCTTTGGAGCTGGACCTGTGGGTGCCATGAGAACCTGGAAGTGGGGACCAGGGCGCAGGTCGCACTCATGCCTGCGGCATCAGGTGTGCGGCCTGGCCCTGGTCATGGGGGAGACTCCAAGGTGAACTTCTTGAGAAGGGTTGGTAAGTGGCCTTGGAGATGTGAGTGGGGGCGCCTGGCCAAGCGCATGGGAAGGCGGGGAAGGACTGGGCGCTCGGGGCCCGTGGGGCAGCCATGACCCTCCCTGGGCTGCGTTCTGGTCATCTGGGCAGGGTCTAGAATGGGGATCTAGCGAGACCTTCCTGGGGGGCTTCCCGTGTGGGCGGGTCCTCCAGGCTGGGGCTCTCCTGACCCTTATGCTCTCCCGCAGGGTGCCGGGGTGATGGCTCGGCAGCTCTGGGCCCTGACCCTTCTGGGCCTGGTGGGCACGGGCGCGGGCCTGCGGCCGGGAAAGCTGGACTTCTTCCGCAGTGAGACAGAGCTCAACCACCTGGTGGTGGATAACGCGTCGGGCGTGGTGTACCTGGGGGCGGTGAACGCGCTCTACCAGCTGAGTGCCGACCTGCGGCTGGAGCAGCAGGCGGCCACCGGGCCGGCACTGGACCACAAGAAGTGCACCCCGCCCATCGAGGCCAGCCAGTGCCACGAGGCCGTGCTGACCGACAACGTCAACCAGCTGCTGCTGCTGGACCCCCCGGGGGCGCGCCTCGTCGAGTGCGGCAGCCTCTTCAAGGGCATCTGCGCCCTGCGCTCCCTGGCCAACATCTCCACGCGCCTCTTCTACGAGGACGGCAGCGGCGAGAAGTCCTTCGTGGCCAGCAACGACGAGAGCGTGGCCACGGTGGGGCTGGTGAGCGCCACGGACGCCGACGGCGAGCGCGTGCTGTTCGTGGGCAAAGGCAACGGCCCCCACGACAACGGCGTCATCGTGAGCACCCGCCTGCTGGACCGGGCCCACGGCAGGGAGGCCTTCGAGGCCTACACGGACCACGCCACCTACAAGGCCGGCTACCTGTCCATCAACACGCAGCAGTTCGTGGCCGCCTTCGAGGACAGCCGCTACGTCTTCTTCCTTTTCAACCAGCAGGACAAGCACCCGCCCCAGAACCGCACGCTGCTGGCGCGCATGTGCAAGCACGACCCCTCCTACTACTCCTACCTGGAGATGGACCTGCAGTGCCTGGACCCCGGCGACGCCCAGCCCTTCAGCACCTGCCTGGCGGCCTCCGTGGCCTCCTCCGGCGCCGGGAGGGTGCTCTACGCCGTCTTCAGCAGGGACGTGCGGCGAGGCGGGGGGCCTCGGGCAGGCCTCTGTCTGTTCCCGCTCAAGGAGGTGCACGCCAAGATGCAGGCCATCCGCGACGCTTGCTACACGGGCACGCGGGAGGCGGGCCGCGACGTCTTCTACAAGCCCTTCCATGGCGAGATCCAGTGTGACGGCCACTGGCAGGTACGTGGTCTCCACGGGCTCCCCCCACCAGGCGTGGGTCCGTGAGTGGCGGCTGCTGGCTGGCCTGGCCCAGTCCCCGCCTGGGCGCGAGGGCCTGTGAGAAGCCACACGTGTGCAGTGTGTCACGTTGGGTGGGCGTGAGCCTTTGCACACACGGGGGTGCCACCTCGTTCGCTCACTCCTGCCAGTGAGCAGGTCCCTGCCTGTGCGGCCCTTGTTCTTGGGGACGTGCGTGGGGCCAGAGTGCCAGGGGCCTTAGTGCGGAGAGGCCTCTGCAGTGGGTCGCAGGTGTCTGTGCCCACTGTTGACGCCGCGGTCCACAGGGCGCCAGCGAGAGCTTCCTGTGTGGCTCGGAGCACCTGCCCTACCCCCTGGGCAGCCGCGAGGGACTCACGGCCAGCGCCGTGCTGCAGCGCGGAGGCCTGAACTTGACCGCTGTGACGGTGACCACTGAGAACAACCACACTATTGCCTTCCTGGGCACCTCGGACGGCCAGGTCCTCAAGGTGAGGCCTGGGGCAGGGCTGGGGCTGGAGGGGCCCCGTGCTGCAGGGGCCGTCGGCCAGGCCCACCCCGCGCACCCTCACGCACCTGCCCGCGTGCCCGAAGGTGTACCTGGCCCCGAACGGCAGCTCCGTGGAGTACGGCTCCATCCTCGTGGAGCGCAACAAGAGGGTCAAGCAGGACCTGGTGCTGTCTGCAGACCTGGCCAGTCTGTACGCCATGACCCACGACAAGGTAGGCCAGGGGGCGGGGCCTCGGCCGGCCGTTGGGGTAGGGCCGGGGAGCGTGGGGAGGAGTGCTGGCGGCGTCTCTGTCCTGGGTCCGCAGTACTGCTCCTGCCCGTCCTGTCTCTGGTCCTGCCTCAGACCCACCCTGAGGGGGGAGCGCTGGGTGGGCGCTCCGAGTGGGGCTCCCCCATGAGTGGACGGCAGCAAGAGGCCCTGGGCAGCCTCTGTGAGCTCAGACAGTGGGACGCAGGCCAGCCCCGCCCTGCCCCGCCCCACAGTGGGGCTGGTGTAAGGGCCCCTCCAGCCAGCTTTGGGAGCACCGGGGACAGCTAGTGTCCTTGCACAGGGAGGGGGGGATCAGAGGGCCTGGGCCAGCACAGGGAGGCGCCACACAGGACGCTGGTTCCCTGGGACCTCGCGCCACAGGGCCTGGGCAGGGGCGACCACTGGGCCATTGGCCAGGGCCACGCAGAGCCTGGCACGCAGCCACTACGCGGGGCCCTTGCTGGCGAGCCTTGAATTGGCGTGTGAGGCGTTTAAGGCTCAGAGATCCAGGTGGGGTCAAGTCTGGGGTCCAAGGGAGGCCCTCGCGCCAGCTGGCCCGTCACCTCTGGAGGCCGCAACCCCGCCCCCCGCCCTGCTGCCCCAGGTGTTCCGGCTTCCCGTGCAGGAGTGCCTGAGCTACGCGGCCTGTGCAGAGTGCCTGAGCTCCCAGGACCCCTACTGCGGCTGGTGTGTCGTCGAGGGGCGGTGAGCACCGGGGTCTGGGGGCCGCCGCCTACCCTGGGGCCCTGGGGGGGGGCACGGCTATGCCCTCGGGCCAACCGGTACCGGGACTGAAGCTGTCCCCCGCTCCTGCAGATGCACCAGGAGGGCCAAGTGCCCACGGGCCGAGGAGAGCGGCCACTGGCTGTGGAGCCGTGAGGAGTCCTGTGTGGCTGTCACGGGGGCCCAGCCGCAGAACATGAGCCGTCGGGCCCGGGGGAAGGTGCGTGGCGAGGGCCGCTGCTGCCCGAGCTGTGGGGACGGGCAGGAGACCCTCGGTGTCTCACTCCTGGCCTGGGCTCTGTGTGCCGAGCCGAAGCATGGGGAGCCTGTGCTTTGTGGGGTCCCCCTGCCCCCTGTGGATCCAGGGCCGGCCTGTCTCGGGTGCGGGGGTGACCACGTAGGGCCTGTTTTGGGTACAGTGGGCATCAGGTCCTCCGGGGGGAGCATGAGCCTCAGCACAAGTGCCCTGGTGGGGTGTCCTCGCTGACAGCTCCCAGGGTTGGGCAGGGGGCCCCGGCATGAGCCCCACGTGGCCTTCCCTAGGTGCAGCTGACCGTCAGTCCCCTCCCAGCCCTCGGCAAGGACGACGAGCTGCTGTGCCTGTTCGGTGACTCTCCGCCACACTCGGCCGGCGTGGAAGGGGACACTGTCACCTGCGACTCCCCAAGCAGCATCCCCGGCACGCCGCCCGGCCAGGGTGAGGCCCCACCCTCCAGCCGCCGGCTGCCCTCGCTCCTTCTCCCTCTGCGTGGCGGGGTCGTGAGCCCGCCTGTGACCCAGCTCCGGCGTGCGTGCTGAGGAAGGGGGCGGGCGCAGACGGAACCCGCCAGGGCGAGGCCGGGCAGAGGTCCGCAGGCAGCCCCACTTCTGGGTGCCCTGAGCTGCGTGGGCCGAGCAGTTTGCACTCGCCCCCACCCCGAGGCCGCCGGCAAGGGCGACTTTTCTGATCCCTTTCACTTTGCTCCTTTACCGCCTTCGATCGGCACCGCCTGCACGTGTGCCAGGCCCTGGGCTCCGGCGCCCGGGCGGAAGCCCCTTCGCCCTCCCCACCCTGTCCGGCTCGAGACAGGTGGGGCTGTCCCCAGAGGCGGGGCCCCCAGTGCGGGCCAGTGGAGGGCAGCCGCTGGTGCAGGCGGGAGTCGCGCAGTCACGTGCAGGGACCTGGCAGGTTCTCTGCCCCAGACACCGCAGGACCCTGCGCGGACAGCACGCAGAGCCTCGGGGGCGGGCGGCCCAGCCAGCATCTGGCGGTGGGTGGCAGGTCGGGCCCCACCCGCAGCCCAGGGCTCCACGTCGGCCTCTGGCTCCGTGCTCCATGGCCCGTCGGAAGCCGTGATGGGACGAGGACCGAGGCTTCCTGTCTCGCGCCCACCCGTGCCAGCCTCGTACTCTGGCCCCGCCTGACACTGTCCCCGTCTGCTGCCTAGACCACGTGGCTGTGAACATCCAGCTCCTCTTCAAACAAGGCAGCGTCTTCCTCACCTCCCACCTGTACCCCTTCTACGACTGCCAGAAGGCCATGAACCTGGCCGAGAACCTGCCGTGAGTGCCGCGCCTGCCTACTCCCCAAGCGCCTCCCGCCCACCCCCGCCGCCGTCCCGGCACCCCTCACGGCCCGCCCCCCCCAGGTGCATCTCCTGTGCCAGCAACCGCTGGACCTGCCAGTGGGACCTGCGCTACCACGAGTGTCGGGAGGCCTCGCCCAGCCCCGAGGACGGCATCGTCCCGGCCCACATGGTGAGGGCGCGGGGCTGCGAGGGCGCGGGGCCGCTCGGCCACGGCCCGGCGGACCCTGACCAGCCCGCCCCTCTGCAGGAGGACAGCTGCCCCCAGTTCCTGAACCCCGTCCCGCTGGTCATCCCCATGAACCACGAGACGGACGTGACCTTCCAGGGCAAGAACCTGGACACGGACATGACCTTCCAGGGCAAGAACCTGGACACGGTGAAGGTGAGGGGCTGGGGTGCCGCCCCAGGGACGGGGGCTGACCCGTGCCGGCGGGCCTGGGCCCCGCAGGGCCTGCCGGGTGGCAGCGGCCGAGCGCCTCGTCCAGAGCCGCATTCTGCAAACATGGAGTTGGGTGCCCGGGCCCTGCGTCGGCCATCCTGGCTCAGGGCTCAGTGTGTGCGGTACTGGGGGCAGGAGGCAGGCAGGTCTGGGCGTGTGGGGCATTCTGACGGGCCCGGAGCCCACGGGCGAGTTTGGGGTGTTGTGGGGCTGGGCGGTGGGGTGCCGTTTGGTGAGGAGGCAGCAGGGCGGGGTGCTCGGGTTCTGACTGTGCCTGGGGGTGGTCAGGGGGATGGCAGCACCCAGGCCGGCCCGGGGTGCGGGCTCGGGAGGGCGGCGGGGGTCTGGCCCCTCAGGCGTCCTGACTGGCCGGCCTTGTAGGGCCCCTCCCTGAAGGTGGGCAGTGACCTGATCGAGTTTGAGGCGACCGTGAAGAGCACACAGAATCCAGGGACCTTTATCTTTCGGACTCCGAAGGTACAGCCTGCAGGGGGCGGCCGGGCTGCTGGGCCCCGGTTGCCCGCAGGGCCTGAGGGCTGGGTAGAGGGCAGGCGGGGTGAGCCCCGCCCTGCAGAGGGAGCCGGGGCTGCGGCTAGGCAGGCGTGGCCCCGGGGTGCCTCTTGTCCTGTGCTCTGGAACCAGAGCGATTGGGGGCTGTCTGAGGGTCAAGCCTCCCCTGCTGTCCCTCAGCCACGACAGGACACAGGGGCGACAGCGGCCACAGCGGTGGCCCTCTGGGGCGTGGGTGGGAGCAGGGGGTGCAGCTTGTCCCTGGGTGTGCCCCCAGCTGTCCCATGATGGCAACGAGACGCTGCCCCTGCACCTGTTCGTCAAGTCCTATGACAAGAACATCGACAGCAAGCTCCGAGGTGGGCGAGGCGGGGGCGGGGGGCCGGGGGAGGGGTGGGCCGCGGGGCGGCGCTGGTGACCGCTGGCTTCTCCTTCCGCAGTGACCCTCTACAACTGCTCCTTTGGCCGCAGCGACTGCAGCCTGTGCCTGGCCGCCGACCCCGCCTACAAGTGCGTGTGGTGCGGCGGGCAGGGCAGGTGCGTGTACGAGGCCCTGTGCAGCAACGCCACCTCCGAGTGCCCGCCGCCTGTCATCACCAGGGTGAGCCCCTCGGGCCTCCCAGCGGGGAGCGGGGGAGCAGGGGAGCGGCAGCCGGTCCCGGCCCGCCTGCACGGCCCCGGCTCGCCCAAGCTGCCGGGTCAGTTGGGCTCTGCCGATTTTCAGATCCAGCCCGAGACAGGCCCCCTGGGTGGGGGCATTCGTGTCACCATCCTTGGGTCGAATTTGGGAGTCAGAGCAGATGACGTGAAGAGGGTCACTGTGGCCGGCCAGGACTGCACCTTTGAGCCAGGACGATACTCTGTGTCTACCCGGTGAGTGGGCAGCCCAAGGCCAGGGCTCCCTTGGCCCGGTCGGTCCCCGCCCCAGGGGGGCTAGGTGACCAGGCGGATGGAGAAGAAGGACACTCTCCGGGCGTGTGTGGGTGCCCAGGATGCACACCCACGGACGCGCCCGTCAGGCGGGGCCTGGGGTGGGCCCTGAGAGCACCCCGCCCTGCCTGTTGCTCACCCAGGATCGTGTGCGCCGTCAAGGCCGCAGAGGCGCCCTCCACGGGCGGTGTCGAGGTGGACATCAGCGGGAAGCTCGGCCATTCGCCCCCCAACGTTCAGTTCACCTACCAGGTACGTGAGGGACCCCTGGGGACCCCCGGGACCCGGCCGGGCCGCGTGGGCCGTGCCCCTGCCTCCTTCTGCTCGGTAGGCAGGGTCCAGGGAGTGGGGGGGCGCTGTCCCCCGCCAGCCCCGACCTGAGTGCCCCGCCTCTCTCCAGCAGCCCGAGCCCCTCGGCGTGGAGCCCAGGCAGGGGCCGCAGGCGGGCGGCACCACGCTGACGATCCGCGGCACGCACCTGGACACGGGCTCCGAGGAGGACGTGCGCGTGACCCTCAGCGGCGTCCCCTGTCAAGTGTGAGTGTCGCCAGCCGGCCAGCGAGTCTGCGGTCCGCCCGGGTCCTCGGTGTTCTGGCCGTGACCCTGCCCCGGAGGCGGCCGTGCCACCGACCTGACCCGCGGACCCTCGAGCCCGGGGCCGGGGTCGGTCCCAGGGCGGGATCGACTCTGACCTGCATCCCTCGCCTCCAGGACGCAGTTTGGGGCCCAGCTGCAGTGTGTCACCGGCCCGCAGGCGGCCCTCGGGGAGCTGCCCCTAGAGGTCCACTACGGGGGCTCCCACGTGCCCAGCCCCGGGGTCACCTTCACCTACCGCGAGAACCCGGTGCTACTGTCCTTCCAGCCGCTGCGGAGCTTTGTCAGGTGTGGCCTGTCTGTCCCCTCCCAGGGTCAGCCAGGTAGCTCACCCCACCCCAACCTCGGTTCCTTCCCAGCTCCTTCTGCTCCCGGGGCTTGTGAGGATGTGGCAGGGCTGGTCTAGGGGGCGGGGGAGCCTCTGGAAAACCCCACTGCACCCCCAGATCAGCGGCCTCCTGGGCACCCCGTCAGGCGAGCCCACAGCCCCCTGGAAGCACTCACGCTCGCACGTGCTCTGAGCACACCCCACCCCACGGCAGGCAGGCGTGGGCCCCCCGAGGGCTGCATGTTTGCCCAAGAGCAGAGCGGGCTCAGGGACCCCAGCCCCGCAGGGTGCCCACCTGGAGCTGGCCGGGCACCTCCCTGCCTGGCCGTGCCCACTCAGCGGCCCCCTCCCCAACCAGTGGCGGCCGGAGCATCAACGTCACGGGGCAGGGCTTCAGCCTGATCCAGAGGTTCGCCATGGTGGTCATAGCTGAGCCGCTGCAGTCCTGGCAGCCGCGGCGGGAGGCCGGACCCCTGCGGCCCGTGACGGTCAGTCCCGCAGCCAGCTGGGGCCGTGCGGGTGGGCTGGGGCCTGTGCCGGGCGGCCTGACGGCTGGGCCTCACCCTGCAGATCGTGGGCACGGAGTACGAGTTCCACAATGACTCCAGGGTCGTGTTCCTGTCCCCGGCCGTCCCCGAGGAGCCCGAGGCCTACAACCTCACGGTGCTCATTCAGATGGACGGGCACCGCGCCTTGCTCAGGACCGAGGCTGGGGCTTTTGAGTACGTAGCCGACCCCACCTTCGAGAACTTCACGGGAGGCGTAAGGAAGCAGGTCAACAAGCTCATCCATGCCGAGGTGAGGACGGCGCACGCGGGGTCACCCGAGGTCTGAGCTGGGCCAGTCCCCGGGTCCCTGATTCCCTCCCGGCCACTGTGGCACCCTCGACCCACAGGGCACCAACCTGAACAAGGCGATGACACTCCATGAGGCCAAGGCCTTCGTGGGGGCCGAGTGCTGCGTCATGAAGACGCTGACGGAGACCGACCTGTACTGCGAGCCCCCAGAGGTGCAGCCCCCGCCCAAGCGGCGGCAGAAGCGAGACACGGCCCACAACCTGCCGGAGTTCATTGTGCGTGTGGGCGCAGAGGGCGGGGCCCGGCGAGCACAGGGAGGGGAGGCCACTGGGCATGCGTCTCAGCCGCACCGGCCGTGCTGAGCCCGCCCCTCCGCGCAGGTGAAGTTCGGCTCGCGGGAGTGGGTGCTGGGCCGCGTGGAGTACGACACGCGTGTGAGCGACGTGCCGCTCGGCCTCATCCTGCCGCTGGTCATGGTGCCCATGGTGGTCATCATCGCCGTGTCTATCTACTGCTACTGGTGAGACCCCCCGCCCCAGCCTCGGCCCCCACAAGCCCCTCCCACTCCCGCCTCAGCCCTCGGGCCACAGCACTGCCCCGCACAGGGCAGAGGCTCAGAGCCGCCCGCGGCCTGACCCGGGCCAGCTCCAAGGAGCCTCCGTGTGTCCCAGGAGGAAGAGCCAGCAGGCGGAGCGGGAGTATGAGAAGATCAAGTCCCAGCTGGAGGGCCTGGAGGAGAGCGTCCGGGACCGCTGCAAAAAGGAATTCACGGGTAGGGTGCCGGCTGCCCTCGGGCTGGGCTGGGCTCGGGGGGGGGGGGGGGGGCCCTTGTGCGGCGGGCGGCAGCAGAGTGGCCAGAGCCGCGTCTTCCCCCAGACCTGATGATCGAGATGGAGGACCAGACGAGCGACGTGCACGAGGCGGGCATCCCCGTGCTGGACTACAAGACCTACACGGACCGCGTCTTCTTCCTGCCCTCCAAGGACGGCGACAAGGACGTGATGATCACGGGCAAGCTGGACATCCCCGAGTCGCGGCGGCCGGTGGTGGAGCAGGCGCTGTACCAGTTCTCCAACCTGCTCAACAGCAAGTCCTTCCTCATCAACGTGAGCGCGGCGGGCCGGGCGGGGCCGGGCCGGGCGGGGCGGGGCGGGGCGGCCGGCGCGGAAGCTGGGGCCCACTGCGCACGCGCGGGCTTGACCGGCCGTCCCCGCAGTTCATCCACACCCTGGAGAACCAGCGGGAGTTTTCGGCCCGGGCCAAAGTCTACTTCGCGTCACTGCTGACGGTGGCCCTGCACGGGAAGCTGGAGTACTACACCGACATCATGCGCACCCTCTTCCTGGAGCTCATGGAGCAGTATGTGGTGGCCAAGAACCCCAAGCTGATGCTGCGCAGGTGCGAGGGGCGGGGCGGGGCGGGGCTCACTGGGGTACCCGTTTTCCTGCAGGGCCAATCGGTGCGGTTGAGTAGGGAGGAGGGAAGTTGAGATGGCGTCCCTGGCAGCAGGGGGTCTCTGCTGGTCACTTGGCTGCCCCCCTCAGCTTCAGCCCTCTGTAGGATGGGGTACTACACGCGCCTCCAAGAGTAACAAGTGTTTGGTCAGGACGGGGACCCAGGGCCTGGATGGGGAGGGTGGTCTGGGTGCTTGAAGAGCCAGCTGGGCCTAGCAGCAACTCGGGGTGCCCCGGTACAAGACCTCTCTGCTCTCCAGGTCTGAGACAGTGGTGGAGAGGATGCTGTCCAACTGGATGTCCATCTGCCTGTACCAGTACCTGAAGGTGGGCGCCCGGCAGGCAGGGGTGGGGAGGCACGCCGGGCAGGCCCTCCGCGTGGGCGTGGGCGTCCCACCGAGGCTGAGCCTGCCACCTTGCTGCAGGACAGTGCCGGCGAACCTCTGTACAAGCTCTTCAAGGCCATCAAGCATCAGGTGGAGAAGGGGCCAGTGGATGCCGTGCAGAAGAAGGCCAAATACACCCTCAACGACACGGGGCTGCTGGGGGACGACGTGGAGTATGCGCCCCTGGTGAGCCCCGGGGCTGGCCAGGCTCGGCGGTGCGACTGGGCTCAGGGCCAGAGCTGGATGCTTCTCTCCCCCACCCCCACCCCCTCCCTCTGGTGCTGCACACCCGGGGCCCAGGAGGGGCCCAGGGACACTGGGCCCTGACGCTGGCCTTGGAGAGGGGCTCTAGGTGCGATGACCCCAAGCCAGCTGCCACCAGGGGCCTGGGCACACCAGGTGTGACTGGTGGTGAGCCAGTGCGTGCACGGGAGAGGCCGTGCATGCTTGGGAGCTGTCCCCCGCTCTGTCCTGCTGAGCCGGCGCGTGCAGTGACGGGCGAGGCCGGCCGCCGTGGGCGCAGTAGGGATCAGGGCATGCCCACCAGCCCTTCCTCTTGTGTCCTGGCAGACGGTGAGCGTGATCGTCCAGGATGAAGGAGTCGACGCCATCCCTGTCAAGGTCCTCAACTGTGACACCATCTCCCAGGTCAAGGAGAAGATCATCGACCAGGTGTACCGCACGCAGCCTTGCTCCCGCTGGCCCAAGGCTGACAGTGTGGTCCTCGGTGAGCACGGTCCTCACGCAGGGGCCCAGCCCTTGGGACCCTGGGTAGAGGGGCTCCCGGGGGGCGGTCTGGCCAGGCTCCCAGAGCTGGGTGGTGTCCTCCCACAGAGTGGCGGCCCGGGTCCACAGCCCAGATCCTGTCAGACCTGGACCTGACCTCTCAACGGGAGGGGCGGTGGAAACGCATCAACACCCTGATGCACTACAACGTAAGTGCGGGCAGGAGGGCGGGTGGCTGCTGGGGACACGGAGTCCTGGCCTGGACAGGACCAAGCCTCGCCCTCATGACCCTGTTCCGCAGGTCCGGGACGGAGCCACACTCATCCTGTCCAAGGTGGGGGTCTCCCAGCAGCCTGAGGACAGCCAGCAGGACCTGCCTGGGGAGCGTGAGTCCTTGCCCTTGCCCGGGACCAGTGAGCGTCCTCCTGGGGCTGCGCTGCGGGGTGGGGGGAGCTGCGGATCCCTGCAGGCCGCAGGCCCCAGGCCCCGCCCCCCTCAGCGCGCCTCGCCCACAGGCCACGCCCTGCTGGAGGAGGAGAACCGCGTGTGGCATCTGGTGCGGCCCACGGAGGAGGTGGAGGAAGGCAAGTGCAAGCGCGGCAGCGTGAAGGAGAAGGAGCGCACGAAGGCCATCACGGAGATCTACCTGACCCGCCTGCTGTCCGTCAAGGTGGGCGGGGCGCGGGCTGCGGGGGGGGGGGGGAGCGGGGGCGGGGCAGCGGCAGCCGGCGGCCTGGGTCCTGAGCCCCCTGCGCGCACAGGGCACGCTGCAGCAGTTCGTGGACAACTTCTTCCAAAGCGTGCTGGCGCCCGAGTTCGCGGTGCCGCCGGCAGTCAAGTACTTCTTCGACTTCCTGGACGAGCAGGCGGAGAAGCACGACATCAAGGACGAGGACACCATCCACATCTGGAAGACCAACAGGTGGGGGCGCCGCCGCCCCGCCCCCAGCCCCCCCGCTGCCCCGCCCCTGCTCCCTCCCCCCCCCCTCGCGCCCCGGCGGCCCCTCACCCCCGCCTCGCTGTGTCCCAGCTTGCCGCTGCGGTTCTGGGTGAACATCCTCAAGAACCCCCACTTCATATTCGACGTGCACGTCCACGAGGTGGTGGACGCCTCCCTGTCGGTCATCGCCCAGACCTTCATGGACGCCTGCACACGCACGGAGCACAAGCTGAGCCGTGTGAGTGGCCACGTGGCAGCTCTGGTGGGCGCAGGGGAGCCGGGTCGTCTCCAGGAGGGCTGGGCTGGGCAGTGTCCACAGGGGACACCGTGGCGGGGATGGGGCTTAGGACGACGGTTTAGGGGGAAGTGCCAGGAGGTTTGTTTGGGGTGTTCATGTGCACCTTTGGTTCTGAGGCTCCGTAGAAAGGCAGGTGCAAGGTAACAGGCTGCGGGGGCAGAGCCTGGGGGGTCCCCAGGTGACCGGCCTCTGGCAACTTGAGGCTCAGTCCTCTTCCTGTGGGGACCCTGCCTTTACACAGGCAGAGATGGTGACTTATCACAAATTACAAGACAGAGACAGGGTCGGGAGACCGGGCGGTCTGCAGCTGGGCGGGTAGCTGCCCTCCTTTGTCTGTAGGTGTCCTGAGCAGGTCGGGCCTGGCCCCATCGGGGCGCAAGGCAGTGACACTGGCCAGCCCATGTGGTCTGAGTGTCACTGGGCTCCGACCCCCACAGGACTCTCCCAGCAACAAGCTGCTGTATGCCAAGGAGATCTCCACCTACAAGAAGATGGTGGAGGAGTGAGTACCGCCCGCCCTCCGCCCCCACCCGGCGGGCCCGTGGGGGGGGGGGCGCTGGTGGGCAGCCTGGGCCCGGCCTCCGGGACCCACTGCCCCCGCCTTCCCACAGTTACTACAAGGGCATCAGACAGATGGTGCAAGTCAGCGACCAGGACATGAACACGCATTTGGCAGAGATTTCCCGGGTACGGGCCCCGGGGATATGCTGACGGCCCCTTCCCCAAAGCCCCCCTGCTGAAACGGCACTGCAGAGCGGGGTGCGCTGTGCTCCCAGGAGAGGAGTGGCGGGCGGGGGGGCAGATGGGCTGGCACCTGCGTGTGGGGGTGAGGGTCGTGCCAGCTCTGAGGGGCCGTGTCTGCCATGCACCTGCACGGGTGGGGAAGTGTGTCTGTCCGTGCCCACGCTGTGCTGCAGGGCTGCGAGACCGTAACCCTGTGTGCCTGGCCCTGGGTCACGCTGCCTCCCCCCCCCCCCACCGCCCAGGCTCACACAGACTCCCTGAACACGCTCGTGGCCCTGCACCAGCTCTACCAGTACACTCAGAAGTACTACGACGAGGTAGGGGCAGTCTCCCGTCTCCCCGGGGCGGGGACACTTGGGCAGCCCCTCCCGGGCCTGCCTCCCTCCTGACGTGACCCTCCCTCAGATCATCAGCGCCCTGGAGGAGGACCCTGCCGCCCAGAAGATGCAGCTGGCCTTCCGTCTCCAGCAGATTGCAGCTGCCCTTGAGAACAAGGTCACAGACCTCTGACCTCTGGTCTTCGCCACCAGTCTCGGGGCACAGGTGTGTGATGCCAGGGGCCGGCGCGGGGCGGCCCCTGGGGAATGAGGCTGGGGTGGTGGCTCAGCCCTTCTCTCTCGCCAGCAGAGGAAGGAAGAGCCCCTGAGCGTCCGAGTGGGTGAAGTGGGGTGCCCACCTCAGTGTCTGTAGCCGCGTGGCACCTTTCTCCTGAGCAATAGTCCGGGCGCCCTCCAGCACCAGCCCCTCCCGCAGAACCAGCACTGGCGTCCTCTCCGAGTGCAGCCTCCCGAGCAAATCGCAAACGTGCCTTTCGCCCCTGGCGCCGTGCCGTGTCGCCGGGGCAGTCGGGACTCGAGGCCCCCCTTCCCGAGCACCAGCAGCCGCCTCACGCCTGGGCGTGGCCTCCCTGGGTGGGGTCTGAGTGCCTGCGGCCCCAGGACCCAGCGCCCAGACCGTACGTCTGCCCGCCTGGACGGGAGGAGAAGCGGTACGATGCCTTCCTGACCTCACCGGGCCTGGCCCGCGGGCGCCGGCTCTCCCGCGGACTCCCAGCCGCGGCCCCACCTCAAAGGTCAAGCTGGACGTCAGACGTCGAGGCCCAGGCGACCAGAAGGACCCAGCAGACTGGGGGTCCTGGTCTCGGCCTGTCAGACAGGCGGTCCTGCAGGCCCTGCCTGGGTCTGGGGGGCCAGGATCAGCCCTGCCGGGACCACCCCACCCCTTTTGTAAATCTTGTTAATTGTAAATCAAATACAGCCGTCTTTTTCACGCTGCTGGTTGGCTGGATTCCTCCTGGGCCTGGCCTACACACTGCCTTTGTCCCCCAGGCCTGTGTGGCCTCACACCCCCACCTCCCCGGTTCCTCTGGGCCAGGCCCACAGGGGTTGTACAAAGGCTGCAACCCACGTGCACACCGGCTGCCGCCTCAGAGAACAGGATGGTCAGGGACTGGGCGGTGAGGCCTCGGGCAAGGACGGCTGGGGGCAGCGCAGGCCTGAAGGGGATCCTGGAACGGCTTGTGCTTCCAAAGGGGTGTCTTGAGGCAGCCCCGCCGTGCCAGGAAGTAGAGGAGATTGAGCTGGATGAGACAGCCCCCAGCCTGCCTTCCTGGGCTGAGCCACAAAGCTGTGGGGTCAGGGGCAGCTAGGCGTGGCATCAGCTGTCTGGACCTTGATGTCTTGGATGGAACTATTTCTTCCTGAGGTCAGGGTCCTCTCGGTGCACATTTTTTTAGCCCCTACTGCATGCAGACCCCAGTGTGACACACTGGGGGCTCCGGGGTAGAGGGCCTGCGTCCTCCTGCCTGAGGCTGTGAGGCCCTTAGAGTGGGCTCCTTCTCTGTCCCATGAACCACCCCAGGGTGACTCAGGACAAAAGCAGGGCTCCAGGACCCCACAGCTGAGAGTAAGCGAAGGGAGGAGGTTGTCTGGGAGCCTGGGGATGGGGGGGTACATCTACAAAGGGGGGGACTGAGGCATGCTGTCCTGAAGCCACCAGGCCCGCGTGCTGCACACAGCATCGGAATGGCAGGCCCCTTGCCGTCTTACGCGCACCGTCCTGGGCACTAGGGTGACGTAGCAGTAAAGGGGGTAAGACGGAGCCTGCCCCCAGCCTCGTGCTGCCAGAGTGCTAACCCATGGGGGTGGGTTCACGGCTCTCACAAGGAGGCGACCGAGCTTCAGGCAGGGCCGGACGCAGGGGCTCACGTCTTCGGGTTCCCAGCACACGCCGGCTCATCCTTGGGCAGCAGCGATGCTGCAGTCCTGCTCCGTGTCTGGTGTGTGTCTCCTCCACCTGGGCCACGTCACTGTCTGGGGAGCCTCCGTGGGCTAGGCCCTGATCAGGAGCCACTGTGCATGGGGGCAGCCCCATTCAAGCCACATGGGACAAGGGGGGGAGCTCTGATAAGGAAGGGGTACTGGACAAACAACTGATACCTCCTACCCAGGGACCCCTGAAATGACACTGCTATGGCCCACACGGGGTTCCCCATTTCTCAGAGACCCAACTGATAAAGGAATCCGAACAAGGTACCGCCAGGCCAGAGCCGGGGGATGCGGTGCACGGTCAGGGAGTGCTGAGCTTGGGGGACGTGGAGACCTGGCTTCCAGGCTGGACCCTTGAAGGCCGCTTCTGCCCCCTTCCTCCTGCCAAGAAGATGGGGAAGTCGGTGAGACCCTCCTCTTCCACTCTGAAGCTTGGAGACGGGAGGGGCTGCAGGTCTACCAGGTGGGAGCCCCCCTCGGAGGACAGGCTTACAAAGGGGCTGTCCTTTCACGGGGCCAGTGGAAGGTGGGAACCGGGCGCGGGATGCATGGGGTGGGCAGGCCAGCCTTGAGGGGTCGGTGTGGGTGGGAAGCGGCGGGAGGGGCCCACCGGAACCGCATCGTCCCAGCGGCGAGCAACACCGGACCCCCCTACCGCCCCTGCCCCGGCCGGACTGGCATCTCGGACTGGCATCTCGGGAAGTTCGTTAGGCCTCAGGGAGAAGTGCGGCCAGCCCACAAGGGGCTGCTGAGTGGGTGGAGAGGGGGCAGTGGACGTGGACAGAAGGGCTGGGCTCCCGGTATCTGGGAGTGACAGTGAGTCAGAGGACGGAGCGGGACCAGGGCCTGATTGCAGTGGCCCCGCCCTTCGGCGCCTGCAGCCTCCCCCGGCCTTCTTCCCTTCCTCTCCGGCTGCTGCTGGCTTGTCCTCTCGCAGCCTGGCTGACGCTGCAAATGTGCGGCTGAGCTCCCATCGCCCCGAGAGCAGGAGTCCAAAATCCTGACCACGTCCCCTGTCCACCGGCCTGCCACCCCCCTCTGCCCATAAACACCTCTCTCCTTTCTGTTCCTTAAATTAAGCTCCGTTCACGAGAGGCAGGACTGTCTTAATGAGCCGGCTCTGCTGGCGAGTCGCCCCTCCAGGGGGCTTTCCCACCTGCCCTGCTCTGACTGCGCTCCCTCCCGCCACCCCCAGGGGACTCTCCAGGGCCATTCCCCTGCAGGGTTACAGCCCTGGCCTTCTGCAGAAGGCAAAGTGGCGGGACCTGTCTGCCTGGGGCAGGCGGGAACGTTGCTGAAGGATGAGGGTCCCCACCGCGCGTGACCCACTGAGCCGGGCAGGGAGGCCGCTCCGCTCTGGTCAGCTCTGCTCACTCACCGCCAGGATTCCGGGGGAGCAGTGGGAAAGGCTGGGCGGGGTCAGACACCTCACGCCCCCACCCCGGGAGAGCACAGGGTTGCCAAGCCCCAGCAGGGGCGGGGCCAGTTGCCATGGGAACGCGCTCGGCTCGTCGGCGCGTGCAGACAAAGGCCAGGCCTCCCTGTGGCCCTGGCCGCCGGGTTCCCACAGCCCCGGCTCCGCTCTGCCCCGCCCCCGGCTTTCGCTGAAGCTCCATTAACTCCGCACAAAACGTCGACCGGCGGAGAAAGGCGCCCCAGGGCGGGGCCGCCGAGGCCCGGCGAGGGCGGCTGGGGGAGGGGCGGCTGGCTCCCAGAGGGAAACTGAGGAGGGCGCGGCTGGGACTCAGATCCCGTTTCTTTCCTGGATTTTCGGCTTCCTGGGATCTGGGCTCGCGGGGCAGATGTGTCCGTTTGCCCAGCCCTGCACTGACATGTTTTATTTTCATTTGGAGATTTCCATAAAAACTCAGGCTTTAGTTTGCTCCCGCTCTCCTGACAGAGGCCATTTCCTCGGGCAGGTGTCAGGAAGCAGTTCCCCGCGGGGCAGTGCTCTCCCAGCCCTGGTCACTGTAAAATGGGGAGCACGGGCACATGCGCCGACGCGGAGCGCTGGGCGGACGCGGGCGAGGCCGCTCTGGGCGCCCCGGAGTGGAGCAGCCTGCGGGGCTGACGTGCGGGAGTGAGGTGGGGTGTGAGGAGCCCGCGGCCCCTGGGGACTGCGGCTGCGAACTACGCTGTGCCGTGGAAAGTCGGGGCGGGCTTCCAGGAAGAGGTGACAGCTGACGGGGCTGCTTTAGAAGGAGGGAAGGTACCAGGCGCAGAGAAGACCCATTTGGGCAAAGCTCCCTACAGGTACAACACCTCGAAGGCCCCCTGGTGCCGCCGCTGTCCCTGGTCCTGACAGGGCTCGTCCCAAGGCCTGACCTGGCGGTCACAGTTTCCCCAGGAGGCGCTGGGCCGCCCACATCAGAGCAGAGAAGGTCCGCAGGAGGCGCGCCACACCACCAAGGCCGCATCGGCCTCCGCGGGTAGCGGCCGGGCTGGCCCAGGCCCCAACCCTGTGCCCAGCGCAGAGGGGCCCCCGTTCAACCGAATGCCTAGATGTTATTAGGTGGCGTTTTCTGTATTGATGAGAAATATCTGCTTTGCCCTGACTTCTTCGATTGAGGGTGCGACTTCTTTCTGAGGGAGCAGCTGGGGGCGGGGTGGGGGGGGTGGGATGCTGGGCCTGGAGCAGGTGTGTACGGGGATGCGTGGACTTAAGCAGGTCCAGGAGGTTGTAAGTGCAGCGCCCAGAGTCAGGAGGAAGGGGTGCGGGACGGGAGGTGGCAAGAGAGGAGGTGCTGGCGCCAACGCCGGCGGGGCAGGTGCGGCGAGCAGAGTCTTGCGCGCGGCGGTGCGGCAGATCGGCGGCGCCGGGGCGGGGAAAGAACGCAGGCGGATGTTTAGAGAGGTGCGTGGACCTCAGGAGGTACCTGCGGGAGGCGCGATAAATCGGACCCTGGCCGTCCCTTCCCCCGCAGCGCGGGCCCGTCCTCCGCGGGACCGCCCCGCGGAGGAGAGAGGAGGGCCGGTTTCCGCTCGGTTGTGCCTCGGGGGCGCAGGAAGCTGCCTGGTCTCCGGGAATCCCGCACCGGCCCCGCCCCGCGCACCGCCCTCCACGCGCTCGGCTCGCGCTCCGGTGCGGCTGTGGGCGCGGGCGGACATGTCGGGCCCGCGCGCGGGCTTCTACCGGCAGGAGCTGAACAAGACGGTGTGGGAGGTGCCGCAGCGGCTGCAGGGGCTGCGCCCGGTGGGCTCCGGCGCCTACGGCTCCGTCTGGTAGGGGCGGAGCGGAGAGCGGGCGGGAGGGGCCGGGGCGAAACCGAGCGCGCCCCCTCCACGCCCGGCGGGGTTCCCAGCGTGCGGAGGGGCCTCGCCCTCCTCCACCCCGGGCCCTGCGCGGATCAGAGGCCTGAGTGGGGGGTCGGGGTGAGGGCGGGAAGGAAACTTTCCTACCAGACGCTGCTCGCGGGCAGAGAGGGGTCGTCCTCTCTCCCTGCCCTCGCTGGAGCGCCCTCCACCAGGCCAGAATCCTGCGGCGTCACTGGCGTCACGGCCAGCGAAAGGGCGGGTCTCCCAGGCCCCTGAATGCCCCAGCACGCCTCTGTCCAGGCTCTGGCAGCACCGGTCTGGCAGATGCCCCCTCCTTAGGGTGGGTACTTTTTTTGTAAAAAGTAGAGCCCAGCTAGAGGAAGGGCAAGTCTCCTCCCCTTAGGATGGCCTCAGGCCTTTCCATGGGTTCTACCCCCACCACCCCCCACCCGGGTTTGTAAGAGGTTTCGGAATTTGGATGAGGTTTCAGCCTAAGCAGTTATGCCTGTCCTTACCCTTACCATCCGATGGAGGGGTCTATGCCCCACCCCATTTTGGCCCCAACCGAGAAAGCTCAGAGCACAGCCCCAGTTCGGCCCTGGGGCCCAGGGAGAGCAGACAGCATCTGGAAGTGTGTAGGAGGGTCAGATTTAGCTGCAGCCTGTCCCCCTGGGAGGTGGGGAAGCTGGAGGGAGCTCAGGGTCAGGTGGTTGCAGGGAGGCCCCATGTCACTTGCAATCTTGACCGTGAGGTTGATTGTGGGTGTGGATGTTGAGAGGTGAGCCCCCCCTCCCGCCCCAGGACCCAGTGAGGTCCTGACCGAGGCCAGTGCCAGAAGGCTGCTGTCCGCTGCAGGGGTGACAGGTGGTGGGGAGGCAGGGGCCCTTGAGGGCCTCTGGCAGGTTAAGAATGGGACTCCCAGAACCGGCCCCTCCTCCCAGAAGCCCAGGGCTGGAGTCCGGTGCGGGGGCTTGGGGCCAACGCGGCCGCTGATCTCACGTTATCACTCACAATCAGAAGCCTCAGACAGGCTATCTCAGCCATTCCAGCCACAGGCCTCTGTCTTCATGTCTAAGACATCAAGAACAAGCACAGGGCCAGTGACAGTGTGCGGGTGGCCCCTGGGGGATCTGACAGAGCCCCTGCTAGAACTGCCTCTGGCCCAGAAGCACCCTCTGGGAGCTCCTAATGAATGTCAAGCTCCCCAAGGGAGGCCCAGGTCTCTCTCCAGGGCACTTAGCTTGACTTGGCCAGTGCAGGCGACCACTCTCTCCTGGGCTCCCACGTTCCTCTGATGAAGCCATCAACTCAGGGCCAATGCCCTGTCACTCACTGCACAGATACAATTAGGCAAAAGGATCTGCTGTCCCACCTGGGGGAGCACACTCTCCTTCCCAGCCCAGGAGTGACTTGGAGCTTCCATAGGCTAGGGGGAGGGGCTCAGGTTCCCCAAGTGCATACCTGGCTGTCCCTCAGCACCACCTGGTCCTGCGCGAGCTGCTCCTGGAACTGTGGACTCTGCTCACTCCTAGGGGAGGCAGGACCCCAGAGGCAGGAGGCGAAGTGGAAGGGGGGCCGTCAGCTGGGGGGACAGCCTGTGCGAAGGCGCTTGCTGTGCTCAGCAGGCCCCCATCCTGCGGGCAGCGGCACCTCGGGAGGGCGGGAGGTGACTGGACCATTTGCATCTGAGGCTGATGCCAGCGCGTGCCGTGTCCCCCGTGCAGCGCAGACAGGCGTGGAGGTGCAGGGTCCGGACCTCTGCGGGCTGGGGCTGGCACGGGGGTGTGATGAGTGGGTGCGGACACCACCCTCTGCGCGACGTTTCCTCCTGTCCGGTTTCTCACGGCTACAAGTAATGCGAGTTTTCCCTCCATGTTCTGACTATGCCGAGGCTTCGCAGGCGGCTCTGGAACCCTCCAGAAGCCTCAGGATCCATGGTCCGTGGTGGGGGACGACCTTTTAATGTGGGAATAGCCAGTGGCTGCTTTCCTGGTGTTTTATTCCCACCCCCGGCCTCGCTTGAGTTGGGGTGCGAGTCATTGGGGTGAGGGGACAGAAGATCCGGGTCCTGCCCTGGGGCTCCCAGGTGGAGCAGGTGAGCGCTGGGCGGGCCTGCCTGTAGGGGTGCGGCAGAGCGTGAGCTGCTTCTTGGGGAAGGAGCAGGACAGGAGGCGATGCAGAGCCTGCCGGTCAGGATTCCAGGATTCCGGGTCGCTGCGCTGCACGGCGCTGGCGGACAGGTGCAGCCTGGACGGGGCCTGGAGCAAACGCCCGTGGGAGGACAGCGGCGGTCCAGCTGGGGAGGGCGGAGCGACCCCCACCCCCCACGGAGGAGTGGCGGCTGGGGTGTCTGTGAGCCTACAGTTCTCCCCTGGGACGGGCCTGGGGCGGCGCTCACCGCGGGCCCCGCCGACCGCCTCGCCCGCCGCCTTGCAGCTCGGCCTACGACACGCGGCTGCGCCAGAAGGTGGCGGTGAAGAAGCTGTCGCGCCCCTTTCAGTCGCTGATCCATGCGCGGAGGACCTACCGGGAGCTGCGGCTGCTCAAACACCTGAAGCACGAGAACGTGAGCCGGCACCCCGCGCGGGGCGCGTGGGCGGGCCTGCGCCGCGCCGCGGTGCTGACGCCCCTCCTCGCCAGGTCATCGGGCTGCTGGACGTCTTCACCCCCGCCGCCTCCATCGAGGACTTCAGCGAAGTGTAAGCGGCGGCCGAGCGCGGCCGGGGAAAGGGCGGAGGGCTCGGTCCTGACGCCGCACCCCGTTGCCCCCCGGCCCCCAGGTACCTGGTGACCACTCTGATGGGCGCAGACCTGAACAACATCGTCAAGTGCCAGGCGCTGACCGACGAGCACGTCCAGTTCCTCGTGTACCAGCTGCTGCGCGGGCTGAAGGTGGGCGCCGCGCGGGGGCGGGGCTTGGCGCGCGGGCGGGAACCTGAAGCTCCTCTCCCCCACCCCCCTCCGCAGTACATCCACTCGGCCGGGATCATCCACCGGGTAGGTGCGCAGGCGGGGCTGGGGGCGGGGGCGTCTGAGGGTCGGCCTGCCTGCGGCCCCGCCGCGCCCCTCCCGCGCTCACACCCCTGCGCCCTGCAGGACCTGAAGCCCAGCAACGTGGCGGTGAACGAGGACTGCGAGCTCAGGGTGAGCCCCGGGGAGGGGGCGGGGCGGCGGGGAGCGGGGCCGGCTGGTGCTGAAGCCCAGGGGTTTGCTTCAGATCCTGGACTTCGGTCTGGCGCGCCAGGCCGATGAGGAGATGACGGGCTACGTGGCCACACGCTGGTACCGCGCGCCGGAGATAATGCTCAACTGGATGCACTACAACCAGACAGGTGAAGCTCCACGCGGCGGCCCGCGGCGTAAGAGCCGGGCGCCGGGCAGAGCTGTGCCGGTGCCTGGGGGGAGCGTCTGGCCTCGAAGCCAGGGACATGGCGGTGTTCTAGCCTGGGGGACCCACCAGGTCTGGGACCAGCACTCAAAAACAGACTTTCAGAGGGGCAGACTATGGTGGGTGTCGGGCCAACTCCCTCCCCTGCCCCGGGCTGTGTCTAGAGGAGGGAGGGAGGGGACTGCTCATCTGAGGAGGGACTTGGGGCAGACAGGCTGATGGAAGCGTCCCCCCTCACCCCCGGCAGTGGACATCTGGTCTGTGGGCTGCATCATGGCCGAGCTGCTGCAGGGAAAGGCTCTCTTCCCAGGAGGGGACTGTATCCTTGGCCCAGGTTGGGGAGGAGAGTGGTCAGGGTCCCTTCCTGCAGGGTGGGAGTCAAGAGAGATGGGCTCCAGACCTTCTGGCCAGTCCTGTCTCCTCTGCCCCCTGCCATGCCACCTTGGGCTCAGGGTCCGCTGTAGTAGAGCAGGCTCTGGGCAGGGCCCCAAGATCTGGGGTCCGGGGGCCTAAGAAGGTCCACGCCTGGCCAGGGGGCATTTCCTGAGCCGGGCAGACATCGACCAGCTGAAGCGCATCATGGAGGTGGTGGGCACACCCAGCCCTGAAGTCCTGGCAAAGATGACCTCGGAACATGTGAGTCACCAGCCAGCGGCTTCCTCTGCTGACCAAGCCCCAGGCGCTCTGGGGGAAGGGCGGTGTGGGAGGGGCCTGGGCGCTGTGGCGGGGAGAGGGAGGCAGGAGCCGCAGTGGCAGGGTGGACCCACGGCAGGCGCCTGACCCCTCCGTGGGAGCAGGTGAACAGAAGACGTTCCCGGCCTGAGGGCCAGCGAGGGCAAAATCGCAGCACCGACAACAGAGCCCTGGCCAAGGGCAGTGGGGCAGCACGCGGCCCGGGCCCTGCAGGGATCGCGGGTGAGGTGCCAGAGCCACCTGATCGGAGTGGGTCTGTGCAGGCCCTTGCTCAGGCCCGGTCCAGCGAGTGAAAGCAGGGGCTTCTCTCAGCGAGCCCCGCTCAGCTTGGGCCGGGGGAGGTCAGGTGAGCAGCCCCCTCAGGCTCTTCCCGTGCGCCCAGGCCCGGACGTACGTCCAGTCCCTGCCTCCCGTGCCCCAGAAGGACCTCAGGAGCATCTTCCGCGGCGCCAACCCCCTGGGTGAGGATAGGCCCTGGGTCTGGGCTGGGCTTCACGCCTGGCCCCAGATGCAGAGCTGACCCCTAGCCGCCGCCTTGACCGCCACTCTGCAGCTGTGGACCTTCTGGGACGGATGCTAGTGCTGGACAGTGACCAGAGGGTTAGTGCAGCCGAGGCCCTGGGCCACGCCTACTTCAGCCAGTACCACGACCCGGACGATGAGCCCGAGGCTGAGCCCTACGACGACAGCGTGGAGACAAAGGACCACACTCTGGAGGAGTGGAAGGGTGGGCTGGGGAGGTCGGCGGGAGGCAGAGCCCGGGGGCCTGAGGGCTGCCTTCTCACGGAGGCCAGGCACTGCCCGCTGCCTGTTTCCCGAAGGAAGTGCCCAGTCTCGGGGGAGCGGGGCTGGTAAAGATAGGGTTTGTGTGTCCAGCAGAGGCGAGGGGCAGCACAGGGCAGGCCCGGGAAGCCCCATGCCTGAGGCTGCCTTCGAAGGGTGATGGGCCTGGCGGGGAGCCTGGCACCAGACAAGCAGGCGGGGCGCCCTGGGCCCGCGGCAGCATGTGCTCACCTTTCCCATCACCCCTCAGAGCTCACCTACCAGGAAGTGCTCAGCTTCAAGCCCCCAGAGCCACCGCAGCCGCCTGTCAGCCTGGAGGTCGGGCAGTGAGGGGGATGCTGCTGGCCAGCCACACGAGAACTTGAGGAGGGGCCTCAGCCTGCCTGTCCCTTCCTCAGCCTGCCGGGTTCCCATGAGGGGCAGCCGCAGCCCCCTGCCTGGGACCCCTGGTCCGCATGCCACTCTTCGTGGGAGCCTGTGCACACCTGTGAATGCACGACCGCATGCACCTGTGCAAGCCATGGGCACAGGAGCCTGGGCAGAGTGTCCTGGACTGCCTCAGTCCTCTTGTTCCCTCCTGGTCTCCCTCGGGACCTCGCTGGGGACCTGGATGCCTAGGGGTCCCTCTGGGGAGTGTGTCTGTCTCCAGGTCTCCTTAGTCCCAGGAGGCTGTCTAGGGGCAGCGCATCAGAGCCAGGGCCCCCTGGAAACTCAAAGGGAGGGGTGTCAGGGGTCAGAGCTGCTCTGGGAGATGCTGAGATCTGAAGGCCTTGGAGCTGGGCAGGGTCTTCTCCGTGAGGTGGCAGGGTGGAGACAGCCACCGAGGGTCGGACCGGCAAATGCACCTGGAGCCACGAGTTCTGCGCTGTGTGGCACGTGTGCCCCAGGGTGTGTTCCTGCCGTTTGCATGTCAAGGCGTGTGCAGGCATGTGTCTGTGGAAGGCCCAGGTGGGCTGGCTATACTTGCCTCCCCTCTCCCCGCTTCTGGTGCCATGGGGTGCCGAGATCCTGCTGGGCACCACATCAGGGGCTCAGGTGGACAGAGAATCAGCACGCGAGCCTCGGCCGGGCACTCCCCTTGGTTTTCAGAGATGTGGGGGTGCAGTGCCAGCCGGGGCGCTGGCACACGGGGGGCTGGGGGGCACTCAGAGGGCTGGCACACACCGATGTGGACCTGGACTCGGACTCTGGGCCTTGGCCCCGAGCTGATGAAGAGGCTGCCCCCCGTCCTTGCGGCCGACAGCTGGGGTGCTCCGGTCCGCGGGCGGCCCTCTTCCTTTTTCCTTCCAGAAGGGAGCTGACCTGGTGACTCTGGGACAGGACCCTGCTTCGCACGTGTCGAGGGTTGTGGTCCTCCCTCGAGGACCTTTTCTGTCAGTGCATCGGGGGTGTCCTACCTCACAGGCCCCGGGGGATCTGGGTGTCAAGTGTCTGCACCAGGGTTCCACAATAAAGGAGATTCCGTCGTTCAGCTTGTGTGCCAGGCTCCAGGTGCTGTCCTGCTGTTCTCACGGCTGGGAGGGGGTGGCCAAGTCTCTGTGCATCACAGCCCCAGCTGGCCCGGCCCCACCTGACCCCTACACTGGCCAGATCCCTTGAGTCCCAAGTCAGACGAGCCGCCTGCAGCACCCTCTCTGCTCCACCCAGCCCCGTGGGTTCTGTGGGGGGCGGGCAGTGTGTGATGGCTTCCCGCAAATGGACCTGGCTCAGATCCAGACCTGCCCCTTCACTCAGGGAATCCACTGGGGGACCGTGAGGGGGTCTCTGGGAGCGAAGGCCGGGTAGGGAGAGAGGAACGGCTTTCCTTCCTGCTTAAGGGGAACGAGGCCCGTTATCCAGCCACACGGAGCTACTAGCCTCCCCTGCTCACTGCGGCTTAGGTGCGGGAGGGCCCGGGCCCCCGGCGGGGTCAGCAGGGTGTCTTCGCTCTGTGCTCTTGCCTTTGGGGTGGAGTCCATCTGGGAGCTGGACCTCCAGGTGCCTGGTCAGGGTGGTTTCTGGGCTTCAGTTCCTGGGGAATCCCTGGAGACCAAGCTGGGCCCCATCCAGTGTGTGTGTGGGGGGGGTGTGGCGGCAGGACTGGGCCATGCCGCACCTGGGGTGTGGTCTGAATGGGACCCTGCTGGGCCCCCCCACAGAGAGCAAGGGGTCCCGCTGGGGACTCTTCGAGGAGGCAGTGGAGTGCCACAGGCAGCCCAGGATATGAGGGCACGGGGTGTAGGTGGCTGTGGCTCCAGTGACCCCAGGCTGTCCCCACTGATTAGTCTCCGGATCCTGAGTGCTCGGGGTCACCAGCCTGCAGCAACCTGGGCGTGAAGCTGAGCTGCTGATTCACGGTGGCCAGCAGGGCGGGTGGGGGCCCTGGGCATCCTGTTACCCCGCTCCCTCTCAGCTCCGGATCACTGCACTGGGGAGGATGTGGGGTGGTGGGGGGGGGGGTCCACCCCTCCAAAGCCTCTGGTCCAGGGTGGGGCCTGTGTCATGAAAGGTGATGCCCCTACAGAGGAGTAAAGGGGACACAGAAGTGGAGTGGGGCCCTCCTTCGCCCCCCGGGGCCAGACACACCTTCCTGGAGAGAGTGGACAGACTCCGGCAGGGCTCTGAAGGACAAGCGGGGCACTGAGCTGGGCTGGGACGAGCAGGCAGAGGCTCCACATGTGACAGTGATGGGGAGAAGAGGGTGTTGGGGTGCATGGGGGAACCACAGCGCAACCCTCCCTGGCTCCGCCTTTGAGGGGCCTGGGGCCCGAGGTTTTGGGGATGCAGCCTAAGTGGGAGGCTGAACTCACTCCCCCATTCCGAAAGGGGCATGCAGGTAAGACAGGTGCTGGGGAACCCCCACTGGGGGAGGGACAGATCAGCCCCTGGGGAAGGGGCATCCCTGGAGAAGGGGCATTGGCATCTGGAGCACTGAGCTCAGCTCAGGGGCCTTGGGTTGGGGCGTGGAAGTCGGAGGGGCTGGCGGGGGAGGGAAGCCCAGCGGACCCAGCGCCCTTGGGGCACCGTTAGTAAGGGGATCCCAGCGGGGCGGGTGCTAAGCCATCGCCCACCCAGCGCTGGGGAGCGCGGCCTCAGTGCAGAGGCGGGCGGGGTCTCAGGCGCCGCGCCCGGTTCCAGGCTGGGCTTGAGCTGCGGGAGGCGCTCCCCATCCGCCCTCCCCGCCTCAGGCCTTCCCCCCGGGCCGCCGCCTCGGGTTTCCGGAGGGGCCGGCGCGCGGCCGGCGGCGTCACGTGTGCGCGGCCCGGGGGCCGGTTGGTCCGCAGGCAGGGGAGGGGCCGTGCACTGCCCAGGCTCGCCTGGGGTCGGGCCCGGGTCGGGGTCGGGGTCGGCGGCTCCGGGAGCCGGAGGGAAGAACCGGGAGCTGAGCACCCGCGTGGTGGCCTCGGGCACACGCCCGGGGGGTCCCGCCGATCCCGCAACCCGGTGCGCGGGGCGCGGTGCCCGCGGGGTCTTTGGCGGGGGCGGCGTCCGCGCCGGCCATGAGCTCTCCGCCGCCCGCCCGCAAGGGCTTTTACCGCCAGGAGGTGACCAAGACGTCCTGGGAGGTGCGCGCCGTGTACCAGGACCTGCAGCCCGTGGGCTCGGGCGCCTATGGCGCCGTCTGGTGAGCGCAGGCCGGGCGGGGCGGCAGGGCGGGTGGCTGGTGTCAGGGTGGGTGGCCCGTGCCTCCCGCTAAGCCGTGCGTCGCGCAGCTCGGCCGTGGACAGCCGCACAGGCGCCAAAGTGGCCATCAAGAAGCTGTACCGGCCCTTCCAGTCGGAGCTGTTCGCCAAGCGCGCCTACCGCGAGCTGCGCCTCCTCAAGCACATGCGTCACGAGAATGTGAGTCGGGCTGGGCCGTCGCGCCCGGCAGCGTCTGTCGCCTCTGCTCGTCTTCCAGCTCCCCGCCAGATCCTGCCCTGCAAGACCGGGTCCCTCCTTCCCCACCACTTAGGCAGCCCCCCGTGTGGGGGTGCAGGTGGGGGGTCAGGGCTGGGGCTCCAAGTGCCGAGGGCGACCCCGGCCGGGCTTAGTGCCTCCGTTTCTTCCTGGGGTCACCTCTGGCTCCGCAGCCCTGGCCGGTGAGGGAACAGCCGCTTGCCCAGGCCGAGGGCGTTCTCCAGGTCGCACCCCAAATTCTGCAGCACCGTGTTCCTGGAAGGGGCTCTTAGCCGCGGCCCTCTTTTTAGGGGTCCCCGGAGCCCCACCCAGGCACCTTCTCCGGCCCCTCCGGCTCCTCTCCTGAGTGTGGCCCTAGGACCTGGGGCCCCTGAGAACACAGAGCTAGGCATGGAATTGGAGTCAGCATCCTGGCTGTCACCTCTGAGCCTTAGGGTCCCGGTGGGGGAGGGCCCTGGGCACAGTGGCCAGCAAACAGAGGCTTCCTTCCTTCACGGACAGTGTGTGTGTGTGTGTGGGGGGGGTGCATCAGGCCCTGCCAGGAAAAGGCCCCCTCCCGTTTCCAGACCTACCCGCGGACCGCACACGAACGGCTGTCGGGGCCTCCTTGGTGGCGGTCTCTGGCTGCCGAGGGGAGCTCTCTCTACGCGGCTCCCCTGAAGACAGAACTCTGCTCGTCCAGCACCCTCTGCGTCCGGCCCAGTCCGGGCCGCTGAGGGCTGGCGGCCTGGCCACCCGGAGCCCAGCTGATGGGGCTTCTGTCAGATGATCTGTCTCGTCCTGTGCTGTCTCGGCCTCCCCACCGGGGAGGGACTCACCCCCTGGGTTCCTGGCTGATGCCCATGCTCTTAGCCCCTCGGTGGGTCCTCCCTCCTCCCAGGCTTCCTGGCTCCACCTTGGGCTCTTCCCAGGTGGAACCCATTCATGGCGGACACCAGCCCGTCCTGAGCCTTGCTACGTCCTGGTCACGCCTGGTCACGCCCGGGCCTTGTCCTCAGGGGGGCAGACCTCTCTACCTGAGGCTCCCTCTGGCTTCTCCCTCACCTCCCCTGACTCCCACCATCCCATGGGCTCTGGGCCTTGTGTGCAGTGGCCTCTCATCGCTGAGCTGGCCCAGCCCCCTCCTCCGGCCTGCCCGCCCCCCGGCCGCAGCTGGGGCCTCCCCACAGTGCCAGCGGGTCCTGTCACCCCTGCGGAGCCCCTGACCCACCCACAACTGGGCGCTGCCACCTGCAGGGCACCCTGCACACAAGCCAGGAGACGTGGCCTACTGTAAACCCATTTCGCAGGAAACCGAGGCTCTGAGGGGGGAGAACAGCGCATGCCCGCCCCGTCTGCACCCCTCCCCCCACCCGGGCACAGAAGTCCTCAACCCCGGGACTCCGTCCTCTGTCCTCTTGCTCAGACACTCTCCCGGTGCCCCAGAGCCCTCGCTGGGTGTCCCATTCTGTTCCCTGCCCCTGCCCGTGGCTCTGGCCCTAGTGGTCATGTAGCTGTCCATTCAGCTCGTGTCCACTCTCACCTAACTCCAGTCTGTCCCACATTCAGTGTCACACCTGTTTAACCCCTTCCCTGGTGGCTCTGGGACCACGGCGAAACCTTTACCTGGCCTGCAAGGGCCCGCGAGGGCTCCCTCTGGCCTCCGCTCGGCTCCTCCCCAGCCTGGGCCTCGGCCTCCCAGCCTCCCCTCGCCCCATGTTCCTCAAATGCTCTCCCTCCTGTGTCCACCACCGTCGCAGGGGCTCGGCCAGGCGTCCCCACACACATGACCCACCGCCCGCCCCTCCGGCTGCTCCGATATGCAGGCCTCCCTGGGTCCCTGTCACCCTGAGCTCCAGGTGCCAGTTGTCACATTACCTGTCTGCTGTCCATTGCTCCTGACCAGGGGTCTGCAGGCCCAAGTCTGACCGTTGGTTTGGTCACAGTGCTGCTCGCCTGGGCCTCTCCAGCAGAGGCCCAGCCCTGGGAAGTGCCTCCCAATATAGGCTCTCTCTTGGGAGGCTGTCACCATCCTGGTCCCAAGTCTTCAATGGGGGCAGGAAGAGGGGGAGGAAGGGCCAAGGAACTGGAGCTCCTTGGATGGCAGGGAGCTGACCCAGACTTGGGGCTCCCCCTCCCCCAGAGGATCTAGGCTGTCACCATCCAAAAATAGCATGCATCTGCGGGCAGGTGTGCCAGGGCTGCGTCGTGCTGCCCGGGGCTCGAGCCGGGCCCTGGGGACAGCGGGGGGAGGTGGGGACACCTGCAGGGGGCTTTCCTGCCTGGCGCACAGTGCCGGCCTTGGGGGTGAGTCCAAGCCCCGCGGCCTCCGCTATGCCCCCGATGCCACCGGCGCTCCGGCCTCCTCCCCAGGTGATCGGGCTGCTGGACGTGTTCACTCCTGATGAGACCCTGGACGATTTCACAGACTTGTGAGCACTGGCCTGGGGCTGGCCGAGCAGGGCGGAGGGGTGCTGGGTCGCTCCTGGGCGCCGGCTTCAGGTTCTGGACTGGTCTGGGGTCCCGCTCGAGGCAGGCCTCTCCCTGCAGCCTGGACGGGGGTTGGGATGCCCACTGCCCATCCTCTCCCCACGCCGTCCGCCCCCTTGCCATGTGCCCTGGGCTGCACGGTGCTGGCACGGCCCGGCGGAACCCGGGCCTCCTCCTCCTGGCACGCCTGCCCCAGGCCCTCTCCAGCGCTGGAGATACGAGGCTTAGACCTGGGCATCTGTTAGCTGGCAGCTCCCGGGCACCAAATGTGTGGCTGTAACTGGAGCCGCTGACCTTTGCTGACGGGCAGGAGGTGGGCAGTGAGCACCTGCCCAAGTGGCCAGCCCTGGACTCACAGTTGTCAGCCAGGAGCCAGGGGCCTGGGCTGGGAGCGCTGGCTGCTTGCTGCCTGACCTTGCAGAGCTCAAGGACTCACAGTGTCCTGGTGGGGTGCCGAACGTCTCCCCTTTGTCTGCCTCCACCTGCCCAGCCTGCCCCTCACACCCCAGCGTCCTGCCGTCCCAGCCCTGCTCACAGGCACCTCCCCCCATCCTCCCGCACCCTCCTGGCCTCTGAGACCTGGTGCTCCCCAGCCCCGGGCCTGGCCCCGGGCCTGCCCAGTCCCTGCCCCCTGACATTTTCGGGTGCAGCAGGTGGTTGGAGAAGGTAGATGGGGCCTCGTTTGGCACTGGAGGCGGGGGCCGGGGGCCTTTCCAGGTCTGAGCCTGGCCTCGCGGGCGTGGCCCTGCTGTCTGCACCCTGCCCGCCCGCCTGCCTGGCTCCTGCAGCTACCTGGTCATGCCGTTCATGGGCACGGACCTGGGCAAGCTCATGAAGCATGAGAAGCTGAGTGAGGACCGGATCCAGTTCCTCGTCTACCAGATGCTGAAGGGGCTGAAGGTGAGGACGGGCAGGGGAGCCGCTGGCGGGGTCCAGGCCGCGGGGTCCCGGCGAGCTGACACCGCTGGCCCTCTCTGTCCCCACAGTACATCCACGCAGCTGGTGTCATCCACAGGGTGAGTCCTGGCGGTGGCAGGAGCCTCCCTGGGCTGTATGGGCATTCGGGGGCCTCAACTCCTGGGACCTGCCGCTTCTTGCCTGTGAGGGGGCACGTGGGGTCTCTTGGGGCGAGCACTGGGCTCCCAGACTCGGCAGCCTGGGGGCCCAGGCACCTCCACCCTTCCCAGAGGCTACAGGGGCTTCTGCTCCTGGGCTTGGCCACCACCAGGTTCCTGCCCTTGTGCCCCCTGCTGGCGGGCCGGGCCACCTGTCCTCTGCCCTGCCCACAGGACCTGAAGCCCGGCAATCTGGCGGTGAACGAGGACTGTGAGCTGAAGGTGTGTGCTGGGGGCGGGGTTCGGGGCTCCCTCCCCACCTCCCCACCTGCTGGCCACACCCTGGGAGGAGGACTGGCCTAGGCCCAGGCAGAGGGACCAGTCGTCCAGGCAGTGGCCAAGCAGCTGATGGGCAGACGTGCTCTGGGGAGGCAGCTGATGGGGGTGGCAGCGGGCGTACCCCTGTACCTGCCTACAGGCTGGCCCATCCACTCCCCGGGGCCCCTTCACCCCCTCTTCCTGATTCTGGCTGCAGATCCTGGACTTCGGCCTAGCCAGGCAGGCAGACAGCGAGATGACTGGATACGTGGTGACCCGGTGGTACCGGGCGCCCGAGGTCATCTTGAATTGGATGCACTATACACAGACGGGTGAGAGTCTGCCCGGAGACGGGGCCGCCACCGGCGCCAGCCTCCCCGTCTGGACCTGCCCCTCCCTGTTTCCCCACGGGAAGCCCCGTGGTGGCTGTCGCTCTGGAGGCTGCTGAGCTGGGATGGGACGAGGGTGTGGCAGGCTAGATGGCCCCCATGTCTATGACCCCCTCCCTGGCCCGCAGGGCCCTGATAGGGGGTTTCTGTCTCAGTGGACGTCTGGTCAGCGGGCTGCATCATGGCAGAGATGATCACAGGGAAGACGCTGTTCAAGGGCAATGACCGTATCCTCCGCCTGTGGGGCCAGGTGGGCCGGGCTCATCCTCCGCCTGTGGGGCCAGGTGGGCCGGGCTTATCCTCCACCTGTGGGGTCAGGTGGCTTGGCTCATCCTCCACCTGTGGGGTCAGGTGGGCTGGGGTAGGGGCTGGGCACACCGTCCTGGTTGGGTGGGCAGGTGACCTCCACTCTCTGGCCCATGCTGTGCTCCTGAGCTCCGTGGAGACCTGGACCAGCTGAAGGAGATCTTGAAGGTGACGGGGACACCGCCGGATGAGTTCGTGCAGAGGCTGCAGAGCGCTGACGTCAGTCGGGAGCCGGGCAGGGCCGGAGGGGCTGGGCCATCCGAGGGCTGGCCGCTCACCTGCTCACCTTCTTCCTGCACAGGCCAAGGACTACATGAAGGGCCTGCCCGAGCTGGAGAAGAAGGATTTTGCCTCCATCCTGACCAACGCAAGCCCTCTGGGTAGGGCTGGACCTGGGGGGCGTGGGGCTGTCCCCTCGGCCCAGCCTAACACGCTCTCCCCCCAGCTGTGAACCTCCTGGAGAAAATGCTGGTGCTGGATGCGGAGCGGCGGGTGACGGCAGCCGAGGCGCTCACCCACCCCTACTTCGAGTCACTGCACGACACGGAGGATGAGCCCGAGGCCCAGAAATATGACGAGTCCTTTGATGATGTGGACCGCACGCTGGACGAGTGGAAGCGTGAGTGGGATGCGGGCAGGGCCTGTGGCTGGCCCTCGAACCCCTGCAGGTGGCCATGCTCAGAGTCGCGTCCCCCGGGGGAGGAACGCAATGGGAGGTCAGATGCTGTGGGGCTTCCCGGCTGAGGTGACCTGTGGCCAGAGCTAAAGAGGGAAAGGCAGGGCATCCCTGCCAGGGCCCAGCACCCGCGGGAGCGCAGACCAAGTCCCGGAAGTCATGGGAGGCAGTGGGAGCACTGAGCCCCCCTGGCCCGGCCCCGACTGCCCGCCTTCCCCGCCAGGCCGGGGACTGGGCCCCCCGGGACCCCACCACACCTGCTTGTCTCCAGGCCTCTGCTCTCCCCTCTTGAACTTGCCCTTGCCCCTCCTTGCCCCTTTCATGACATCTCCTACCCGGATGACTGCACAGCCCTCATGTCCTGCCGAAAGGATAAGGGCCACCGAAGCCAGCCCACAGCACACCATCCCTCCCGGCCTACCGAGCCTGTCCCCTGCAGCCCCACCGAGCAGCCCCATAACTGCTATGCACCTCCAGGCTTTGTGCTGGCCACCCCCTGACACCAAGGGCCCCTTTTCTCATTTATGAGGGGCGACCAACACCTTTTCAGTCTTGAGCTGGACTCAGGGGAGCCTGCCTGGTCCCCAAGCCTCTGTCTGCTGTGGCCCTGATGCCACATGCTGTGGCCTTGAGGGCCTGGTGTCTTTAGGAGGCCGCGGGACCAGTCCGGGGGTGCAGGGGTGCCCGAGGGCAGCAGTTAGCACCCCCTGTGTCCTAGGCTCCAGCTGGCTCTGCCTCAGAGCCATGGTCTTCGTCTGTACATGGGGGTGGGAGTGGGGTGGGCGGTGGTTCCCAAACCATGTTCCAAGGGCCCCCGGGTTCTCCAGTGCCTCCAGCAGGGGCTCTGCCCTCATCTGTGCTGTGTTTTGTGCTTTTTACGTATGGTTTGGTTTGGTTTGATGAAAGTTTTTGTTGCTAAAAAAGATAACATGAAAACCACGGGCCACAGGATCCTCTCTGCGGTCGCTGCCTACACAAACCCTGCAGAGAGCTTTTGCTTTGACTACAGACTGAGGTGGACACGTGGCCTGTTTGTGGCTGAGCCCCGGTCAGGATGCAAACTGTCATTACCTCATTTCCCTGGGAAAAGCCAGCTTTACAGCAGGCCTCACACTAACCTTCCCCGGATGGACTGGCCCTGCCTCAGGATTAGAGGAAGGGCATAGAGGACACATGGACCCCTGGCCCACGAACCAGGGTGGGCATGCACCCAGGCCGATGCAGGGCAAACCACAGACCAATGGCTGTAAAGGCACAGTGTTTCTTGAACTGGGTTTGTGGAGCACCACTAGCCAGGTGGGCATGGGGGGCTGTCTGCAGATTAGTCAGCAGGGAGCAGGGCAGCCCCTGCCCCTCGCCTCTGGGTGGCTTGCTCTGGGCACAGAGTTGGGAACATAACCACCAGCTCAGGAGGTGGGCACTGCAGGGAGTTGCTGGGAGCCTGCCCAGGTAAGCCTCTGTGGGCGTTCTGGATCTCGGGACTGGGCTGTGTCCCAGCGGGGCCCCGACAGCCTTACTGGCGCAAGCACGTGGGTTTGCAGTCCAAGGACATCCTCTTTCTACTAAGGTGGGCTGCGCGCCCAAGGCCTGCCTGCCACTCTGGGGGCAGTGGTTTTGGATTCTAGGAGCCCGGTCAGGCTGCAGAGTCCCCTTGGACGGACGTAGGTGGGCTGAGAGTGACTGTGGCCTGGGACAAAGTCTCACGTATGAGACAAAGAGAGCCCACCAGATGCCTACGGCCCAGCAGTGACCTCTGACCCCGATGTTTCTGGGTCGAGTGGGGCCCTGGGTTGGTGGCTGTCAGCCCGTGCTGGGGGCCTGGGAGCCCTCCCCCCGGCGCACTCTTGCAGGACTCATCACTGGTCGGTGCGGTGTCTAGCGTCTGCGGCCGTACGCTCGGCAGCAGCTGATTCCGACCGGTGATCGGCCCCTCAGTCCGTCTCTCTCA